>NW_025813493.1:2371452-2748952 GCF_021976095.1 Xenia sp. Carnegie-2017 | reverse complement strand
TTATATGTACATGGTACTGCATCTTACATAATAATGATCATGTATTTTCATTTTGAATCACACACTACAATACCATGCAAAAAGTCAATTAGAAAGTTCATCACACCATTAAAAGTAGTACTACATGCAACACATCATTATCTTCATATGTACATCACTATCTTCATCCATACATCACCACCTTCATAAATCCCCACTTCACCTTTATGTATCCCCACCATACCTTCATACATCCCCACCATCGTACATCCAAACCTTCATGCATCCACAACTTGATACATCCTTAACTTTATAAATACCCACCCTTATACATACACACCTTCATCCATACACACCTTCATCCATACACACCGTCATATGTCCGCACTTTTAAACATTCCTAATTTTAAGACTACCCAGTTATAACTGTGATTGATGGATATATGCTACTATGTGCCCAAATTCGACAGTTAAATTCAGACCACTAAGAGTGGTGACTAGTTTATAAAACTCTGAGAAAATCCTTCTCTGTCCTCATTTAGGACAGTATAACAAAGTTGTCATTTTCAAAACTTGTGCTTTTGACTGATTACTCTGTAAACATTATGAGTTTAAAATTAAGGGCTTTGGGAAAAAAGTCTTACTAAAAATGTGAATTTGAGGTCAATGTAAGACAGCATTATAAAATGCTTAACAATGAAAAACTTTAAAAATTCTAAAATCATTGTTTGAATTGGATTTACTTCATTACTGCGTAGATTAGGGCAGCTTCCCAACCTTTTTCCACTTTCATGATGTAATCACTTTTCACAGTTTCATTTATAATTTTACATACCGATACCTTCACTATTTATTTTGATATGACTGCTTTTATTTTGTCCAACATCATTATCCTTTCTGTCATAAGGTGTATTTATTAGTGACATTTCAATTGCTTTTTCTATATCTCTTTGGTACAACTTTTCACGAACGGAAGGCCTTAAAATAGAAAAAAATCTCATGACGTTGTTGTATCACACATTGAAGAAATTAGTATGTACATTGGATTACACATGGCAAAACAAAGGCTAATAAAGGATTAGAGATCTACTATAATATATGTATAAAACAGCATGATGCCCTTTAGCCAAAATTAAAAATCTATTTTTGGGTCACACCTTCTCTCGCCTTTCTTCTCTTTGTTCATTTCCTTCTCTTTATGCTTCGCCTTCTTTGTTTGTGGTTCAAAATCAACTTCAAAATCATCTGAAACATATCATGAAGTCATAAATACAAAAACTTAGCAATTTAAAACAAGAGAAATCTATAGAACATGCGGGCATGACATTGAACAGTCATGGCATGACTTTTTCACATAAATTTGTTTAGGGGCTGGTTGCAAGAAGGCAAATAGCACTATCCACTGATAGCAAAAAGGGGAAAATGTGCGATTTGAACTGCACAATGAATGAAATAAAATATTGGTTCTAGAATTACAAAGTTTCATTTTCGAAAACAAAATAAAACCACTTTTTTTAAAAGTTTAAAAAAATTATTATTCAATGGATAACGCTATGCTGGCTTCCTGCAACCCTCCCCAGATATTTCCTAAGGGTTATTGTTGTTTTTGTAACACAACGTTTTCCATGTCGTTGTAGGGTGAAATTTATTAAAAAGAAAATTAATGTATACCATGCCTTTCTAAACTCTAACCATCACTATAAGTGTGTTTTGTAGGATATTAATTCAATGTAAATAATTTACAACTTTTCGAATCAAACAGTTTTCAATTCTTGTCGAATTGATCTTCATTGTCGCTTTATACATATTTTTATGCGTGTGAGTAAAACGATGAAAGAGCTGTAAATAGTTATAACGTGTTGCATGTAGAGGTTAAATAACGAAAGCAAATTTCCTACATAATTATAATCCAAATTTGTCTGGCAATGATTCGTTGCAGAAATATTTTTGTAAAATTGAAACTGTTAATATTGAATAATAATTAACTTTTATGATGTACCCGCTTATGTAAAGTGCGCATTGTATATTTAAGACAAATAAACACAGCTCTAGTATGTTTTCCGTTGCAGCCGTTATTTACACTAAGACGCAGTGCAAGCGATTTTTCAAATATTAAGAGTTAACGTTCTTTCGTGAAAGATGGTTGCGCACATTCTCTTATTTTTTCTTCTAATTGCAGCTTGCAATGCGTTGAATGAGGTAGGCAATGAAATTTTTGCAAGTGTTTTTATGAATGGGATTATGTTCACAATATAGGGAGATACAAGCAGATAATAACTGTCAACAAACACTTCGAAGTTTAGGATTAAAAGTTTAAAGATACGAGAAAAAAATTATGTTTTTATGCTCAACATTAATGACTTTCCAACAAAATGTCACAAGTTCTTGTAATTTTCAGATGTCGTAATATTCGTAATTTTTGGTAATTTTGCATGCTTAGTTTTTATTGTGCGTAGCTATGCATTTAAAAGTTGTTAAAACTGTATATTGTTAAGTTAATGGTTTAAAAAGAGTAGAAGTTGATCACTAACATCGATTTGTCGATCAAATGAGTCATAAAATTGTGACAGTTCATCACAAGTCATCGTAACAGCTCAATTCATTCTTAAAGTGAGCATCTAAATCTCTAAGTGGAAACACGGCTTAAACAGAAAAGAAAAAATAAATTTTGTATCTTTTGTATGCATGCTTTAAAATTCCAATGCAATTTGATGATTCAGTATTTGCCTAGAAGAATCTAATGTCGTAAAAGACATTCCACATCATTTCAACTTAAGGATATCAGCTCTTTATTGCGGTAGCTGTGAATCCGAATTATGAAGTAACTTGTTTATTATCCATTGCTTCTAAATCTGAATCGTCTAAGTTTTGAGACATTATCTTTATCAAATACTTCTTATAATTTTATCACATGGACATGCATATATATGCCGACAAACAAAGATCCTTTTGGCAGATTTGACTCGTCAGTAAGAACATGTACGTATGCTGAATAACGGTTCCAGAATAGAGCATGCATGCTAATTTTTACTTTGCTTAGATATGTCTTGTTCATAAACTTTTTGTCTCGCGAACTTAAAAATTGCAAATAAAAGCCTCTTTCATTTTTCTGTCACGTACAAATAATTAAACGTCATTATGACTAGAATGCACCTGTTTTAGAATATATATAACAAATTGTACATTTTCATTTGGCAGTTCATTAAAAACAAGTATTTTAAGAACTTATTGTTTTGATAACACAAAATTTTGCGTCTCATCATTTCTGTTATTTTTAACTTTTTGCTGTTGTGCTACTGAAAGTAGATGCTTTTATAACATTCAATGACTCTTATGAAAGAGGGATCTTGGATTAGTCGGATACGCTACTGAACTTAAATTCGACATACGCAATATCATGCAAAATGAAAGACTGAGTATATCTTTTGGTATGCAAAAAACTACTGGCTTACTGTTGAAGACAAATGTAAAGGATTTAAACGATATATCTTCCAATTAACAACTACACATTTGACATTTTGAATTTTACTATTTTTTGTGCAAACAAAGACAATCATCAAAGCACGCATGTGACATAAGCATTGATATGAATGCAAGCATAAGGAAAAAGGCTGTAGCAGAAAGTTAAATATGAAGAAAGAACACGTCGTCTTGTTTTAGAGAATTTTTTCAAGAACCTACTTTTTTTAACAGCCTGTATACTGCAAGTTTCTAAGAGTTTCGTCGCAAGCTTGGTAATTGGGAGGGGGAGGGGTCTCATAACTACACGTATATGCATGATGTGCCGAGTTAATAAAGTCCTTTAAAACAATTGTTTACAGGTTATGACGTATACAAATATGATTCCCCCAATCATAGATCTTGCTACGGACCTATGTAAGGCATTCATCATATTAGATGTAATGATGCATTGGAAAATGTTTTTCATATTCTGCTTGTTTTGTTTTTCTAGTCTTGTAGTTTTTTAAAAAAATGTAACAACACGTACCTTCGTGTGTTCTATGGTGGTAACCTCCGTATTTCTTACTGTGACGATTGTTGCAAACGATGGTACTTTAAATTCAATGGAAATGAATGTAGTCCAACAATTGAAGGCGTCCTCTACATGTGGAAAGGTAGACTAACACAAAATATTCATCGTCATCGTCATATAGAGGGATATTGTGGCAACATTAACAATGGTACAGTTAATGTTGGCTTCTGTGTCGGCGATTGCAATCAAGGAAGCGCTGTTTATGCAAACAGTGGATGGAATTCAGTCTCTCGAATTGTGATCCAAGAAGTTTCACCCCCTCAGACTTAAGTCTGAACATTTTGAAGTCCTTACATCTTGTAAATTTATATTGATATTGCATAAAAAATGAAGGTATACATAAAGATAGACATAGAGTAAGACATAAATGTAGACATATCAGGGTAGATAAACACGAAGAAAGACACAAAGATAGATTGACATAAAGATGAATAAAGGTAGACATCAAATAGATATAAATATAAACATTATGACATAAAGGAGATGGGTAGAAATTGTGTGAAATAGTCACAAATATTATAAAGAATTCTTACTTAAGAATTTTTTTTTAAATAATCTACTTGATTGGAAAGCAAAATACAAAACATAGAATACAGTGTGCTTTAAGGTAAAAAAATTATAAATGGTGTGCCGTTTTTTGAAAATTCAAAATGTGATGTTGTGATTAATAATAAGGTTATACGTGAAGGAAATAGTAACGAAAAATGTGATCACTTGAACAGGAAAAATGTGAATATTTGTCAAAGTTTAAGTAATGTGTTAATATCAGTGTTAGTGTTCGTCATAGTGCTGGTGTTTTCTTAGTGTTGATGTTTGTCTTCGTGTAAGAGTTACTGTTTTTTTACTATTTTGGTTTAGTCTTACTATTTTAGTATTGTAATTTTTTAAAGTATGTCTTAAGTTTTATTTATATGTATTTATACAGCTATTTCGTTGATGACAGTGTTCTGTCCTGAAGAAAAATACTGTATAAATATTGTATAATAATAATAATAATAATAATAATGGTCGTGATGTGTTGACACCCATAGTGTTTGTGTTAGTTAATGCTAATATTAGTTTCACTATTCGCATTAGAGATGTTGTAGGAAACTGCACTGTACATGCTAAAGGTGCTTGGTGGTATTATTATTGTTATGATTCCAACCTAAATGGGTATTATTATGATGGCAATTATCAACCTTCTGCATCTTGGTACAAAGGTGTTGTTTGGAAAGATTGGAAAGGATTTTCGTATTCTTTAAAATTCACTGAAATGAAAATGAAACCATCAGGAAATTTTTAATTAAGTGATGATTTCATGACGATAATGAATATATCTTTAGTGAACATTATGTATTTTGTCGTAGAATTTGTTGCTTATAGTCTTTACAATAAAATAAATCTCTACAGTCTTTATTCGTGTTGATTGATTGGCAGATGGATTTTTTTTGGACTTGGTATAGTATTTACTAAAACCGTATCGCAAAAAGGCAACCCAACTTCAGCTCGCTCTTGTGCATAACTAAAATTACTAAGTAAGTTTCCGTGATTTTTTAGCATAGTGAAAGATCAGTATCTGAGCTTTCAGATGTTGCGTGTTTGTATCAAAATATAAATTTCCTTCTTATCCCCTTGAAGAAGAAAAGCAGCTGCAGCTGTCTATGATTTCTTACATTTTGACTTATATCCGTTTTAGTGTTTAAAATGCTTCATATCTTTTTGATGAACTTTTTACTGTGTTGAGAATAGTTCGCAAATTTGTGATTGAGCTTTAAGCAATGTAGCTATGTAGACTAAAAAGTAGGTTGCTAGCGGTAACTCGTTGGTAATTCGTTGGTATGTTATTTTTAACTCGTTGGTAATTCTTTGGTATGTTATTGGTAACTCGTTGGTGATTCGTTGGTATGTTATTGGTAACTCGTTGAGATATTGGTAACACGTGGGTATGTTTTAAGTAACTCGTTGTTAAGTTATTGGTAATTAAGTCGTTTGTAGGTTGAAGAAAACTTGATGAAATTGAACGTAGTTGAAGCATCTAGCGTACAATTAAGAGTTTGGGATGATGACCGTGGACCAATGAAAATACGAATGATTCCAACCAAAGGCGTAACTAGAACGTTAATTAAGGTGTGGGGTGGGGTGTATATTCATATATTCAGTTTTGCTCTATTGACTTTTTTTGAAATCCAAATCACTTTCATAAGAAGTCGGTAGGGCACAGCGGAATATATGAATATGCACCCCACCAATTAACGTTCTAGTTACGCCACTGATTCCAACCATGTTGAAGACGATAAAAGCTCTATAGCTCTGAAGACGATAAAAGCTCTATAGCTCTGGCGAAGACGAGGCTGCAATACCAAAACAATCGAGTAACAACACCGAGTCTTCTGGAGATATTGTTCAAAAGAAATATCGATACATCATACTTACACTTTCAAAGGTCGTTGGCTCACGTGGTATATAGTAGTGGGAATTATTCATGATCTTGCTAAAGACATGAAAAAATACATACCAGTGTCTTTGCTTTAGGACAATGAATCTGATTTCGAAAGTGAAGAGGAAGCAATCACCACAAGAGATTTGCAATAAGATTCAAAGTGTTCTCTGCAAAATTTGTATATACGGATGGAGTGTTATGAGAAGAGTACTATAAGTAATGTCATTGACGAGGAATTGTACAAGGACCAACAGAGAATTTGGCAGCTTCGCCCTGAGATCGTAAAAGATATTAGTTCACTTTCATTCACAGGTAGAAACTTTCTATTATTGTATGTCCTACCATAGGCGGCCCAGAAATCTGTTTATGTTTTTTATACATTCGATATATGTAGTAAGTATATTTCTTGATTTATATGCAATGTTTGTTACGTGGACTATCTCGCGTGAGTTACACGTTTATATGGTGTAAAAGGTCTTATATTTTGACAAGGTAGGCAACTCTCAATACAAATTAACGACTGTTAACAGAAACACTTTCACAAAACCATAAATATCTTATAAGTACATGGAAGACCACGAAAAATACATCTCATTTGTCATGAATAATTTTACTGCATTTTGCAGTTTTTTTTACATTAAAATGTATTTCCATGCATATAAAAAATGCGAATGTTTTTAGGTTTTGTACCAAATATTTCTCAAAACCTATGCTAGGACACTTATCTAAGCATTGGTCATATTTTTGAATGCTAAAACGCGATGCAGATCGGCTAAAATTGTTTTCTCATTCATTTAGATTGGATAAAATTTTTTTTGATTGTTTTCACAAAAATTCAGCGCCAGTGATGAAAGTGATTATTTATTCAATTGTACAACAAAAATAAAATATATTTGGACTTTAAATCCATTCTCACCAATAAAATTAATAGCTATAGATTGTGTGCCATTTGTAAAAGTTTTTTTTTATCAAATTCTTTGCAGTAATTTATAAGTAGGTAGCAAATTGTAAAAGATATTCACGTGTTAAGTTTAGTGTCCATCAAATTTCCTTATTCTCCAAATGTCACTAATCATTTCCGATAAAAAACAGATAGGCAGTACTATGACAGAAAAACGCCTTTTGAATCTCGCGTGTATTTCCATCAACCGCGAGAAATTAATTCGAAAATTTCCATTCGAGAACTTCAAATGCCTTTCTTGAACGAGGAAACTAAAAGAATTTTTTTATAATTATTTGTTATTTCACATTTGTTGCACTTGGTTTATTTAAAAGTGGTATATCCGTATGTATAATCATTTGTACACAGTTTTTAAACCTCATTTTTAAAAAATACATTTCTTTTAGCTATGCCCAAATTGCCACGCCCTGTTGCAGGAAAATTTATCTATCAGCACCGTCTAAAGTAATTGTTAGCTACGCCACTGGTTACAGTACATTTCTTGCTATCACTAATAATTTGTAATATTACAATTACTAATAAACAATGATAATTTAATTACTTAATTTTATTACTGTAAGCAATGAACATTCCAAGTAAATGGTTTTAAGCCGGGAGTATCGTTACAAGTTTGTAAATGTAGATCGTCCAGGTTGGTATAGTCCTGAGAAGGACTGTTTTTGTTGTTGTTGACTGACGTTTCGACGACCTTAGCGGTAGTCATTTTCAGAGTCAAAAGCACATTTCACTACCATGTTAATCGTTTTCTAGAAGTCCTTTGGCTCTGCGTTTTCAGGATTAGTTTTGTTGGATATGATTTTGTGATATTGACGTATGAAGTTTACACGTCACTTCATAACAGGAAATGGTAGACCGCCTTCTGTGCAAGAATGAATAAGTATCACATGGCTAAAGCTTTGTTTACGTTGAACATGTCGTTTGTTGCATGTACTTTGTGCAAAGTTCTTGCAATTTTACACCTCATTTTACCGAACGACCTCATGATCGACCTTCAACGACCGTAGAATCAGTGATTGTTGTCATTTCCTGAGTAAATTCGACACATTTCTCAAGCCATCACTAAAATGACTGCGTTGTTGCTTGGCTGGTTTCGACCATGCTTCACTACAAAGTTCTGCGTAGTTTGAAAAATTATTTTCTTACTGGAAAAATGGTTGACGCTAAGATCAAAGATTTCGGCTATAATTTATGTCGAAAATATCTCGGTGGGGAATGGAAGAAAATCAGTCCACAACATTTTGAAATTGAACGAATTCAGTAAGTACAATTTTCAAATACGTATCTGTAAGAACTATATTGTTTAGATGCGGCGACATTTATTTAATGGTAAAATGTTCTCAATGATATTTAAGGTGAAAATATTCTCTATATGTCTATTGCCAACATTTTAAAGAGTACTGGGCTGTTTGTGTTTGCTGCCACACTAAATTTCTTCTCAAGATTTATATGTTTCGATGCAATATGAAAGATTTTCTGCAGTTTAGCAAGGCTGCAGATTGCAAAGTGTGATGGATTTCAAAAAGATATCTTGGGTGTGTAAAAGGCCACACCTAAAGTCCAGGTTCATCTTAATATGCAGAAATTTCTCCAGCAATTATGCCAGCCAAATAAACACTGAATTCTGCAATTGCAGAATTCTCTGGTGTCTGTCCATGAAAGTGGTAAAATTTCTTAAGTGCAGCTAATTTTTTTTGTAATTTCCAACTTCCATGTCTCATATTTCTTATGTCTGATATTTTCTTGTTCAAAGTTGTTTTACTTCTGTTCAGGGGTGGAGGCAAAATACATACTTGAAGTAAAATAAGCATCCTTGTTTTATATGCAAAATAACCTTCATAATAGTGCCTTTGATTTAGAAATTAATTTCCGGAAGAAAAAATCTTGTAAGATATGATTAATTTAAGAATGGGCTTATTTTGTATATTTATTTAACCAATGCTCTGATCTTACCTCTATGCTTGTCTATCTTTGCTCTTTTGTTGATAAACTTACCACTCAGAAGAGATGAAATCAAAGTTTGAGTGTTTATTTTAACCAATATGCTTTTTACAATTACAGTGGTGGATTAACGAATCATTTGTTTCTGTGCTCTCTGCCACATGAAAATGCAAATTCAAATCCTGATGGTGTGAACAAAGCACTGCTTTGGCTATATGGTGCATTCTATGCAGATTTGTCTGACAACAATGTTCGCATGATGGAGGAATGCATCATTTGTGGCCTTTTAGCTGAAAAAAAGATGGCCCCAGAGTTGTATGGTATATTTCCTGAAGGAAGACTTGAACAGTTTATTCCTAATGTAAGTAGAATAAAATCAGCAATTAATGTAAGGAAAGTTTATCTTTTTATAGTGAGTATATCACCTGCTTGTATGGAAAGAACATGCCCTAGCTTTCCAGCTTTATTATCGAACTAAATCTGTTCTAGCACAGTTGAATTTGTATTCCACTGATAGTAGTATAATCAGATTATTTCATACTCATTATACAGTCTGTATAGAAAAATTATAAATTCATTCTCATTTGTATTGGAAAGAATTTATAATTTTTAAATTAAACTGTTAAATAGTTAAAATTTTTGCAACATTAATTTTTGCATTGTTTACCAAAGTTTAATTTACTTGTGTTGTAATTTGTTAAAGGTTCGAGCATTGACTAGTCTTGAAATCCAGTATCCTTGTTTATCACAACAAATAGCTGAGCATGTAGCTGCATTTCATAAGCTAAAACTTCTTCTCTCAAAGGAAGGAACTTGGTTTTTGCATTGTTTACCAAAGCTTAATTTACTTGTGTTGTAATTTGTTAAAGGTTCGGGCATTGACTAGTCGGGAAGTCCAGTATCCTCGTTTATCACAACAAATAGCTGAGCATGTAGCTGCATTTCATAAGCTAAAACTTCCTCTCTCAAAGGAAGGAACTTGGTTTTTGGATTCACTTCAAATGTGAGTTTGACTTTTTGAATCTTTTGCACCAATCTGAAATAGTTTTGAAGTAAACCCACTTTCTGTTACAAATTTTTTAAAATATATTCAAGACTTCATATTGTTTGAAATGACCTCACCATCTCCTTATATTATTATTTTATCACAGTGTACAGTATGTAATATGTCGATTGTACATAGTCTATATTGTTTTTGATAGATTTGTGAAGGAAATTAAAGGTCTTAAATTTTCCAATGTTGATAAATTAAAGATCTTGGATGAAATTTTTCATAAATTTGACATTGATGAAATTCTCAAATTTATCAGGTATGGAAAATAGTCTGCTACACAAACACAGAACAGTCATGGGGACTAAGGAGACATGTCACGTTTGGGGGGGGGGAGCTTGTTGGGAAACTAGTGTGTCTACAGGTGAGGTATTTACATGATTTTGTGATTGTAATTGACATCATACATTGTGACTGACTGAGCGTACGTACGACGTAGGATTAGCTAGAAAAGTAGATGATACTGACGGTTTTATCTTTTTAAAGTTGTCTTACTTATTGATTTTCTGGTATTTTGAAAATAAATTTATGATTGGCGCTGATTGGTTGAATGCTTGCAAACCCCGTGTTTCAGAAACTCTTTTTCAGTCTCGCAAAAGTATCGCAGATTGCGTGGTTTGCGTGGACACGGGAAATTTAAACAATATGTCGTTAAATTTGTCTTTTTAATGTTGGTTTTAATTTATGAATGAAATACATACTTGTGAAAGTTTTGGAGCAACTCGAAATTCATTGAAAGTACTCAATCCTTGCTCGTGCTTGGCACATAATTTATTTTTTCTTCCAAACTTTCCCGCGTTTAGAAACACAGTAAATTTTTTTTATTACTTACGCGATAAATGAATGCTTATTTTTATACATATGCATTAGGTTGTCATTTTCTGGGTAAGCTACTAGTACTGCTAGCCAGTAGTTTGACAGTGATGTTGAAAATTGTATGCTTCATGCCAGATGAAGATCAAATATCAACGTCATGATAGAATAATAATGGCTTCTTATTTCACTGCGTTTTTTTTTATTATGCTGCCTTTGGACTACGTAGCCTTTACTTAAGAATTTTTACAAAGAAGAACATTATATTGAAGCAATTGTATAACGTACTTACTTATTTGGACACACAGTCAATCAACCACAGTACTAAATGAATAAAAACAATAGATTTTTGAGTACTTTAAATTCACATAATCACAAATCATTAATTTATTGAATTATATAATATAAGACATTAACTGCTGAAATGCTATGCACAAACCATGTACAAAGTTAATTAAACTGGAAATACTTATGTGCCAAAAAGATGTTTTAGGATCAATGAATTTAAGTGTTGCTTACATTATTGTTATTTTGTTGTTGATGTGTTAGGCACGTGGTTGAAAACAGCCAATCACCAGTTTTCTTCTGCCATAATGACGTACAACCAGGTAAAGATTTCCAACTATGTCCTTGTGAATATTATGGGTTTTTAATAAAGGTTAAATATAATTTAAATACCTACAGGAAACTTGTTGGTGAAAGCAAATGAAGATCTCCATGAGGCGAAAATTCGTGTGATTGATTTCGAATATTCTTGTTATAACTACAGGTGAAAAAAAAGAGAGAAGGATATATTTCGTTGAAACCGCAAATGAGGAAGGAAGAAAGGGAGGCATTTAGTTCTATATCTAGATTATTATTTCATCTTTGCGCTGCGTAGAGTTGTGAAATATTATGATAGCAAGGGTTTTGTTTGTTCACTTAAGCCCGCCGCACACTGGTAAACTTGCAGCGCGTACTTGTTATTCGTGACAAGTGTGATCGACAGAATTTCCTAGTGTGCGCGGAAGTTTTGAACAACATTTGTCATTCGTGACAGATGAGTCAAATATCAAACGCGTTTAACGAGTAACGAATAACAAGTACGCGCGGCAAGTTTACCCGTGTGCGGAAGGCTTTAAAGCAGTCAACAATTCAGCAAGATGGAGAGCTGGCAACAAAACAACCATATTGTAGCCATAATGCTTTTCAACCGGCTGCTTATCTTTCTTTTAGAACATTTTAAATTATTTATTTCATCAAAAGTTATCAACTTTTCTTATTTTAAACATCGTTTACCTAGTCAAACTTTTTTATAATATTTTTTATTTTTTGATTCAGAGGATACGATATTGGTAATCATTTCAGTGAATGGATATTTGATTACAATCATCCACATTATCCCTTTTTTACCGGAGACGTCACCAAATATCCTTCTTATGATCAAAAGGTAATTCACTAACATATGTAATAATTTCAGAAAAGATAAATACAATTTTATGGTTAAAAATAACTCTCGAAGTATAATTCATATGAAAAGGATGATCTGCTGTTTATAATGTGGCTATCTATTATTGCTTGATTTGAATTACAACATTTATACCTACCATGTGTTAATGATGTGATGATTTTGCTTTTCCTTGCGGTATAACTATTTATTCTCAGTACTTTATTTCTGTTTTTCTCGTGTTTTTTTTTTGCTTTTGATTGCTTTGCTTTTTTTGCTTTTTCCTCTCGGTCTTTTGCCGTAGAGGTTTTTTGTTGTCGGTGTTTTGCCGTAGAGGTATTTTCCTCGGTGTTTTGCCGTAGAGGTTTTACCCCGGTGTTTTGCCGTAGAGGTTTTACCCCGGTGTTTTGCCGTAGAGGTATTTCTCTCATTGTTTTGCCGTAGAGGTATTTTCATTGAGTTCTATAAGACCTGGAGAGAACACGTTAACAAAATTACTATAAATTATTAGCGCGCGGCCCGTTTTCAAAAACATGGCGGATTTGGTAGTCAAAGTCAGCGGAAAGACGCGGGCTCATGAAGTAAAAATTTTGTGAAAAATTCTTATTCCAAACTTATCGAAATTTCAGGTATTTTTTGTCCGTGCGTATTTACAAGCTTACAATGAAACGACTGACGTCACGTTAGACGAGATTGAAAAAGTTATCGACGAAGCTGATAGGTAAATATTTTAACAATCGTCCTTTTGTATTAATACAGCGCAAGATAAATTTTAGAAATTCTTAGATTTCTATGAGTACGTATGTCTTGACAGATTTATTTTTACTGTCGTAGTTCTCGTTTATTTAAGGTTCAGTTTTTGGAATACGTCAGTTTAGGGTTTAATGACGCCATTTAATTTACGTCGGTTTTATGTATACCTTTATAGGCTTTTATTACACAGCCTATTCAAGTAACTTTTTACCTATTGTACGCAAGTGCTTACATATTGGCGTCGGTTTTGTTTTTCTGCGAATAAATGTTTTAATTTTACGTATGTTTTAAAAATATTTATGACAATAACATCAGCTTTGTTTTCTTTTTTTTCTATAGATTGTCTCTTCTTTTTCATTTCTTTTGGGCGATGTTTTCAATTCTTCAGAGTTATAAATCCTCGATCAATTTTGGTTATCTCGTAAGTAGATAAACAGTTAAATAGTGTTGTTTACCGTTAGATTTACATCACGTTACTGAATTTGGCTTTTTCTTTGTTGTATTGTCGTACCGTGGTATTGTATCCTAAACACCATTTGCTATTTTTAAAATACCATATCTTATAAGGAACATTCTACATCGAACAATGTTAGAAATGTGCACCACCACTTCATCAACTTTTTGCCTATAGTGTGCGTTATTTCTTTACAAACATTTGTGTCAATGCATGGTCTTTTGCACTAAGTTCTTTCCATGTGGATTTGTTTAGAACAGATGTTAGTCAGCAATAATGTCTTATCTTGAGTGTGTTTTGTTAATCTGTCATATAAGGTGTTAAGAAGCGTCAAGAAATATCTGGAGAAATACATACGTGCAAGCATCCACCTATATAGGAAATGTTACGCAAATACTACATTTACTGCATGATGGTAGTTTTAACAGTTCTTAAAAAGAACTGTGAGTTACAAGCATTTTATCACACATGCCCAGTATTATTTAAAATAAAAGATGTTTTGCAAAAAACATTTCGTTTCTTCTATAAAATAAGTGAGAAAAACGACGATTTTTTTGAGAGCAAACATGTTTCGACATTATCAGAATGCCATCTTCAGTGCAGAATGATTAGTGTTAAGTAATATGATACATAATATGATATGAGTAAATTAATTACAATGAGTATTAAGTATTAATAACTATAACGTAAGTTCTAAAAATAAGTATTAAGAATTTATAACAAAAGTATTATTATAAAGTAAATATAGTGTTGTAGTGGTGAACTTGGATATTTAAATCGGGATTAGTTTTATTAATGTGTAGAGCTTCCTTGATTTTGAGTGAGAAAGTGGATTGATCAGTGTCGATGATTTTAAAACAGGAAGGTGAGAATTTGTTTTTACATGAAGGAGAGGCTTGAAGATGTTTGTAGATAGTGGAGTTTTTGTCTGTGTGAGTATGTTCCTTTATCCTGGTAGATAATTGGCGAGACGTTTCACCAATATAACGGGAATTACATCCCGCACATGAAAATTGATAAACTACCATAGATTTGGAAAGTTCGGGAAGTGGGTCTTTAAACGAAAATAAAGATTTTATTTTGAAAGATGTGAAAATAAGTTTAACGTCAATGTCAGTGCAGTAGCGTTTAATGATTTGTGTGAGTTTGCGTTGTGTGTGTCGTGAGTAATCACCTATGTAAGGTAGTTTGAAATAACGTTTATTGTCAGGTTGTTGTATATCGTTAGTGTTAGTTGTGGAGTTAGATGAGTCAGTGCTTTTCTTGTTGTCCAAATAGTGTTGTATAGTGTTGTTGATGAAATGAAAAGGAAAAGAATTACGTTGGAGAGTTAATATTAGTTTCTTTAAATCACGTTGAAAGCCGATGTCTGTGTTGTTGAGTTTCCGTGCTCTGTCGGTCAGTGTTCGTATCAGTCCAATTTTGTAATTTAATGGTGTGAAACTAAAAAAGTTAGTCAGTAGTCCTGTATATGTTGGTTTGTGGTACGTAGTGGTCATACAGTTTTCATGTGATTTAGTTAGTAAGATGTCAAGAAAGGGTAACTGATTGTCTTGTTCGGTTTCGTATGTAAAGTTTATGCTTTGATGTTGTTTGTTGATGTATTCGTAAAAGAGTAATGCTTCGTCTTTGTTATGAAAAATACAAAAAATGTCGTCAACGTATCTGCGGTAAAATAAAGGTTTGTTGTTGCTGTAGTTATTTAACCAGTTTCGTTCGTGAAAACCCATGAAAATCATCGACACTGATCAATCCACTTTCTCACTCAAAATCAAGGAAGCTCTACACATTAATAAAACTAATCCCGATTTAAATATCCAAGTTCACCACTACAACACTATATTTACTTTATAATAATACTTTTGTTATAAATTCTTAATACTTATTTTTAGAACTTACGTTATAGTTATTAATACTTAATACTCATTGTAATTAATTTACTCATATCATATTATGTATCATATTACTTAACACTAATCATTCTGCACTGAAGATGGCATTCTGATAATGTCGAAACATGTTTGCTCTCAAAAAAATCGTCGTTTTTCTCAAGTGTTTTTTAAAATTGCTGCTAATTAGAAATTATATAAAATAAGTATAATCGAAACGATTATACTTATTTTATATAATTTCTATATAAATATAAATTTAAAAGAACTTTTTCACTTTTTCTTTTTACATGTATTGATGATTGATTTCTAAATTCTCTTGAATTGATTTAATTATTAAGCTCAGATCATTAAACTAAAAATACATGGAACGCTACCTTAAGAGAATATTTGAAGCCAAATTTTACACCAGATACGCGTGTGTAGTGTTTCGAGATTCTCTCGCGGAGTGAAAATTGATTGACTACACACGCGTGTCTGGGTGTAATCTCGCGTGTCTGTGTGTGAAATTTGGCTTCAAAAAATTATTAGGCTTTTCTATTACTGGTATCGTTCCATGTTTTTTAGTTCAGTGGCTCAAATCGACTTACACATTTTCACAGGCTAAAGAAAACCCAACTGTACACCAAGCTACGTACGCGTTTTATATTGTTGTTGCGTTATAAATGATGGATAAAAAGCATTTCCCTTTTTATTCAGTAAAATATGTTCAAAGGAAATATTATTAAAAATAAAACAGACAAACAGAGTCATTTGCGTGCAATTTAATTCGTGTATTGTATGACGTCAAGGACGCCGGAACGTCGATAATTGAAGGGAGGGTGGAGAATATTCATATATTCGTAGTCACATCTCCTAGAATACAATTGATTTCAAAGAAGGTAATCATCTGAAACACACACATATGAATATTTGCCCCCTAATATCGACGTTCCAGCGTCCATGTAGAACGTTGAATTGCTCCACTAGCATGTACACAAGTTTGTTTATATTTTTGCAGTAAATATTTTCTCAATTTTATTTTGATAAGATTGCCTGGTCAGTATAATGGAATGATGTTATGGACCTCCTTAAGGGTAAAGTTGATGTGTAGTTAATATGACTTCATCTGCTTGATTACTTGTCTTTTCTTTCAGGAATACGCCCTTTTTCGAATGGAATGCTTAAATCATTTCAGGCATTTTTCCGAGGAGAAACCTGGAGACAAGTTACGTCATGATAATGGTAAAATCCATTGTGATGTTTAGGGTGAATTTGAGCCCGTCACAAGTTGCTGATGAACAAGAAATTCATTTTTTGGATATCATTCAGATGTAGCATGTATGTAAATTGTCTCCACCAACACAATTGTTTATTTGCGTCTTCATTCAAAGTCTTCTTGAATAACAGAGTTACTTTTTGATTTTCTAATTACTAACAGTAATGGCTTTAATGTAACGTAAGTTTGAATGTGTCTTTGACGGCGTATTTTTTTATTCATTCTCAAGGCAGGATGATCTGGATTTAAAAAACTTCAATGATTTCTTTTGGCTATTGTGTTATTGTTTATAGCAGTAATTTGGGGTTTCAGATCCTCAAAGTCGGATTTACTTTTGGTTTCAGATTTGATTTTAAAGAAAAATGACAGCATTTTACATAATTTAAGAGTTGGATCATTTGGGTAGAAACTTTATAATTTTCACTGTGTGTCTACACAGACTGTTCATACTTTGCTTTTATTTTATATGTGGCGACAATTTGAAAATTTCTTATGAATATAGACAAAAATCCACCCACCACTTCCGCCAATATCAATCTATTTGGCATTTATCCCTTGTTACCTCTATTGCTTGACTTGCTATTACGTTACTTTCCGGTTGCAAACTGTCACAGACAGGGCTCACTACTGTCTTGTCGTAATTCCAAATGCAGTTTTCTGACTATAATAAAGTTAATGTAAACTATTAACAATTTTATAAAGTTATGTTTGTATGTTTTAACTACAATGTTATGACCTTTAAATCAGGATATAACCTTTATATACCTTGATTTGGATTCCAAAATGACCAGAATATATTTTTTATATATGAACATGCCAATTGGCAAATATAACAATCACTCCAAAGATATGAAATAGTGCAAAACTGTGTTAATTTGTGTGTTAATTTCTACACAAGTTCTCAAATTCATAATAACTGTAATGGTGAATCTCTAAAAACTAAACAACAAACATTTAGATATATTGTGTTGTCTGTAGGTGCTGTGCAAACATTCTCTTGGGTGGCAACAGTATTATTGCATGACCTTCCAGATAATATATAAGATAGTTGCATGACATGCATGATAAATCCAAGATGGCGTGAGAACGAGGCAAAAAACATCCAAATTTTTTGCAATTTACTTTCACCACAAACGTCAAAGAAATGAGAGAAAAGGCGTCACAGTAGAACAATATGAATAAATCTCCCTTCATTTGGAAAAAAAATAGAAATAGAATTTGTTTTTTCACAACAGCATTCTTCAAACCAAAAACTGCTACAAAAATATTCCGACACAAATCATTTTTTATCCCAAATTATTCTTAATTTTAGTCTTTCCTAAGCAAAAGCACATCACACAAGGCCAAAATATTACCATTAAGGCATTTTGTTATTATATAAAAGCGCATTTAGTCGAAGAAATAATGCGCAGCTTCTGAACATAGGAAATACAACATCATTAACGTGTCTATAGTTGGCTGTTTTTGCCTTTCCAAGCAAACTTACGTATGACAAATTTCAGTACCTTTAACAAAATATATGTATGCTAATACTTCAAACTAGAAATAGGTTATGGTCACAGATTTGGATACGACATTTTAGTGCGCACAAATCAGAGAGTGCTGCAGTAGCCTGCCCTTCCAAGTAAAAAGTAGGTAGAAATACTCACTCACTTTAACTTTTTCGAATGTAGTCCATGCCTCATCAGCTGTCTTTTGTATTGTTTCATGTTTCTCCTTTGCCTTTGTATTCATTCCCTGATCGTAATAAGACTTCAAGATAGCTTTTTGCAAGTCAATTATTACTTTATAATGTATTCCAGTTGCCGCCATGTTGATAAGGTACACGTGTGTCGTGTGCATGTCGTGTGTTGATGATATATAGATTGGTGCATATATAAATTAAATATGGCGTCAATTAGAACGCTTTGAGGATCTCCTACAACACATACATGCGACGTTCTCCATTTAAGAAGTCTTGCTTCAGACGATTAAGAACATGCGACACGGGTGATGATTTGAATTTTTTTCAAAATCGGCTTTTTATGACAAACTGTTATTTGTAAATAGACGTCTTACCTACAGATATGTATAATTATTTGCAGGTAGTTGACCAATCAAAAGCAACATTGCTTACATAGTGAATAATGATGTAAGATAATTGAATGAAATGCATAATACACCAAGATTGCGTGGAACGTGGCGAAAGGATAGAATTAGCTACTTACAGAGAAAAAATTTCATTAAAGAATTGAGTGAAAAAACGTAACATTAAAGCCATATAATTACCTAAATCAGGTCTAATTTTTAGGGAAAATATTGTTTCACCACAGCATTTTTAACAATTTTTCAACGCTTTTTTAAATGATAATGATTATTAAAGTTCTTTTTGAAGACATAAAAGCTAAAATGTTTTTATTATATGTTGAAAGTTTCATTAGAAATAATGATCAAATTTATAACATCGCAGTCTGAAAATTCTTTATGGTTTTATTTTCATCTCAGTGAACTTTAAGGATTTACTACCTTTCCAACGGTTCCAATTCACACCTTTGCCATTGTTTTGGTTGCCACTATAGTAGTGTCCATTCAGGTTAGATAGATAACAACTCTTATACCACCAAGCACCTTTGTAGTATGTGGCACAGTTGCTTCTCCATCGATCATTATCTGAATCTTTTGTTGAAAACGCCATGTTTTTTTGATAATATAGTGAATCTCCAGCATTTCCTAAGAAAAGTAATTACTTTCAAAAATCGCATTTAATGCAGTTATAGAATTCTTTTGAACTTGCATTAACACAAGAACAAGTTATAATGTATATATAATTTACATTGACACTTGCATTCACGATTGATTACCAGGGGCTTACATGTAAAAAGGACTTCAGTCAATCTTCATTTGACAATGGTATTCACAGTAGAGATTCTCCCTTATGTACCAAATAATTTAGTCGTGTTTTATTAGCTACATGATGTTCAGGCGCGAGCTTATCATTGGCCGTTTTTATACAAGAGACGCATAATGCGTCTGGACGAACTTGGGCAAGAGATTTTCTTCGTCTGGTTATGCGTCTTCAGTGTAAAGACGGGCACAAGACGCATTGTACGTCTAGACGCATAGTCAATGGTTATTCGTCTTAGTAGACAAAGAATCGAACATATCCAAATCGTTTTAATTTAATGCCAATATAATCTTTATCCTATTACCCTTTGAACTTTGTGCTTGGATTGTTTTTATTTGCCTATTGACTTACCAGAATATTCACCAAGACTTAGTTGATATTTTTTGTTTTCATTCTTTACAGCAAAATAATCATATTCAGCATATCTTTTGTTTCCCGACCAGTCTCCTAGGTCAACACGAAGTTTATTTCTCCTTGCTGATGTTAGTCGGTATATTTTCTCCAATCCAAGCCAGAATTCGCCTTTCAGATCACCAAAACCTTGTTTATAGTCTTTCCAACCTCGATAGAAGTTTACACTTCCATCTTGACGTCGTTGAAACACAGTCCAACCTCCACCAGAGGACTTCATATCACAGAAAACCTTAAAGTGACCCTGACCATCAGGATTAATTTGATAAACTCCCGTTCTTTTTTGCACCATTTTTGTAAAGATCTGCACAATCTTTCCCTGGTAATGTAAATAAAAGAATTCTGCCATGAAATAATATGTTGTTAAATGTTATCTTGATATCTCAAAATTATTCTTACCTATTAGTGATTTTCCTGTGAGTTTTTTATTTTCTTTGTAAAGAGTTTTCAGTTGTTTTTCAAGTTTTTTTAACTGTGTTTGAATTGTTGCTACTTTCACATCGATTGTTTTCATTTGTAATGACAAATTAATCATTTTAACTTCAATGTTCTTAATTTGTTTTTGCAATTTTACTAATTTGTACGTTTGTACATGTGTCTTGTTGATTTTGGAATGAAGCGCAATCTTAAATGCCTGAAGGTGCTTTTTTTGTGTTTGTAGATTTTTGTGATATTTTTTCAGTGTCTTTATTTGCCCTTTTATTAATGCAATTTGTGTCTTTAATGTTACATTTCTTTGAACAACTTTCAAAGTGCGTTTCATGTCAAAGTTGAGCGATGAGAAATTATCTTTGAAATTAATTTCTTTTTCACTTGTTAAATTTGCTCTATGGAAATGATGAAGGAAATGAGATCAATACATATACTTTCTTTATTACTATATCCATTACGACATAATATTCCTCTAATCATTGATTTAATATAGCCAAAAGATGAAATTGTTTTAAAACAAACTCGTAAATAGATTGATGACTTAACATAGTGCAGCTAACTGAAAACGGCTTGATGTTTATTTACTCGTTAAGATATGCCGTAAAACCTCATAGACACATTGACGGCGTTCAACAAAAGTTAGTGAAAAATCCCAAAATTTAACTTAAAATATGATGACTTACCCTTCAATAATATCACCAATACAAAAAATTACGACGAACGCAAAAGTATATTTCGCCATTTTGTGATAAGTGATTGATATCCACAAGCTTAGAGTGAGGACAAGATCATGAAAGCTCTTTTTATGTACTTGGGTCAACTGTATTTTAATAATTTATTGCCAACTATCGATGATGCATGCACGTAATTTCATGTTCAGTATTCATGAAGAATAGGATGGTTTCAGCTGATAATAAAAGAGTTTAATTATTTGAGATTTAGACAGTAGTCTTTTCATGCTCGAAGTTTCGTTCAATGAATTTGCACTATTATAAGTTCTGCTTGACTATGCGAAGTTTAAATGACGAATTTTGCGCCACCATTTTATTGTATATAGTCAAACCTTGATGTAAATCAACTAGCACGAAAAAATTTCTGTTGTCCTTAGTATGAAAATCAATTTTACTATTTATAAGGAACAACAGACACAACAGTTTGTCTACAAATTTAAACTGAAATATTGCATTGTATGTGTCAAATTTGTAGTTGATTACACATCCTGTTGTTTACTTATTTGACATTTTGTTGTATAAATATAACAAATTTACAAATTATATAAATTTCTATGCCTAAAACTCAACCCAACTGTATTCCTGTCTACAAGTGAGAGCTGTGTATTCTTGTTTTCACATTCAGTCTCAACACTCAATTAAATTAAGTAATTTATTCATACAAGACTTACAAAGAAACCTTTAAAACGTGGCACTCGATACGGATCATTTTCAAATATAGCTATATTTTGTGTATATATTTTTGATGCAGTAAAATTTGTTACAAGCTGTATTTCGCCGTTGACCATTCTTAAAACAAATTATGTCGCAGCTATATTGAACGAAACTGGCGACAATTCCCCCCAGCTGTCTGCAGTATAAAAATTATATAAATATAACTCTATTATTTCAAACAGCAAATTTATTGTTAATATCAACTTTGCATTGAAGGAAATTGTTGTTTCATAACGAACAACAAATGCATTTACGTACATATTAACGTCATCAACATGAATTTTTGAAACTTCTACTTTAAAATTATGAATGTACATGACATTCTTTTTTGAACGTAGTCGAAAATGAGAAAAATGTTTTATTTACCGTTAAATTTGTATAGACATGAATAAGGATGTTGAAAAGCTGGACTAAAACTTGAGAACTAAAAAACTAAACATCACTTGAAACATAGCTACCATCAAGGTATGTAGCTATAAACTTCTACCTCTCAAATTGACCGAAATTATTCATTTCTAAAAGTAGCTTATATTGATGTGCTTATTTTTGGTTTCAGCAAGCTATTGAAATTGATAATTAATTCATGCTTTATTTTCAAAGGAACTGTAATAGACACAAACGTGGCCTTTACAAATATATAAGTTATAATGATATTAGTTGAAGTAATTTCATTTGTTGTATATTTCTTAAAATGATTAATTTTTCACTTGTCTACAACATGTGTTTTTTTATTGTGTATGTACGCTCATGCCTTATTAAAAACGTGATCATCACTTAGAGAACCTCACATCGATGATGTAACTTGAAATAGTTGAATATGCCCGTATTGTATCAATTCTCTTGGCCTTTGTAAGCAACACGTCAATTTTACAAGACCTTTAATAAGAACTTGTATTTTCAAAGTGATTGACAAATCATTCCTCTTTAAAACTGATATATTTTCCTCAGCTGCATGATGTTACGTTCTGGCAGAATCTTCTACACTAGTCCCAATGATATTCACAACGTTTCTGAAGATTGCAGAGAGAGCATGCTGGTTACAATGGCTGGGTACAATATAAAATTAATACGCATGCGCATCATTGCATTTCTTTTTGGCGCGCTTTCGTCAACATAAACGACGCTTAAGTTTTTGCTCCGAATTACTCATTTATTCCTAACGATTCGGAGATGACTTTAATCTACCAAGAAAACGATTTTCTGAGAAAGAAAATGAACAATCTGAGTCCGAAGACCCAAATCAGCAATCGTTGCTGTTAAGTTCTCTACGCAAGACACGTCCCTAAATGTCAGTATAGAAATTAATCAGGCACGACCAGACACCGACACATCAAACCCCTCAGTCAAAAGAAAATCTTCTATAGGACGTATATTATGAAGAACGTTCTACATGTATTACCAATTTTTATGAAAACTGCTCTTAGGTCCTTCAAATTATAACCTTGTTTTGTTCCTTACGAGGAGATAGATGTAACGATATAAATTATCAGCCTTTTGACCAGATGTACTGTATTGGGGCGACAATTCTAGCGCCTTCTTAATTGAAGGCATCGTTACAGTTCATAATTTTATCAACAGAGTGGAGATTATGAATGAGTTGATTACACATCCTGTTGTTTACTTATTTGATATTTTGTTGTATAAAACATAACAAATTTACAAATTATATAAATTTTTATGCCTAAAACTCAACCCAACTGTATTCCTGTCTACAAGTGATATGTATCCTTTTGAAATTCTGTCTCTGCACTCAATTGAATTAAGTAATTGTTTTATATGCACGACTTACAAAGAAGCCTTTAAAACGTGGCACTTGATACGGATCATTTTCAAATATAGCTATATTTTGAGTACACACTTTTGATGCAGTAAAATTAATTACAAGCTGTATTTCGTCGTTGACCATTCTTAAAACAATTTACGCTGTACAAAGTCATTTCGCCTTTAACACTTTATAAAGTATTAAAGTTTATTTGTAATTAAGTTTGTTAAGGATTCTGCTGAAAATTTTGGTGAAACATTTCTTTAAAATCAATATATTATTTCTATAACATAAAAAATTTCTGTTGTTGAAGTACAGCCTGTTTGCTATAAATGATACTGTTTGTCGTCTTTTATACAGCATATGAGTTTGATCCGATCTTTAATTTAGCAAAGAGTGAAATATATGGGTTGAATAATGACGCAACTTCTGTATGTGTTTATTGATCATACAGATCGAGGTGTGTTGGAGGGGGCTCAGCCCTGTTTCTTCAAATTTTATGCCTTGTATTGCCAGTGAAATATATATATCAAAAAGCTGGCAGCACTTTAATATACATCGGAAAGCCAGCAATTTTTAATATATATCAGAAAGGCAGCAACCGTTGTAATATACATTAAAAAGCCCAAATAGCTGAAATTATGGAGATATGCCTCTGTGATCTTATAAACCAAAACCTACAATTAAAATGTCATTGACAAGTCTAGAAGAGAAGTACTGTTCTACTTTGAGCTACAGAAGTAGGGTACATTTGTAAAATCATTACCAAATATATAGTGTACTCAGCTGTTTCAGTGAATATCCTAATTATAATTACTTTATTTTTAAATGATGAACTAAAAATACAAAATTCAACATGGAAAGTCGTAAGAGTTTCTGTAATTTGGTGTAGTTGTTTGTTTTAGTGTGGAAGTGGCTAAGAATTGAGAAGTTTGTAAATTGACCCATTTCACAACATAATGAGAAATCATCTTCGACTAGAAAACAAGCTTTGGAGTAAGGAAACTATTGAAACTGCATTAGCACGAACTTTGCAATGTTATTTGGCCCAAATATGATCTCGGCTTGAGTCAGTTAATTGAACCTTATATCAAAAGCAGTTCAGCACAACAATCACCATACGCAATCAAATTTCGTAAGTTCGACTTAAAGGCATTTCTTTCATGTTTTTCGTAATCCTCGATTCTAGCGATATGTAATGACATTTAGCAGCTGTCAACAATCAGTTATTACACACTTATCCATAAAAAAATGCAATATTATCTCAAAATACTGTATTACTAGCAGTAATTTACGGAGGCCTAGAGGTGCAATACACAAACGGAAATTCAAATACACAAACGCAAATTCAAATACACAAACGTAAATTCACACACACAAACACAAATTATAATATGCAAAATTCATATCCGGTTAGTTTGCTCGCCAAATGTGTTCTGAATTTACAAAGTTGCCGAAGTGCAGAATATTGTCATATTCTTATATTTTCGTTTTATTTCGAGAAAGTAAGATAAATACAGAACATTCGTGAAGTATTTATTACATTTAGCGTTCATGTATATGTTCGTATTATCTTTCCCGGCTGTTGGTAATGTGAACTTGAACACCATGTTTTGTACAGTATGCGGGAGTTCACTAAATACAAGGGGTAATTTTTGTGCTAACTGTGGGATGGATCTTCGAAAGTCTGACGAATCAAAGACCTTGCGGAACAGTGATCCATCAACATCAGCTGGGCCTTCTACTGATCCTCGTGCCACCAAACTTTGACTTTTAAAGAGTATTTGGCAGATATTTCATTTGCCACTGTTGAGACAAGGAAGCGTCAAGATCGTTTTGTCTCCACGAAAAAGGGGAAGAAGAATGAGACTGTCAAGGTTTGTGATTATTACTACCTCTGCAAATAGGTCATGTCAATAATTATTTGAAGGATGGGTTATGGTAGTGAATAATTATATTCAATGCTTGTTTTATGTAGATATTAGTTATGTAATTCCCACCTATTTAAGCTGAAATATAAAATGCTGCTATACGAAATTTGTTTTTGCAGTCATTCGAATCAACACAATAATACTTTTGTTGCATGCTTTAAAAATCAGGCTCAGATTTTCATGGAGAAAGATGGAATAGTATTTTCCATTAAAATGTCTAATTATTTTTTCATTCTTCATCAACCATTTTGTGATGCCAGGTCATGAACACCTAGTAACTGGATATTTTTTCCACCCCTATTAAACATTGTAATTATTGAGCTGGATGGGAATCATTTGAAAGTTAAGCGAGGCTCACTTTTTCCTATTGATGTAAAAAAATGTGATTCTCATGTTGTCATAAAAACTGCTAGGGTGGAGAAGCAACTGGCTCACAATAAGCAACTCCATGATGAAAGTTCCGAATGGGTTTTGTTGTACCCAGATATGAAGTTTTATATTTACCAGGCACAACAGAAACATTTTCTGTAGAAAAGTATAAGGAGTCCCTTGGCAGGCCATGCAAGTCGTGTGAATTTGTATGTTTGCAAGACTTTGGATTATGAAATTGAGGAGGTTTTCTATTAATTATTAAAATTACTTTGTTAATGTGTAGGCAATTTATTAATGTTGATTAATACCTAATTATGAGCCTTTAATAATCAAAGTAATTCTGTAAGGTCAAGTATATAATAATTTTTGCACCATTTGGTTAATTTTATGAAACTATCATGATACAAATAAAATTAAACACTTACTTTATAAGGAGCTAATATTAAATATTACACATTAATACTGTAAAAGGCAACATTCATTTAGATGTTATACTTGAGAATTCCAATATGAGTGCATAAGGAAATCAGCAAAAGTGTGTTATGCAACAATCTTTATTTATATAAATTACATATTTGATAAAAATACAAATATTTGTTTTGTAGTTGCTAATGAATTAGTTGATGATGTTGTGGAAGAACAATTAGATTTGAAAGAAATCAGACTAACAAAGACTCAAAATGAATCATTGTGCACAGAACCACAGCTTGGAGAAGAATCACATTCCACAACTTTGGTTGGACTGTCATCTATTGATGATGCAACTTTAACACCGCATGCACTAGAGAACCTCCAAAATTGTGATGCTTTTGAGATGATGAATCCAAGGTTTGTTGTAGTACTATATAGTCTACTTGTTCTGTCTTTTATGAAAAGATGTTCTAGTTACATATTATAGTTATATATCCACTAATTTGATGTTCAATTAATATTTCATGAAATGATGAGTGGGTATTGTGATGATGGTGCAAAATACCATTGGGAATTCATTCAAAGAAAGTGGATGAATGAATTTGAAAATAGAACAGTCAGAAATGCTTTTCACCCATTTTACTAAATTCTTTACTAATTTGAAAGTTTGAAGGGCAGTCAGGGCTGAGGTTTTTCCCAGATCGTTTAGTGTTGATTTTCATCAGGTGAAAGCTGATTGCTGCACTATGGGGTGAAAATTTGGCAAATTATGGCAATGGAGCGTTATGTTTTCAGAAGTTCTGACGATTGAATTTTTCAAAGCTGAAAACCAGTGCACAAGTTTGGAGATTTTAAATTTGTTGTTTTGTCAAGGATAGATTTCTCGTTGTTCAGAAAATATGTAAAGTTTTGTCAAAAGACCACTGAGTTATTTATGAATTTATTTCATGTGAGGATGAGGATGAAGTCTTTATTGAGATGAAGATTTCAGGATTGTAACAACTGTGAAATATTCTTTAAAGGTTTGCCGTCTCGTTTTGCCGTATATTTTCCCCTTTTTTCGTGTTCCCTCGGTTTTGCCGTATGCTTTTCCCTAGGTGTTCCCTGTTAGTTTTTGCCGTAAATTTTTCTCATTTTTCCTTGTGTTTTGTTTTGATAAGCTTTTTCAGTGTTTTTGATTATGTTTTTCCTTATATAGCGTTAGGTGCAAATATGCTTTATAGCTTTTACTAGCTTTTTCCGTATAGCTTTTCCTCGGTGTTTTGCCGTTTATTTTTCCCTGGTGTTTTGCCGTATAGGTTTTCCCTCGGTGTTTAGTGTAATTTTTTCCCTCCGGTCGTTTTGCAAATTAGCTTTTTGTGTGCCGTAGTATACTTTTCCTTGTTTTGCCCACCTGGTTTTTTGCTTTTCATTCGGTCTTTTTGAATCGGCTTTTCTTTTGTTTTATAATTAATCAGTAATAGTTAAATGTTTTCCTGGTGTTTGACGTTTTAGCTGTTCCTCGGTCGTGTCTGGTTTTTGCAAGATTTTTTTGGCTATTGTGTTGTGTTTATAGCAGTATTTAGGTTTCATTGACGGTGGTTTCTTTCAGTTTCAGTTTGTTTTAAAGAAAGTTATTAAATTGGTGTTTTGCGTATAATTTTGCAGTTCGATATTTGGTATAAACTTTAAATTACATACGCCGTGACTGTTTTAAGCTCTTATAACAATGTTCACATTTGTTTTTTTTATCTCTTGCGAAATTTGGAAATTCTTGTTATATCAAATCTCCACACCATTTCAGCATTTTCATCTTTTTATTTACAAGCTTCTAATGCAGGAATGTATTACGTTACTTTCCGAGTTGAAAATCACAGACAAGCTGACACTGTCTTTTATTCCAAAAGTTTCCTCTTATATTAATGTAAACAAAAACTTTTTCAAAGTTTTTTTAGTTTTCTACAGGTTTTGTATGTTTCTGATTCATTTATATTCCTTGATTTGGATTCAATAACCAAAATTCTTTTCTATATAATCTGCTATTTCAATATAAGAATCCACTAAAGATATAAAATTGTGCAAAACTGTATTAATTTGTTGTGAATTTTAACAATTCTCAATTATTAATAACTATAATGGTGTACTCTAGCCATGAACAACAAAATTACATATTTGTGTTTTTGTCTTGCTGTACAAAATTTGGGTTTAACGTATGTTTAAAAAAATTGAAATAACATCACAGTGATAAAAAATTTAGAACAAATCAAAAAGCTCATTTTTTTGCAATTTTTTCAATTCTTCAAAGTTATAAATCACTCGAACAATTTCAATCAAATCTGCCGTATTTGGAAAAATAATTAAATAGTGTTTTTAAATTTAGCGTGTGTTTACCGTTTGCTTTTCATTGTACTCGTACCGTGGTTTTGTAGACTAAACACAAGTTTATTTTAAAATACCATTTCTTATTGGAACATTTCTATTATTAACAATGTTAGAAATGTGCACCACCACTTTATCAAATATCAACAAGTGAAATGTACTTTCTCATAACCTAAATGTAAATGTTATTACCATTGCTAAGTCATTCCAGTTATTGCTGAGAACAAACTTGCAAGTATTACATAAATTGTCTTTTTAACGAGCTTCATTGGTAATAAATTACTATAAAAAATGGTACAAATTTGTCTTGAAGCAGTATAAACATTTGTAAAAATGAATTTATATGTTTATAGTAAACTATTTTAAAGTACAATGTTCTTCATTTGCATGAACAATCAAAGTAAATCCCATCCGGGTATAAGTATTTATTGTGTTTTATTAATCTTTCAAATAAAGTGCTACAAAAGCGTCAGACAAATATTTGGAAAATTATTCCTCCACCTATATAGGAAATGTTACGCAAAACATTTACTGCATGAAGACATTTTGTATTTTCATAAAACCAAATTGTTTATGACGATTTTAAAATTAGAAAATTACATCTAATATTTATATTTGATTGCGATTTTCCTTTGGCACTTCATTGGCAACAATACCTTTAAAAAATATATGTATGCTAATACTTCAAACTAGAAATAGGTTTTGGTCACAGATTTGGATACGACATTTTAGTGCGCACAATTCTGAGAGTACTGCAGTAGCCTGCCCTTCCAAGTAAAAAGTAGGTAGAAATACTCACTCACTTAACTTTTTCGAATGTAGTCCATGCCTCATCAGCTGTCTTTTGTATTGTTTCATGTTTCTCCTTTGCCTTTGTATTCATTCCCTGATCGTAATAAGACTTCAAGATAGCTTTTTGCAAGTCAATTAATACTTCATACTGTATTCCAGTTGCCTCCATGTTGATATGGTACAGTGTGTCGTGTGCATGTCGTGTGTTGATGATATATAAATTGGTGCATATATAAATTAAATATGGCGTCAATGAGAACGCTTAGAAGATCTCCTACAACACATACATGCGGCGTCCTCCATTTAAGAAGTCTTGCTTCAGACGATTAAGAACATGCTACACGGGTGATGATTTGAATTTTTTTCAAAATCGGCTTTTCATGACAAACTGTTATTTGTAAATAGACGTCTTACCTACTGATATGTATAATTATTTGCAGGTAGTTGACCAATCGAAAGTGACATTGTTTACATAGTGAATAATGATGTAAGATAATTGCATGAAATGCATGATACATCAAGATTGCGTGAAACGTGGCGAAAAGATAGAATTAGCTACTTCGTAACGATTGTTTTGCACCGGTTTCCATTAAAAAAATGCAAGCGCGTAAAATATGTTTCCGGTCGTTTCTGTCGCAAGGATAAAACTCTAGTCTATCTCAAACGATCGATACGCAAGGATCGTTTCTAACGTAAGGATCGCTTTTGTCGTTTGAGTTGAGCGTTTGCATAAGATCGTCTCTGTGGACCTACAAATTGCAAGCGACAAAGACGATCCTTACAACAGGAACGATCATATGGAAACCGGGCTTTACAGAGCAACATCCCATTAAAGAAATGAGTGAAAAGACGTAACATTAGAATCATATAATTACCTAAATCAGCTCTAATTTTTAGGGAAAATATTAGAAAAGTATTGTTTCACCAACGCATTTTTAACAATTTCATCAAGGTTGTTTTAAAAGATATAAAAGGTAAAATGTTTTAATTATATGTTGAAAGTTTCATTAGAAATAATGATCAAATTTATAACATCACAGTTTTTAGAAATTCTTTATGGTTTTATTTTCATCTCAGTGAACTTTAAGGATTCAAAGTTTTTTTTCCAATGATACCAACTCACAGCACTCCATCTGTGGAATGGTCCACTATAGTAGTGCCCATTCAAGTTAGAGAAATGACAATACCTATACCACCAAGCACCTTTGCTGACAGTGGCACAGTTTCCTGAATCTTTTGTTGCAAACACCATGCCTTTATGAATAGATAATGAATTTCCAGCATTTCCTAAGAAAAGTAATACCTTTCAAAAATCGCATTTAATGCAGTTATAGAAATCTTTTGAACTTCCATTAACACAAGTTTAATGTATATATCATTTAGGCATTGACACTTGCATTTACAATTGATTATTAGAGGCTTAGATATAAAAAGGACTTCAGTCAATCTTCATTTGACAATGGTTCTTTTGTCTTTAATGCTTTCGGTGCCAGAGCCCTCTATTTGTAAGAGCTAGGACAACGGGTCTGGGGCGAGCGCAGCCGCCATTTTCGTGACTACTTGCAAGTTAAACTTGTAATAAAACTGTGTGAAATTGGTAAATGAGCAAAGAATAATAAAATTCCGCCTTGTTTAATGGAAATTTTAAATATATCGGAAACCACAATCAAGCTTTTGGCGTTTTGTGAATAATTACTGCAAACCAAACTCAATTTCGCAGATTTTAGCTACATTCGATGTTGACTAGTTCGTGCTTTGAAACTAATCGTGACCCACTGCTAGACGTTTTTACGTATGTGAACGTATATTCTCGCAGTTTTCAACTACAGCACCAAGATATTTGTTTTCATTGCTTATAATTTACCAGCGATAAAGAAAATACTCGACATTTTGGCTGCATATTCCTGTTCGGGAAAACACGTTACTACACATATCTCCAGATTTGAATCAATGCTTTGACAGGTATAAGGTATGTAAAATAAATCACTGCAGCTCATTTTGGTTATATTTACATTTAGAAAACGTAGAGGCGACTCAACTGGTAAAATATATTCTTTAGAAATTCACCACTAATAATCTTATTCTAAAACTAAAAAGTATTTTGAATTTACAATTGAGCTGCTATAATTTATTTTGACTTAAACTGTGCCTACCATTGAATCAGTGTTATCCAAGTTTTGTTTTGAAGCACTGTGGTCGTGAAATTTTGCTTAGGTAGTACATATTTTGCAATGTAGTCCAGGCATAAAAATTTAATGCAGATAGATTACAAAAGTTTTGCTGGAAAATTATGAATTTAAAATATTTGTTAGATGCAGTAGCTCTTATATTCTATTAATCTAATGTGAAGTTGTTGATTTCTTATTGATGAAACTGAGATTATAGTTAAAGTTTAACTAATGCAAAACGGTATAAGCTTCAATTATGTTTGTGTATTATAAAACAATTCTGCTGTTGAAAAACAGTCTTGTTTGACAAATGTCACTGTTTGTACAGACTTTGACATTGTATATGAGTCTGATCCAAGTTTTAATCTATCTTATAATAAGTTGAGTAATGACAAAATGCATGTTTTCCAAATTATTCATTGATTATGTAAAGACCAGAACAAATCATTGATAACCAAATTGAACATGCTCTGAAGTACAGTCAGAAGTATTTCATTACCAGAACTGTTTCATTTATGATTACTGATACTATACTTTCAAAGGATTTCCAAAGATACAATATTCGAAAGTATGTTATTTTAGAATTTTGGATTAGCAATAATTATCTCTTGAAGTGGTTAAGAACTTGTAAATTAGAGTAATTTCCGAACATAATGATAAGTCATAATCTTTCTATAAAGAACAGGCTTTGTATGTAAGAAAACTATTGAATCGTTAGCATTAGGAGAAATATTTCCAATGATTTTTCACTCGAAAACAATCTTCGTAAATAAACCTTTAGATAAAGATCAGTAAGACACAATGGTCACTACGCACAATCCAATCTATCGTAAAGCCATTTCTTTCTTTTTTCTCGATCCATAATTATGGCGATATGCAGTTACATGTTTTAGCTATCAAATAATCAATTATCTTAACCATACCTCCAAAAAATCAAAATATTTTCTCAAAATACAAACAAACTTATAATAATCGCCATATAAACACTAATTGAAATTTTAAAATTAGGAACGAAAATGGCGGAAATTAATCATGTGATCGATATTGTCCAGTCAACGTTCGCAAACCAGAGAACAATACATGTCCCAACTCTTACAAATAGAGGACTCTGTTTGGTGTATGTAAAATTTGACGTATGAAACAGACCTTACTTAATGCGTACATGGGTATTTTCCGAGGCTCAATTCTTATATTTGTGTTTCATGCTTATAAATGTGAATTGTCCAGGTAAACTTAAATAAATTTCTGTTATGTTTTAGGTTGTTGTTAAGTTCATAAAAAACTTTTACATGTAAGAACAAGTTATAATGTATATAACATTTAGGCATTGAAACTTGCATTTGCAATTATTTACTAGGGCTTACTTCAATGCTTGCATTTTATAAAAAAGATTTCAGTCAATGATCATTAGACAATGGTATTCACAGTATAGATTTTTTCTTATGTACCAATCAATTTAGTCGTGTTTATTACCTACATATGGTTCAGGTGCTAGGTTATCGTTACGTAATTTACAAAGCTACAGTTGAATTTGCATTTAATGTTGATGATAAGTTAATCACAATTATTACATGTCACAATCAATCGTTGCAACAGAATCGTTCGAACTTGGAACGACTTTTTACTTTACGTTTGCTTGTTATTTTTTTTCGGTAAGTTTTTAAGTTCAAAATTAATTATATTTTTATTGACAAACAAGGCTTTAGTTCGAAACCAACCGTTACTATCCGTTTTTTTCAAAACTTGGAGAATCCCCATTTGCAAACTGTAATCACTCATATCATTCAAAAATATTGTATACATCAAAATGTTTTTTTTCTCAAACGTTTATATTAACGTATTAACTTACCAGAATATTTACCAAGACTTAGTTGATATTTTTTACTTTCATTCTTTACAGCAAAATAGTCATATTCAGCATATGCTTCGTTTCCTGACCAGTCTCTCAGGTCTACACGAAGTTTATTTCTTCTTGCAGATGTTAGTCGGTATATTTTATCCAATCCAAGCCAAAATTCGAACTAAGATCACCAAAACCTTCTTTATAGTCATTCCACCCACGATAGAAATCAACACTTCCATCCTGGCGTCTTTGAAATACAGTCCAGCCACCACCATATGAAGTCATGTCACAGTAGACATTAAAAGATCCTTGACCATCAGGATCAATTTGATAAACTCCACTTTCGTTCTTGCCATTATTTTGTACCTCAGTGCAATCTTTGGCTATTTAAATTGAAAATGTTAAAAATTCAGTTTCTCAAGGTTATGTTATGATAGGATAAACGACTGAATTTTGTGAAAAGTGTTTTAAGCGAATGAAATCATTACTAGGTATTATTATTATTTGTTAAAATTGCTTGTTTCATGTTTCACAGGCTGAAAACCTACAGAACACAAGCATTGCATGTAAGATATGGATATTATTGACTACTGTGAATTACATTTGAAGTGGGGATGCTGTTTTGCAATATACTCAATTTCAGAATATAAAGTCAATTTCATTGTAATGTGTGCTTACATGAAATTTTTTTATGTCTGAATAGAAAACTCTAGTCTAACTCTAATAGCGTTAAATTGAATAGTAAGAAAGTCATTTGAAATTTTATTAAACCCAGTAGAAATTTAATGCCATCTACTGAAAAACGTTATTACCCATTATTTACATACATTTTTTGACCTTATTTATTGTACCTCTTAAAAATATTGCTTATTTAGGTTTTTAAAGGAAGTGAATGCTTAATAGTAAAACCTAATTTTCTTACATCGAAAGTTAACAAGATATGTATGAATGAACATTATCAGTGCATACCACCCATACTAAGCGGCAGATGAATAATTTCGAGGCCTGTAAGCTTAGAAAAATTTGTGGGACTTTAAGTGATATAACTTTCTCCCAAAAATATCAGTCTTTTGACGACGTTTCCGTTTCTTATGCTCCATTGCCTTTGCTTCAGTTTTGTTACTCATAGTGTAAACATTATAGAATAAATTTAAATTTCGAACGAGATAAACTCACTACTTTATGAGTTCTATACATAGAGCATTATAATAGTATATCGTACAGTTTCCAACAGGATATATTATTGAAATTTTGATCATTTATCTCATCTAGAATGGCAAAGAGTAAAAACTATGTTTAAAGACAACAGGACTTTTGAAAACGCGGGAATGTAAGCTTCAGCCTACATAGCCTACTGAGTAATCGGACAACGGCCATATTTGTCTGTTCTTGGAATAAGTTCATAAAGCTACAATCCATTGGTTGAAGAGATTTGATGTAATATTATTGAGGTGCACTCATTCTAGGAGGTCTGGAAGCAGAGGCTGCGAACCGGGGCATTGGGGCAAGTGCCCCCACTTGCAACAGGGAAAAATGTGCCCTTTTCTGGAATGAAAGTGCCCTTTTCATGGTATAGAAATGCCCTTGTTTTAGGCAAAATTGGACAGAAGAAGTTTTTCTTAGATACAAGTAGCCCGAGAGTAGAACATAGTCTGTCGGCATCATGCGAAATCAGCTATAGCTTAGTTTTTGATCTTGATTACCCAGATAGATCAAAAATCGCGTTTGTCGATTGGGGTTGTCTTCGCAGACGTCCGCCCAGTAACTTAATTAACCAATGAGAAGTCGCAATTTATGATCCACATGAGACTATAAATTCTACGGCAACGCACTGCTCCCGTCGTATTGTCTTTCAGGCCATTGGTCCTACAAAACTGTTGACAATTCATAATCATAATAATTGGAAATTTTGCGGTTTAAATCACTTCTAATCAAAATCATCATGCCTAGAGCTGCTAGGCGAAAACGAGAAAAGGAAAAAGAGCTTGTAGAAACAGCTAAAAGGATGCGGAAACTGACGAGTTTTTTTAGTAGTGCTCCAGCAGAGAACGTTGTTGACCAAAACATCGACTCTAGGTCTAAATTGACACTGCCGTCAGCTACAGAAACTCCATCAACGTGTTTATCTCCTCATTCTCATTCCAAACCAAAATTCGGCGATTCTGACTCTACATCGTCTTCAGAGATACTAGTCGCGCCACCGACCGAACCAGTTCACACACCTTCTCAAAACCTAACGTATGCGTCTTGCCAAGTTCCACGACTACCGCCCTATTGGTATGACCTATGCAGATTGAGTCAACGGAATGTTTGCTAGGACTCGATTGTAAGCGTTTGTGATGTACAGGCCGACATCCTTACCATCCTACCCTAGAAGAAATAAAGCACACGTCTAGAAAGAACCAGTACAGGAGGATCGTCGAATGTACGAACTTGGCCGTCATCTATATTTTTGAAATATACATGGGTCACATACTGCATGACAAAAGGCACCATTGCCTGTTACTTCTGTAAAATAGCGATGCGTCAAGACCTTATTACTTTCAGTCATAATGGTGAAAATGCTTTTCTCCTAGGAGAATTCATTGACTGGAGGAAGTGCGGAGAAAAACTTAACAAACACTCTCAGTCTAAATTTCACGCAGAGGCGACTGAGAAAGTTTTATTATCTGATGATTCGAGAAGAGATGTTGGAGCGATATTGGTCAGGGAATTGAAGAAAACCCAGGAAACTTGAAGAAGAATGTTGCTAAAACAACTAAGTAATTGGTGCGTGCTTGGCTTCACTACAGGAGCGCTTCGATCAAAAAACATATTCTGTATTGATGAACATCGAAACCGTGCTCATTAATGCAGCAAACGGGCGTAAGTTTGAGTTGAATGATGAAGTTGAACACCTTTACAAAAATGACCTCGACTTTGACCAGCTGAAGGCGGAGTTAAAGCTTCTTGAAGAGTTATCTCGCAGCGACTCCAGAAGTAAAGAAGGTGACATCAATTGACACCATAACATCAATATTCTCAACCGAAGAAAATAACTCATCGCAGATTGTCATGGCAATGTCTAATGTTGTTCGACACTTGCAGATTTACCTTCTTGCTCCAATGAGTGCAGCCTCTTTAGAACGATCTTTTTCATGCCAGTGGCTTGTCAAGACACATCTCAGGAGCACAATGACGGCAGCAGGCTACAATAATCTTATTGTTATGCATGTAAACAAGGCCAGAACTGACGAGCTGGACTTACGTTTAATAGCTAAGAACTTTGTTCTGAAAAACGAACGTAGGGTTAGATTTTTGGGAAATTTTAATGAGATCGCATTACTTAATAAAATTGTTCGTGTAGTCATCTTAGTTCAATTTGTTAGCACGCACGCCGAACAGTAGAGAATACGCATAGCATTCTAAGAATGTCTACCAATATTTTGCAGACTTTGAAACTTAATCATGATTAATGAAGCAATGCATATCTGTAATATACTAAAACAGTAAGCTGCAAACTCACATGCCCTTTTCGGTCAGTGCCCCCCCACTTTTGAGATACTTCCGCAGCCCCTGTCTGGAAGCATGTCTGTCAAAACGCTTTTTAAAGTTTGTATTTACAGAATTCTTAGTTTAGGAAAGCCAACCAATAATAAACTCAAGACTGTCTAATATGGTGTATCTAGGTTAGCAGGCTAGACTACTAACTTCAGGACGAGTGTTAAACTTAATCTTAACCTTTAGCCTAACCCTAACCCTACCCCCTCCTTAATGTAGAGAAACTCAAAATGTGTTAATGTTTACATATGCTATTGTCATTTAGAGAACCATACACTTTCAAAGTTGTGTGCTGAGGAAGTTTTAAGTGTATTGAAGCTTTTCATAAATTTATTACTGATTTCCTGCTTGATTGTATTGGTAATAATGAACTTGCATGTGTGGCTGTGAGCCTTATTTTTGTGGTTACATGTAAAATGTAGATGCAGCAAATTCCTTGCACAGAAGCAACAGCGCAGAGAACAGCTCAGGATTCTCAACAAAGAACAAAGTTTTAAAACAGCACAGAGATGCTCTTTATTCATGATCGGTGATAAAAAATCTTGATAAAGACAGTAATAAATCCATACCTCTCCTGCACGAGTTACATTCTCCAAAGTATCCTTCCATACACGTGCAGTTCAATGTTCCATTAATTTTACGATAGTATGTGTTGGGTCCACACAAAGGAAAGTGAAAAGTGCTTGTCGCTATATCGATCAATAAAATTAAAAATAAAATTAACCAGGGATTTTAAACGAAACATATTCTTCCTCAAAGAACGTAATTTGTCACTCAGTATCCACGTTGACGTACCCAGCAAGCAAGTTTTTTATGCAATGTTGGTAATTTTGGTGTTCGCGCATTTCGTAAAAACAAAACAATTAAATAAATGTTAAAAATTTACAGAGTATGAAGAAATTTGCTGGCTGTTTGGGACACTATAAGGGATGTACTAAAGAAGTTAGATAATTGAAAAATGTTCAGAAAATTATCAATTTATCAGTAGTTCTCACAATATGTGTCAAAGCTCATGTATTTTGGCATGGCTTTGCCTTGTTTATTTCAAGTAAAATGAATAAACAATTAATCTCGAAAACCATGTGAGTACTTCGTAATCGCCTCAATTTGAACAGCATGCACAAAGAAAATGAAAAGTTTCAAATCTAGTTTAATCTTAAGATGTAAAACTTTAAACTCTGTTTTGCAATATACTGAAATTTTAAGAAATTTGATAAACATTATGCTCACTGCACAACATGCTCAATTTGGACTTTTTGTCTTACAATCTATTTTCATGATTTTTTTTATTTAAGACTGATTTCAAGCCCAAGTAATTGTTTAAATGATGTAAGAAACAATAAAAACTTAAATTTAACACCCAAGAAATTTGATAAGAATAGACAAACGGCAAAAATGTCCAAATTAGACACTTTGCACTTTGAACTTAATGTTCATCAAATTTTTTATAATTTTGGAAGGAAGAACAACCGTTTACTAAGGCAATGTAACTTTGAACTTTTTAACGTCTTTCTATTTTATGAACATTAGCGTGGGAGTTTTTGCAAGTCTTAGATTATTATGTCAAATAAGTAAATATTTAACTACCGTTTGAGTCAGGAGTGATACTGTGCATAGCTACAGCCAAATCAAGATAAGCGTTGTTTACAGGAAGAAAATATTTACGTCTCGTACGTTGATCTGTTGTGTTATGGACAATAACGACACTTCGTCCAACACTAGTCATGATATAAATGAAATCCCCAAATACTGCCATGGGACCTCGTGAAGTTCCAAAATCAGTTACATTTTGGGAGTAGTAAACATAGGAAAAAATATTTCCGTTTGAACTTCGCCAATAAATCTTCTCTTTAGCCATGTCAAGCGTTAGATCATGTGCTATTGACTGAAGTGAAACGGAAAGAATATGATGTTTATTTGCTCTCACGCTCCATAACCATAAGAAAAGTTCTGTACTTTCTGCCAAGAATAGATACCTTAATAAAAATATTTGTTTTGTACATTAGTTTTCTCTATACGTGCTGAAATACATAAACAATTGGCAGGCTAATATATGCAAGAAAGGAAAGATAGAATACTTTTTTAGTTTAGACAAAGATGTTGTCAAAGTATTCGGAACCACCTTCATATACAGACGGTTTAATGGAACATATTCATAAAATTTGATGATATAGCAACATAAAGCTATTGTAACTAACAGGAAAAGATCACCTTTATCATTTGAAATCTTTCTTTTAAAAACCGAACTAAAATATATGAAGTAATTAAACATTGCATGAGGTTCAGAACATAATATTAAATGTAATATGTTATTTTTATTCACATAACTTCTATAATGATTGGTATTGTTTGCGATTATTGTCGGAATGAGTAATGTTGTAGTTTGGAGTGGCTGCTGAATGAATTGTGTTGGTAATTGATAATGCTGAAAATTAGCTGATGCGTGGAATTTTTGTTCGAATTGAAAATTTGGTGTTGGTAAATGTTATGCACCATTTCATGTAGATATAAAATTAAGAAAGCTTTGTAATTTCAATTTTAAGCTTTCTTAATTTTTCAGTTTCATCTTGCAGGAAAATTAGCAGCTCCTTGGATGGATCATCATCCACAAATGTTTTTAAAAGAGCTATAGCTTCAAAAACATTGTCTTTTGTTGATACTTTTTTCTGTTTGTTCGGACAAACGATTTTTTATAACTATCTTAACCTTCTCTTTTTAATTGTCAAATTTTTTCATTGTTTTTCTGAAAAATCAGAAAAAATTGACACTGGAGCTAACGCTATTGGTATCATTTGAAAATGATGACTCCATCGCCATGTCATGTTCGTGTTTTTTAGAATCTTTGGATTAGACAAGCTGCAAAAACTGCTTGAACACTATGGCCTTTACTTTATTGGAAATGTTCGATGCAACTGGCAGTTTTGATTATCATCGCAGCATATTTGCATTCTCATATACATTTCTTAAATGTATTACGCATTTGAGTAACAGTAAAGTCCATATGTTCTTGTCGCTCATTGCTACTTGCCCCGAACTCTTTAAAAACTTTCTCGTATATATTACCGTTCTTTTGGCTTTTTGTGTTCGTGAAACTTAATTTTTTCTTGTAATATGATAACAATTAATGCCTAACATAAAGTTTTAATTAGAGCTATAGAAATAGACCAAAAGCTGTAAAATTGAATTTATACTGACATTTCGTCCTTACTCAAGACATATTCAGGCAAGTAATAATTTATAATGAGATTTTAAGACAAGATATTGTATTTACAAAAGGTGTTGAGTTACGACTAAAGGAGGCCTTGTCAAATGGATTACATGATAAAGAAGTTTGAAAGTAAAATTTAGTGAAGTTAAGAGAGGTTAAGTGGAATGGAACCTCCTTGCACGAAGAGTGAAGGCTTGTATTTATTGATTAGAAGGCTCTCATGAATGCAGAGTTCATAGGAATCGTTAGAAGAGGAAATCATTTTAAAGTCGTGAATTATTTATAACATATTCAGAAAGTTCTCGCTCCACAAGGCTTTAAAGCCAATTTCTTTTTAATCACATGATTATTATCTTCAGATTCATCATCAGTGGAGCAGCTACAGACCTAACGTTTGCCTAAACTACACTAAGAAACACTGCATGAACTAAAGGTCGTGGAATGATTTTCCATTCAGGTGATTTGATTGGATGTGTGATTTGATTTATTAAAGGGAAGTGTGCAGCCACTTAATTTGTAGCTTTCGACTTTTCAATATACTCTGCCATTCAATGCAAGGTAAAAGAAGGCTTGAAAAACTATAAACTTGATATATTGATTATGTTTTTTTTAAATTGCCACATTTTTGAAAACTAAAATCCATTTTTACATTTTTCATGCGGCTACGTTGGAATGTGTGTAGCTCTTTTTATCTTCATTACAAAACGAAAAGTTGAGGTTTTTTACGTTCACCACATTCGTGAATATTTTAAAACTTTATTGCCATTCCGTATTGAGATTGTTGCACATTTCTTACACTGCCTCAAAAACGTATACAAAAGAGCACAGTATAGCAACAAACAATGCTCCCAATTTGTTGAAATCTTTTGTGTAGGGCATATCTTATAAAGCATATGATTACCATGGAGGCGTCAAGCAAATTGCTTTTTCTGACAAAGAAAAGCCCTCTTAGGTGGCTAGCCGAGGCCAGTAATGGAATTAAATGTACAACACTAAGTTGCACAGTGAATTTGTACTACTTTTTTGTCGGTTGTGAAAAGCCAAGGTTCTGTGAGTATTTGACTAAAGTTTTATGTGCAAAGTAATTAATTAATATTATATTTCAGTTTCTACCGGTCTGTTTTATTTCATTTAATGACTTCATCATATATAAACATTGATCCCTCCGTTGTTACCTTTTTTTTCAAAGCTCTTTGGTTGCTCAACCTAAATATCGCTGTCGACTTTTGAAATTTCAGGATCTGCATGTTATTTTCTACTGCATGTGTGCTGAATAATCACACGAAACGTGTTCATTATTGCAGTTGGTTTGAAATGCCTTATAGTCACGCAATAAAATTTTGCTGGCCAAATCTCTCCGAAAGACGTTGATTTTAATAAAAATCTGTAGAACTAGATGACGTTTGTTTCTTTATAGCCAACAAAATACTTAATATTCGCTCCCTCGGGAAAAAGCGAGTTTTGATTTCCCTGGAAAATCGATATTTTTTTCTATTATTAAACCTTTAAATAACAAACCATAATACGGACTTATAAAATTCAACTTTTCTATTAAATTAAAACACCGTCTCTAAAACAAAACTCTTACCTTACTTAAGAAAACCCTCCAATAGATTGACATAGTTTATTAATTTTACGCTTACAAGTAAATAAAAGAATTTCAATATCGCCTTACCCATGTTTTGAGTCAAATGCAATGCTGGAAAATTGTAAGCCTGGTTGAAGCCTCATAACACTTGTAATGTTCTTTTCAAATAAATTTGGTAGATAATGTTCGTGGAGTCAATGTAAAAGATACGACGACCAATCCAGTCAACTGTAATATCATGAACACAAACATTTTCGCAAAAATTTCGTTTCTAGTCAAGTCAAGATTTCCCCGTTTGATGTCTTTGTCATCAATGTAGTAAAGCACATTCTCAAGTACATCAATTTCTATGTCATTATATCTTGATGCATGGTCAGATTTATTCTTACTGGAGCCATTAATAGTGCTGACATAAATATCTCCAGTAATAGAATCAACAGAGTATATTTTATCAAAGCTCATAATAATCAAATATGGCTTTGGATAAATACCTAAATAGATAATAAAAAAACTATAAATAACAACGATGAGAGTGGATTAAAAAAATGCAAATTTTTATAGACTTTATGATCATAATATTTTGTGAAAGACCAGAATAAGTATTTTTTGAAAGAATTTTTCACTCTAGAAATATTACTAATAACTGAAATTAGATTGGCTGCACAAATTCTACCTATTTTTGTTGAATATTGTTTTTGGTGCTATGAACAAGAAACTATGAAAATTTATCAAATCTAAAGATTATACCTTTGTAAAAACACATTTCTGTTTGCATTTGCATCATTTCTTTGTTGTATTGTTTTACTTCCTTGCATGCAGTTGTGTTATCGTCATTGACATTTTTATCAACGCAAGTTTCCATCCATTCTTTAACGTTCTCTTTTAATGTCTCTAAGCTTTCCTTGCAGATTGATATGTCGTCATTACCATTTACTATTTGGCCACTAATAGACAGGATTATGAGAGCCCCAAGAAACGCTTTTATTGAGCTTGATATCATCTTTATTTTCTATTTATTAGAAGATGGACGATTACTAATTTTTTAAAGCTTTTGTAGTAAAACATTTACTTTATTTATGAAAGGCTTATCATCAATATAATCATATAATTATTTGTTCTTAAACATTTTTTGCTATCTAAATCAAGTATGGATTTCTATAATTATGTAACATTTTAACTTCCTTCTCCAAAAGGTATTTTAACGTTTGCTTTCAGATAATTTATGATGATTGGATATTATTGCAATAGATTAGACAAATTGTTCATTATAAAGACTCATGTTTACAACAATTCATATAAGTAGAGTTCACCCGCCTAGAACGTGTTTTTAATAAATAGATGTAAGGTTTCAAGGAAACGAAAGCATAGAAAGAAATAAAACATTTCAATGTCCACTATAAGGAAATGACGCAATATATGAAATTCACCAAGAGCGGTTTAGAAAAAATTTAAAATGGGTTGATTTCAAATTTGCTCATGTTAACTCAGTTTACCAGATGAATGGGAAAGACGTATTGCTTAACTAAGCCAGCAAAATTAAATGCCAAATAATCTGTTGCGCAGTGTTTAACAGACTCGCTGGAAATTCTGTAACTATATGTCGTTTAGTTACAGAAATGGAGGCCGTTAAACAATACATGATATTCTGCTTTACAGCATCTGTTAGTCGTATAGAGAAGTTCGACTCTCATAATTATATAAATTCTGAATTGAATGAAATTTATGAGTATTTTGACAGAACTGCTAAAGTAAAGAAAATTTAAAAAGCTAAATAGAGGAATGCAACTTTGCAGTATTAAAAAAATTCTTACTTCTTCAAATATTTTGTTTTAGACAATTAAAAGGCATTTGCCATTTGTCAAAAATATTCTTGCAATATTGAATAATTGTAGCAAATGAAACAAGAGACGAAAAATGTATCATTTGTTTTACATGCATTCCTTGCTTTTTGAAATGACTTCTGTATTGATGTTTGATGATGATTTGCCCCATTTCAATTTGTTGAATGATGTACCTCTCTTTCTTTATTATTCCCCTCAATCCTAAAGCTTAGTTTTAATGTCCAATCAAATATTCTTTATCACACATGCATTCAAGTTTTTTTTACTATCATTCTCATGTAAAAACGTAAAACAGTTTGCAAATATTTTATCATTTTTAAATGTCTATGATAGTTAACAAACAATTTTTTTGTTATCTCGATTTAGATAAAAATCCTTAATGATGGTTGCTTCATATATTTTGATGTAGCTACTATTTTCTCTGGCGTATCATTGGAAATATGATATAATATATTTCCAGACATTCATAAATATAAATAAGTAGAACTTTATCTTTAGTTGTGATCAATCAATTCGTTTTTGTTTTCATCATAAGGATCAACATAAAATGATAAAAAGATTTGAGAAACGGTAAAAGATTTTTAAAAAATTTTAGACTAGTCAAATTACCAAATAGGAGCTAAGTATATATGATGATTAGCTGCGCTACTCTAAACTACAGAAAATGTTTAAAAAAACATACAAAAATGTTTCATAATGCTTTAAGTATTTTATAAGATAAAGATTGTGTTAGATTATCTGTTGGATTACGTATAAGCATGACTATGATAAATGAAATATATGGTCTTGATGAAGAAGTTAAATCCATTAGAGCCATTATTTTTGCATTATGTGATAGGCTCTGAATTTTAGGTTTTCTTTATGTTTTCTTTGCTTACCATTGAAGAGGCAATTTGGCTATCAATAAAATTTCTCTTTTGAATTCTGACGAGTTGTTTTCTATTCTTCTCAAACAGCAGCTTAGAAAAAATACAACTGAAGCAGAAATTGTCTTGTCCTAAAGTGCTAGTAATATTGGCATTTTGAATTTTGACATTAACACAAGACAAGTACTTTTCTGTGGACGGAGACACAAATTTTGATGATTTTTCATCATTTTTGGGATAAAGAGCCATAATTGCGGAAATTTAGTGTAAGAAAAAATATGCAACAAAAATGTTGTTTCAACAATTCCAAGAAATATCATTTACATTGAAAATAACAAACCAAATTATTTTAATTTCTTATAAAAACACTCGGGGAAAAAATATGTTTACGATGACGTTATTCAAATTGGTCAAATATTTCAAGTGTCTCTATAAACTAAAAGAAAAATGTGCACTGCAGATGTTAGTTTTCGCTCATAGATAAGATACTATAAAGCTAAAAAAGGAGTATTGTCTATAAGCAACTTTTGTTAAATTTTGATAGCTCATTATAACATGGTTTACCTACTTTTTACTTAACCTAACATGAAACTTTCTAAAGTATATCAAATTCAAACAAGGCTAGTTTCTTAGGTGATTATCTTTATACATCCCATTTCACATGATTTTAATTTCTCATGTTTTTAATAAATTTAGTTTATTTCAATGTATTCATTCTCTTTCCTCTCTCAAAAATGCAGAAAATAAGGACAAAACAGACACATTAGTGGTTGCAGACCCCCTCTCATTTATATTTTCAGAGCACAATTTTCGACTTACATTTTACATGATAGACATGATATTGTGTTTGAAACATCTGTCAGTCGTAAAGAGAATTTCGACTCTTATACTTATATAAGTTCTGAATTAAATGAAATTTATAAGCATTTCGACAGAATTGCTAATGTAAAAAAAAAGTCTAAAGAACTAAATAGAGGAATTCAACTTTAAGTATCAAAAAGTTTTAATTCTTCAAATATTTTGTTTCAGATGATTAAAAGGCGTTTTCCAACTGTTTAAAATATTCTTGCAATATTGAATAATTGTAGCAAAAGAAACAAGAGACGAAAAATGTATCATTGTTTTGCATACATTCCTTGCTTTTTAAAATGACTTCTGTATTGATATTTGATGATGATTTGCCCCATTTCAATTTGTTGAATTATGTACCTCTCTTTCATTATCATTTCCCTCAATCATAAGTATTAGTTTTAACGTCCAATCAAATATTATTTACCACACATAGATTCAAGTTTTAGTTTACTATCATTCTCATGTAAAAACTCAAAACACCTTGCAAATATTTTATAATTTTTAAATGTCTATGATAGCTGGAAAACATTTTTTTGTTATCTGTATTCAGAACAAAAATACTTAATGATGGTTGCTTCAAATATTTTTGATGTAGCTACTATTTTCTCTGTCGTATCAATGGAAATATGATATAATATATTTCCAGACATTCATAAATATCAATTAGTAGAACTTTATCATTGGTTGTGATCAATCAATTCGTTTTTGTTTTCATCATAAGGATAAATATAAAATGACAAAAAGATTTGCGAAACAGTAAAAGATTTTTAAGAATTTTAAGTTAGTCAAACTACCAAATGGCAGCTACGTATATATGATGCATGGTTGCGCTATTCTTAACTATAGAAAATGTTTAAAAAAACATACAATAATGTTTCATAATGCTTTAAGTATTTTATAAGATAAAGATTGTGTTAGATTATCTGTTGGATTACGTATAAGCATGACTATGATAAATGAAATGTATGGTCTTCATAAGGAAGTTTAATCAATAAGAGCTATTGTTCTTAAATTTTGTGATAAGCTCTGAATTTAAGGTTTTCTTTATGTTTTCATTACTTACCATTGAAGAGGCAATTTGGCTATCAATAAAATTTCTCTTTGAATTCTGACGAGTTGTTTTCTATTCTTCTCAAACAGCAGCTTAGAAAAATATAACTGAAGCAGAAACTGTCTTGTCCTAAAGTGCTAGTAATATTGGCTTTTTGAATTTTGATATCAACACAAGACAAGTACTTTTCTGTGGACAGGGACACAAATTTTGATGATTTTCAATTATATTTTGGATAAAGAGCCGTAATTGCAGAAATTTAGTGTCAGAAAAATATGCAACAAAATATTGTTTCAACAATTCGAAGAAATACCTTTTACATTGAAAATAACAGACCAAATTATTTTAATTCCTTATAACAACACCCCGGGAAGAAATATGTTTATTTTGACGTTATTCAAATTGGTCAACTATTTCAAGTGTCTCTATAAACTAAAAGAAAAATGTGCACTGCAGGTGTTAGTTTCCGTTCATAGATAAAATACTATAAAGCAAAAAAGGAGTATTGTCTATAAGCAACTTTTGTTTAATTCTATACCTCATTATAATATGATTTACCCCCTTTTTACTTAACTCAACATAAACTTTCCAAAGTACATCATATTCAAACAACGTTAGTTTCTAAGATAATTAGCTCTATACATCACATTTCACATGATTTTAATTTCTAATGTTTTTAACAAGTTTAGTTCATTTTAACGTATTACTTCCCTTTCCTCTCTCAAGATGCGGAAAATAAGGACAAAAAAAGACAAATTAATGGTTGCGACTCCCTCCCCCCCCTTAACATTTTCAGAGAAAAATTAAGACTAACAATTTCATAAGTTACAATCCTCATACAGGTAAGTGTTTTTTCGTTTTCACCGAATGTATAAAAGCAAAGTTTCTGCACATACTTTTTATTTTTCTATCATAAATTTTGGCGTACTACGTATGTTTGTGTCTTGTTAACATAATGTCAAATCTAAGTTATTTGGGCCCATTACTTGTACAATATGTATAAATGTACATCATTAGATTATACTTTTGAACAATTTTTCTGAAAATATTAATGATTTTCTACAATTCTGTTTTAAAAATATTACATTGTCATTGAATGCAAAACATTCTCTCAAATTTAATCAGTTTCTACAATAAAAAACGCTTTCTGAAAAAAAATCTGCAAAGAAATGTCTCTTTTGTTACGTTGCTTTTGAGTCAGATTGTGTGACAGGGAATATTTAATACTGATTGCAAAAAAATATAAACACCTCTTAAAAAAATTCTTTTTAATGTTTAAATTATTCAACAGCTTAATCCCATTGACGTAATTATATTAGCGTGCTTTAAATTTGCATTGAAATTGTCACGACGACACGCATATAATATTGTTCATTCTCTTCTTTGAGTCACGCAACGTCAACAAGAGTTGTGAATTTTTAGGTTTGAGAAGCCAGTTAGAGAAGTCATAGGACGTAGATGTGGCTCTAACACGCCTTTTTAGAGATTGAACTTTATTTATCATGATTCTAATAAATTTTGCTTCGTCGGGTATCAATGAACCTAATTTATTTATCTTTTATGCTTTAACATCTATCCAAAAATACTTTAGAAAATTCTCTATGCATGAGGCCTTATAATATTTTTCTTGCATTTACGCAGCATAATAGAAAAGCTTTACCTGCTGCTTTAATATTTAAATTTTAGAAATTGCTTATGTGGGAGAATAAAGTAGTTTTTTCTTCTAGCAGCTGAAAAGCTGTTTTGTAAATTTCTAATTGACTATATTTACAATGTATGGATCTCTGCAAAGTAAGAAATTTCATTATAATTTTGCTATTGTTCAACCAAATAGTTTTTGATATATTACAGAGTTAAAGTTTCATTAGTTGACAGAGGTCATTTTAATAAAATATGTCTTCATGTAGCAATGTAAACTATTTGTTATAAAGAATTCGTTGCTAATGTCCTTTTTGTGGACATTTAAATGTCACTCAATCTATTCACTTCTCTTCAAACCATGCAATCACAGATCTGATGCAGAAAAATAACTGAACAACAAACACACTAGGAAATCTATTTGAAAAATAAGGCCAAAACTCCTTTGTTAAAGATTGACTGTTTTTTTGGTTTCGCGTTCATACTTTGCCAGCAAAGTAAGAGATACTTCAAAGAGTGACTAACTACAAAAACCAACCTATGCAACTATCTTTATCGAGCAGCTATGAACATTCCAACAAGCAGACTAATCAAAGTGCTTGTTCAACACGGCAATATCATAGAGCATGATACGTCATTTAAAAACAGATGGATTTAATTATATACTTTGTACTGCATGTCACAAGGTGGTTTATAGTGCTGCTATCGAAAAAATGCTTCCGCCAATACTTTTATGAACATTTAAAGAAAACATTACCACCGACTTTCTCTTCTACTTCCCGAAACAGCTTGAGACAACAAATAAAGTTGATATTCTACGGAATATCTTATCTTGCATTCAACATAGATTCACTGGAGAATGTTATCGATTTTGAAAAACTTTGAATAATTTATGGCTCGGAAAAGAAAATTTAAAAATATCCCAGTGTACAACATAGCAAGCTTTCCAAGTTTTAACAGATCTTTAAGCCAGCTATTATTCCATCCATTAACTGAGTGTGACACAGTGTCTTATTTTTGAGGGTGCGACAAAAGAAAACTGCATTGGATGCCTGGAAATTAATTAATCCTTAACGGACTATTGAACCAAAGAATTACATCGTCAGAAAAAACATCACAAAGCAATCTATGGACGTTATTGAGAGGTCTGTGTTGCTGTTATTTCATTGAATGAAAAGGAAACTGATACAAACTGATTAAATATGCATGCAAAGGAAAAGTCAGTGTAAGTACTTTAAAGGCAATCTGTATTTAAACTGCGCTTTGTTATATGAATTTTATCCATTGCATTTTTACGACAGCTGTACGACCAATTTCGTATGAAAAATCAGTTTCCTCGTATTCACAATTTATTGATTGTAACTTTACTGAACTGATTAGCAAATAGTTCATGTTAAATCGATGCAGACAAATGAACCTGTAAAATTGTCTGAATGTTCTGTTTTAAGAGCATGATACACTACTCAAGTTGAAAAAGCTAGATGTCAACAAAGTACAATATTTTTGGCAATAAACGCAGGAATTGACCAAGTGACCATTTTACACAAACTGTTATCGGTGGATAACTTCGCGAGTTTTTATTGAATTCACTCAAATACATGCTTAAAATAATCGCCGTATGTTTCTTTTTCAAATAAACTTTGATTGGATAAATTTCGATACAATACAATGGCAAGAACTGCGAAAACCCTAATTTTTGTAATACAATCTACATATCTTTTGCCCTGTTGACGCCGTCATTTTGGATAATCATGATGGCCCAACGCGCACACATATAATATGTACGTACCTATGACTACTACATCTATGGTAAAAATAGATATTTTAATATGGCGCAAAGCTCAAATTTAAACACGGTAAACAATTACAGACTTGCATTGTCATGTTATATCGCAAGCTAAGCAAAGAAGATAAAAAATTGAACATGCTTTGTATATTTTAACTGGTCTGAGGCAACGTATTTTAAAAATCTCTTTGTAAAAGCACTTCGACTTTGTTTTGAAAAAATGCAGCAAGCCTTATTTAACGTTGATTGTTATTCTTTCAATAATATTACACGACGCCTTTCCTTTATCGCGTTCCAGACTTTGTTGTGAGCAAAACGCGAGTGCCAAATTGTATTCGAGAAAATGCAAAGTTCGACGCTTGAAACAGGCCTTATTATGCGATGCCCGATGTTACTAAAAGATGTTAGATACAACCACATTTCACGTAGTGATTAGCCGCTGACAGTGCGAGTACGGGCAGATTAAGAAAAAAGGTACGTATAGCGTACATATGGATTTAATTTTAAAAAGACAAAATACTATTAACAAGTCTTCAATTTACCTATTGATATTATTCTAATTGAGAGTCAAGCACAATCCTTAATTAACATATTCATAATCACTATACATAAATTTAAAAGTTGCTTTTTATCGAGGAGATAAAGGGAATTTAACTGAATGAAAATGAACTATTAGTTTGAAAAACAAGAAAGAGAGCAAAGATGAGCATAGCGTCCATGGTCCTAGCTTTATACTGTTCGATCACTAATGTTTTACTTCTATTCTCCTACTACCTCCACTGTCTTTATACCGGCTGATCTTTAATGTAATAATTCTACTCTCATCTGTCGAAAATCATTTGACTAAGAAACACACAACTTGAATAAAATTTTTTTATATATTCATAAATATACCAAATAATAATTGAAAACCATATTTAGGTTGATACAGTATGAAAAAATCGTATACAGTCAAGAAACTTAGACACTTCTCAAAAGCCAAGACCTCTTTTATGTGAAGACACATTTACGACCTTTCGTTAGCGGAGGTGAATACCAAAACAACATTCGCAAACAACATTGTAAACTGTTGTAAGCGGTTGAATTAGTAATTATCCCGACAAATGGACATATTACGGTATATAAATAGATTTTGTTTTGTAATGCACGTAAATTCTTTCGTCTTCTTCATTTTTCTTCATGAACCACTATAGTTTCTTCTCCAGGTTTGCGCATTTAAGTTCCTCAAAGAAAATTTTTTCATGTCATGTGAACTTTAAGCATTGTGTCTGTACAATGACAATATACGTGATGAACTTGTTATATGATAACGTCTATGGACTCAAACGTTTCACTATACAGATGTTGGACTTTTTAGTCGTTATCAAGCATATAATCATATTTCAAAACATTGTAAAACAGTCATATTTAAAAATTTTTATAATTATGCAAAATTAACAAACATCTCATAAGCGGACACCTCCGACAAAAGAACACCAAGTCTTGGTCTTAAGGGTGTCCTTTACGGTAAGTTCGATTGCATTCATTAAATATAAAATGCTTTAAAACGTCTATGCCTATATAGAGTAAAGAATGTTCTGAATTTTCTTCCTTGATGTTTTCCATCGTTACAAACATTTGCTGGCACGGATGAAACTATCAAACACAATAGTGGTCATTTTACGAGCGTGACTAACACTATCTTATCTACGTCATTCGCATTGAATATTAAAGTTTATTACATGTTATTTTGCTATGACATGATTTCTTTGCAAGAAATTTTCAAAACATGTCTCGCATACATTTTACTTTTCTTTCAAGGATCAGGCATGTAAATTTTTTGTGAGAGAAAATTTATGGTTGTTGGTCCGTTATTCATGTGTATTCAGTTATTCCTGGCATTTGAAATGTCCCATGAAAACAGAGAACAGGAAATATTATACCGTGATTTTACGCTTTTTAAAAGAATAAAAATGCAAATTAAGAACTTTCAAGTACACTAAATGAATAAACCAATCTTCCATGTCAAATAATGGTAGATACAATGGACGACAATGCAAATGTGGCCTATGGAGCGTTGCCTGAGAGACTCTACGCCATCGAAGAAGGTAAAGTCGCATACGTGGGCGAACAGGGAGCAATGAATTCATCAATGAAAGCAGCACGTGACTGGCTAGAGTCATATCGCGAGAAAAACACATTTAGAAGATGCACAATCTAACCCAGCGAGCAAGAACCGTACAAAATGCAAACTTCGTATAATGACATTTTGACATATTTTGGCCTTGAGGTTGAGACTGTTGTTTCTTTATCCCAAAACATTTTTTAAGCGATTGACAATGCCCTAATGTATGATAATGTACAAATATGGAAAAACATGTTTCAAAAGTGAGATTTTTACAAGGATGCGTCGACAAAGGAACTTTGAAAACATATACACATGCATATTTTTCTTGTAACTTACAAAAGCTTAAAAATGCAAGACAATGTAGGTTTCTATGCTTTTAGTATATCTAAACGTGGATTATAAATTCAATTGAAATGAATCGACTGTTAGGAGCAACCAAAGTAGAACATGCATATATATTTGAGATCACTGGGGAGTTTTGGTCCAAACAGGCAACCGAGCCAATTGAAATCTGCCACTTTTAAATCATTTTATACACAATAGTGATGGAATTTAGTATGGATAAGTTTAAGGAGCCAGTATTAAAAGACATATAATTGTATTACGTATTGTATACAAAAATGAATCAGAAATAAGTTTGAAAAAGGTAGAAACATTTTTATGAGGTACAGTTAACTCTCTTGAGGGCATTTGCGTGAAAGTTATATACTTAATGTGCAAGAGAGAACCAATAATTTAAATATGCAAATGATACAATGGTTGGCTACAAGCGCAAGCCAAAAACTAAGTTTCAAACGACTTTCTCTCCCTTACAATTTGTAATAGACGGTATAATTTCACCATTCAACTGTCAAAAAGAACTGCTCAATTTTCTTATTTTATTTGGGAAGACGTTATAGCCTATAATACAAATTTACATTCTGTTGTTAATCATATTTAACCACGGTTAGATGTCCCACAACAGTCACAAATGACATTTGACGTATATATATATGTTTATAGATGTAGATCACCCATGACAATAAAGTCCTAAGAAGGACAGTTCGTGTTGATGTTGACTGACGTTTCGACAACCTTAGCGGTAGTCATCTTCAGAGTTCCCGGGTTCAAACCATTCACTTTGAGACATATATAGTCGAACTTCATTCCAACAGCACTTAGTGAAAGAAAAATTATTTAGTGGATAAGAAGAATCTAGACAAATTACTGAATTATACGTCCAAAGCCACGAATCAATGTTGATTGTCGTGAAATGGTATTGGTAAGGTCGAAAGATCAATGCTACTCCAAAAGCGAACTAGCTAGTGAAGTGGGTTACAGCTAAAGAAATGTCAGTGACTATGTAGAGAGTAAGAACTGTGGAAACTATGGTCCAAAACTAAAATCCCAAGAATGAACTGTGGGAGAGTACCCACATTGCTTGGGGAAATTATCACGTGAAAGCCTAAAATCCTTCATAGGTATATAGCATGGCTGGAGGAAGGCTTACCAAATACTATTTAGTTGGTGGTTTTCATAGATTGACTTTACACTCTCCAACAATTGGCCATAACGACATGTTTTGAGTTTTTTTTTAGTGTATAATTACAATGTTTATTATACATTGAAATATTTACAAATCACCTACAACTCATTTCACATATTTTATTAAAACAGAGATAAAATATTTTGGTGTAAGTAAGTTGTTATAAAGCGTAACGTTATTGTGAAGTGGTTTTACCTTATGGTTTCTTGATAGTCCTACACGTAATGGCGGACCTGGATTCTTAATTTTAACACCGCCAAGAAAAAGAACCGCTGGTTTTGTTTGTAAACAGTTTAGGTGAAGAAAATGTTGAGATTGTCCCTCATTTTTCATATGTAACGCTCTCTTTAGAATTTATAGGTGATGACTTTTTCTCCTTTGTACCAACGCAAGAAAATGTGGAAATTTTCCCTTCATTTTTCAAATGTCAAAGTTCTCTTTGGAAGAATTTATAGGTGATGACTTTTTCTCCTTTGTACCATCAACAGGGGTGCATTTGTAGTCGGATGACTCTTTTTAAAACAAATGTGTATCAAAAATTTGTTATTATAAGCACTCGTCAGAAGAAAAACTAATAAGAATAACACGAAAGACAAGCTGCGAGCAAATGCAATTACGTATGTATCAAACTGTTTTGATATTTTGATTGTATAATCATGCCAACTGCATTTTGGTTATTTCATTATATGCAAATAGGACACTTGAAATCAATGATAATTTTTATAAATACAAAAATAAAGCCTACCGGAAAACATATGACTCCCACCAGACATTCTCTTGCCGTTCTTCAGGTTCACAATTTTCTCTTCATTGGAATCACTTTCGACATCATGGTCATGAATCTTGTTCACTTTAGCACTACTCTTATCGCAGGTGTCACGTGAATCGCAGGTGTCGCGTGCATCATCATCTTAATTAGATTAAATGAGTAAGAGAGCAATCAGCATTATATGTACATGGTACTGCATCTTACCTAATAATGATGATGTATTTTCATTTTGAATCACACACTACAATACCATGCAAAAAGTCAATTAGAAAATTTATCACGCCATTAAAAGTAGTACTACATGCAACACATAACTATCTTCATAGGTACATCACTATCTTCATCCATACATCACTACCTTCATAAATCCCCACTCCACCTTTATGTATCCCCACCATACCTTCATACATTCCCACCATCATACATCCAAACCTTCATGCATCCACAACTTGATACATCTTTAACTTTATGAATACCCACCCTTATACATACACACCTTCATCCATACACACCTTCATCCATGCACACCTTCATATGTCCGCACTTTTAAACATTCCTAATTTTAAGGCTACCCAGTTATAAGTGTGATTGATGGATATATGCTACTATGTGCCTAAATTCAACAGTTAAATTCAGACCACTAAGAGTGTTGACTAGTTTATAAAACTCTGAGAAAATCCTTCTCTGTCCTCATTTAGTACAGTATAACAAAGTTGTCATTTTCAAAACTTGTGCTTTTGACTGATTACTCTGTAAACATTATGAGTTTAAAATTAAGGGCTTTGTGATGGGGAAAAAGAGTCTTACTAAAAATGTGAATTTGAGTTCAATGTAAGACAGCATTATATAATGCTTAACAATGAAAAACTTTCAAAATTCTAAAATCATTGTTTGAATTGGATTTACTTCATTACTGCCTAGATTAGGGCAGCTTCCCAACCTTTTTTCCTCTTTCATGATGAAATCATAATGTAATCTTTTATGATGTAATCACTTTTCACAGTTTCATTTATCATTTTACATACCGATACCTTTACTATTTATTTTGATATGACTGCTTTCTTTTTGTCCAACATCATTATCCTTTCTGTCATAAGGTGTATTTATTAGTGACATTTCAATTGCTTTTTCTATATCTCTTTGGTACAACTTTTCACGAACAGAAGGCCTTACAATAGAAAAAATCTCATGACGTTGTTGTATCACACATTGAAGAAATTAGTGTGTACATTGGATTACACAAGGCAAAACAAAGGCTTATAAAGGATTAGAGATCTACTCTAATATCTGTGTAAAACAGCATGATGCCCTTTAGCCAAAATTAAAATCTATTTTGGGTCACACCTTCTCTCGCCTTTCTTCTCTTTGTTCATTTCCTTCTCTTTATGCTTCGCCTTCTTTGTTTGTGGTTCAAAATCAACTTCAAAATCATCTGAAACATATCATGAAGTCATAAATACAAAAACTTAGCAATTTAAAACAAGAGAAATCTATAGAACATGGAGGCATGACATTGAAAAGGAAGTAAAGTATGGATCCCCATATATATTTATTGCATATCTACCAAATTAATAATCTCAACTTTTTCACAATAAAACAATGTAAAATGTTTAATAGTGCACTAGATCAATCATGCAGCCAGTAAATAATTGTGGGGCCTACATTCACATTTGTTGCATCAGTATTTTTTTGAACAGTGTCTATGTAGGTACATGTAAACTGATCCAATATAAAATGTCCCCTTCTCCTACCTATGTAAACCAGAGTGTATAACCACATACTTTACTGTAAAACAGAGCAATTATAATTTTCATTAATAGCTACGTAGCTATGAGATCACTGTATGTACATTACATTACCATCACTTTCACAATTGGAGCTCATATCAGTATAATTAACATTTTTTCTCCCTTTCCTACAAGAGATGATGGTGAAAAATAAAACATGAGTAAAGCTAAATGCTTGTAGATGTAGATCTTCAAGGTTCGAGCAGTCCTGAAAATGACTGTTGGTGTTGTTAATGATTGATATTTTGACATCCTTTGATCATCAGAGTCGAGTAACACACCAACACCAAGAATTCTTTTCAGGACTGCACAAAGCTGGACGATCAACATCTAAAAAATATAACATAATAGGCAATAAAAATTAGAAATTCCAATATGAAAATCGTCCCTGCTTTATTAATCACCAATATTTTCAACCAACAGTAAAACTTGTTTCACCCATACGCCATAGCATAGTAGTGATAGTACAAATTGGAATCAAGTAACAAATTTTAGAATTCTTACCTTTTAGATTTTCGCTTAAAGGTCATCTTTAATGCATATTTACAAAATTAAAAATTATGCTATTAGAGAAAATACTAATGAAGTTAGGATTCAAGTTTAACTTCTCGTGGTTTTAACATGATTTTCATTATGTAGTTGAATAATCTTATAAAGTTTCGCGCCTTGGCGTCATTACACTGGATCATATCATTACACTGGATCATACACTGGAAAAATGCATTTTTGTGTATTTCTTTACTTTTAAACTCATAATAGAGCTTAACAAACAGTGATACATTATTAAAAAAGTATTTTTGTCTTGTTGAAACACTGCTTTAGGCTTTTAAATTATTTAAATCAAAGTTTGCTTCTGCTGAAAGACCTTGGCACCTGTAAAAGGGGGTAAGAAATATTTAAGTTTCCGTTGGTAGTAATCGTAAAGAATGTCAATCACAACAAAGATACCACCTTTACAGCTAAAAAATTTACCATACATTGTCAAGAATAATTTTAAAAGAAAAATTTAATTTCCTGCGAAAGATGAACGATTGTCTGAATATTATCTACAAGTACAGCTCGTATTTAAGCACTTTTACTTAGGATTTCTTTTGTTTTGTCTTTATATATAACCAAGGAAGGGAATGGCGCAAGCATCACAGCGCAAAAAAAAACGGTATATTTGTAATTTTCCGTGAGATGAAAAGATTTTTTCTTATAAAGCATGTAAAATTGTAAGCTTGGAGTAAGAAATTTATACATAACATAAATTCAATGAGCTCTCTTTTTGGTCGAGTCCTGTGGTTAAATCAGGCCATCGAAACACCGAAATTTAAATAGCCAAAATGAAATTTAGAATTTTCTGAATATTTTTTTTAAGATCTATCAGAATAATTAACACCGAAATGTGTTCATGTGTACTTTAAAATACAAATCACGACAGAGTTCAAGAGCTATACTACTTTTCAGGAAATGTTAGTGATGCATTGAACTATCATAAAGACACGGCGTTTTCAACAAAAGATTCTGATAATGACAAATATGAAGGAAGCTGCCCTGCTTACTGGCAAGGCGCTTGGTGGTATAATAGTTGTTATTATTCCAACCTAAATGGTAAAAATCTTGCTTGGCTTGGTTTTAATAACGTAAAAACCAGTGAAATGAAAATCAAACCATGAAGAATTTTCATAAATATTTATAATTTCAAGGCAATGATCAAAATCAATGTCAATACGTCATGTTATATGTCTTAAACATTTACATTCGTTGTTTCTATGAGAAAATGTGCAAAAAATTGTTATAGATAGAAGTCAAGAAAACTGTAATTATTTCATGAAATAATAAAAAATATTGTTTCAATCAATGATATTGATGAAGTATGAGTTTCTAACATGTTTATCTAAATGAAGTTGATGTAATCAAATCATACTCAAAACGACTTCCGTTTTTTGAGTTTGTAATGTGACTGTTTTCGTCTTCGTGGGCATGAAATGATTTTTCACATTATCAATGCTTACATAGTTACACGTTTAAAAGCATTTAACTAGTGCTATTGTGGGCATCAGCCATCTTGGGCGAGCCACATTGTTCGATAAGTCCCTGGAGGTTGGTTGCAATTCAACAATATAAAACCCCTAAACACAACCACAATCGCTACACCTAAATCGCATTTAACTGCATTACAAGAGCAATATATGTGGTGCTTTAACATGATCTCAAAGAACAATCTCACGAAAGTTCAAATAACAAAGAGTTGATTTTGTTTGAACGAAGTGGACGCTGAATTCACAAGTTTCTATTTCTATGTATGCTCACTTGAATGTTCTCTTGGAGTCAAAGTTCCCTGCTGTCAACATTAAAGTATGTCACTAGAGCCTTCGAATTTCATGATTTGTGTTTATCATACATATCCAAATTAACATATATATTACATTTAAAGTAGTTTATGGCGGTTTTTTGTTGAAATCATTTATACTTAATGACCAAGTATTAATCATTGAAGAATTATTCAGATAGCTGCAACTTTATATATGTTGTCAACTTGACACGGACAAAATATTAGATTGAAGGCCAAGCCTATTGTTAAAATTCAATGCATTGGAAAACGACATATCAACAGTTTTACCAAGAACAAGCAGTTCTTCAATGGTGGAAGAATGTAAGTTATACTCATAATATATCTAAAGTTTGTAAATCATATAACTATAAATGCTGAAAGATTGGCTACCGACTACTGTTCTTTACAGTCTGCACTCTGCAGAAACAATTGAGTTAGCGTAGCCAGAAAGCAAGCCTTTCTTGGCTTTATTGGTTTTCGGAAAAAAATTTGCCATACTATATTCAAAACATGTGCATGTCCTGTCAGCCTGTCAGTGCTGATGCTTGTCCTCCAGAAGCGCCTTAGCAACGATTGCTAGGATGTTAATGACGTAGATGCAATTGGTCTATAGAAACAAACAGTAGTCTCAATTTACCGTGTAACTTTGTGCTGTATATTTAATTAAATTACTGGCTGCGACTCGCCACCTTAGCACTCCTATTGGTCAGAAAATACAAATTACTGGCTGCCACTATGCTTATTACATGCGTAATAAGATGTGCGCTACACAAAAAATTTCTATAAAGTGAAACTATTGTTTGTTCAATACTGCCGTTAGATCAACGCCGACTGTTAAAATAAAGGCATCTGATCAATAAAGTTAAAGGTACGTTTTTTGAGTAAATTTGACCTCTGACATAATATGACGGATGTCTTCAAGTCAAAGAATTGTGATGTCAATAAATAATGAATTATTATTAGTTTAGGGCCTGTTCATATGTGCCGGGCTGGCCGACTTTGCTAGGCCAGTTTTTTATTTGATTCGCATGAGGCGGGCTAGCCCGACAAAGTACGGAAATAATTATTTACGCACGCAGCATAAAAGTCCAAATCCCGATTGTTTATATTACTTTTATAAGTTGAAAGAAACTCAATGATGTTATGCATTAGTCTATGGTCCGCCTAAAGTTGCTCTTTTGCTCGCCTTGTATTTTGCATCGCATTGATTTTTATGAGCATGCGCACTAGTACGATGTTTAACACGGCATGCCGGTCTAGCCCGCCTTGTGCATTCACATGAGCCCGTTTATGCCGAGATCCCGCCTCGTTTAAGCGACATCCCGGTAAAACAGGCCAGGCCCGCTCATATGAATCAAATTTGAAATTATATGTAAATACTAAAAGAGGTGAGATCTTGCTACTGCCGGGCTAGCTCGGTAAAGCGGGCCAGCCAGCTCATATGAACAGGCCCTTGTATACATACACTTGAAATTGTAAACACCCAGTTTATAACTTATGTTTAGATTATGTGTATAACTTACACTTTCCATAATTACAAATTGTTTTCTCTTGCAAATAAGTGTTTCATTATCGTTACACGAGTTAATTGTATTCAAGTAAGTCTTGAATGCAATGAAGCTTGTACGTTGGCATGGCTACTATGTAACAGAGAACATGCATGTTAAAGTCTGATTGGATCTACATGCTCTTACATATTCAGTCATAACAAATATATATAATCAAAGTTTTATTATGACGAAACTTTTGTAATGGTTCAAAACTTATTATTGCAAAAAAACACTTGTCAGTCGTGTACTTGTGAAAGTGGTAGCCGGTTTTTCTAACTGCAGGCGTCGAATTATTCTAACGTTGCACTTTATTCAAACAACATACTTACGTATAGCGTGATCGAATTCCTTTATAATTTATTGTGATTGTGGGCGCTGATCCAACCTTGCATCTCTATAATTACAGGATTTAAAAAATGCGTATATTATAAGTATACTTACACCTTCCCACTAATGTATATTGTGCTGTTTCATGGCTTAAGTAAGTATATCATTTTTCAATGCATTTGAATTTTTACAATAGGCAATATAGCTCTTCGATGTCATAATACCTTGTGATTTTCAAGTTAACACCATATATCTAAAGTGATTCTTGAATGATTGATTGTTCAGTTGACACAAGAGCACATTCAAATGAACATACATAGAAATAGAGACTCCCGAGAGCTCAGGTAGCAACAACTTTGCACGAACTTTTCAATGCAAATTAGAGTTTTTCAACCTACCGCGACTTGCGTGAGTTAGACAAACTCAAAGTGTTGTATACCAACAAATCGAAAACATTAAACAAGATTCCAAAATCCCAAGAAGCGTGTTTTTAGTATACTAAGCATTGCGGCGGATCTAATAAGAAGAAGAAATTTTTGCTTATAAACTTAACAGAATTTTAAAAAACACTTGAGAAAAACGACGATTTTTTTGAGAGCAAACATGTTTCGACATTATCAGAATGCCATCTTCAGTGCAGAATGGTTAGTGTTAAGTAATATGATACGTAATATGATATGAATAAATTAATTACAATGAATAGGATTATGATTCAGTTACTAAATATAAAATATTTACAAAAAAGGAAAAGAAAAATAAGTATTAAGAACTTATAACAAAAATATTATTATAAAGTAAATATAGTGTTGTAGTGGTGAACTTGGATATTTAAATCGGGATTAGTTTTATTAATGTGTAGAGCTTCCTTGATTTTGGTGAGAAAGTGGATTGATCAGTGTCGATGATTTTAAAACAGGAAGGTGAGAATTTGTTTTTACATGAAGGAGAGGCTTGAAGATGTTTGTAGATAGTGGAGTTTTTGTCTGTGTGAGTATGTTCCTTTATCCTGGTAGATAATTGGCGAGAAGTTTCACCAATATAGTGGGAATTACATCCCGCACATGAAAATTGATAAACTACCATAGATTTGGAAAGTTCGGGAAGTGGGTCTTTAAACGAAAATAAAGATTTTATTTTAAAAGATGTGAAAATAAGTTTAACGTCAATGTCAGTGCAGTAGCGTTTAATGATTTGTGTGAGTTTGCGTTGTGTGTGTCGTGAGTAATCACCTATGTAAGGTAGTTTGAAATAACGTTTATTGTCATGTTGTTGTATATCGTTAGTGTTAGTTGTGGCGTTAGATGAGTCAGTGCTTATCTTGTTGTCCAAATAGTGTTGTATAGTGTTGTTGATGAAATGAAAAGGGAAAGAATTACGTTGGAGAGTGAATATTAGTTTCTTTAAATCACGTTGAAAGCCGATGTCTGTGTTGTTAAGTTTCCGTGCTCTGTCGGTCAGTGTTCGTATCAGTCCAATTTTGTAATTTAATGGTGTGAAACTAAAAAAGTTAGTCAGTAGTCCTGTATATGTTGGTTTGTGGTACGTAGAGGTCATACAGTTTTCATGTGATTTAGTTAGTAAGATGTCAAGAAAGGGCAACTGATTGTCTTGTTCGGTTTCGTATGTAAAGTTTATGTTTTGATGTTGTTTGTTGATGTATTCGTAAAAGAGTAATGCTTCGTCTTTGTTATGAAAAATACAAAAAATGTCGTCAACGTATCTGCGGTAAAATAAAGGTTTGTTGTTGCCGTAGTTATTTAACCAGTTTCGTTCGTGAAAACCCATGAAAATGTTGGCTAAAATGGGTGCCAAGGTGACCATACTTACCCCGTCAATTTGGTCGTAGTACTTACCGTTAAATAAAAATGAGTCTCGGCCGTAGCGATGTTAAACAATAGTTTTAGTTCTGTTCTGTTCATTTTGAATGTAGGGTTGTTGGTAAAATTAAATCAATAGCAATGTCTATGGTTTCGGTCAGTGGTATGTTGGTAAAAGGCTTTCAACGTCAAAAGAAATAAAGAATTTGTCATGTGGAGCGTTAGTGTTAAAAGATAAAAATCATCGACAAAACTAAAAGAATCTTTAGCAGAATGGTCATTAGGTATTAGGGTTGGAGTAAAGAGCTGAGGTATTTGGCTAATTTGTAGTTATACGAATTGATTGAAGAATTTATAGGTCTGATAGGAGGTATGTCATTGATATTGTTTAATTTATGAAGTTTAGGTAAACCATATAATCGAGCTGGCTGTGAACCTCTAGGGTACATTTCTTGAAATGATTTTTCGTTAATAGCGTTCTTTTTCTTTAAGTTACGTAGCAGTCGTTGTAACTTTGCTTCACGGGAAATTGTAGGATCATGATCAGTGGTTTGAACTTAGATAAATTGTTAATTATAGTGAGGCAAGAGTTAATGTATACCTGACGATCCATAATGACTACACCATTGCCTTTGTCAGGTTTGAGAACAATGATTTTGTCATTATTCTCAAATTCAGAATTCTTTGCTAGCATTGACTGAATTAAACGAGGAAGTTCTTGTACATGAACTTAACTGAAATTCTTGGCTAACATTGACTGAATTTACCGAGGAAGTTCTTATTTATAAACTTAACGGAAATTTTTGCTATCATTGACTGAATTAACCGAGGAAGTTCTTATTTATAAACTTAACGGAAATTTTTGCTATCATTGACTGAATTAACAAAGGAAGTTCTTATTTATAAACTTAACGGAAATTTTTGCTATCATTGACTGAATTAACAAAGGAAGTTCTTATTTATAAACAACGGAAATTTTTGCTATCATTGACTGAATTAACAAAGGAAGTTCTTGTTTATAAACTTAACGGAAATTTTTGCTAACATTCACTGAATTAACCGAGGAAGTTCTTATTTATAAACTTAACGGAAATTTTTGCAAACATTGACTGAATTAACCGAGGAAGTTCTTATTTATAAACTTAACGGAAATTTTTGCAAACATTGACTGAATTAACCGAGGAAGTTCTTATTTACAAACTTAACGGAAATTTTTGCTATCATTGACTGTATTAACAAAGGAAGTTCTTGTTTATAAACTTGTTGGGAATTTATAACTAGCACAAACCTAACTATACTTAAAAAAGGAAATTCTTAGCTAATTGTTTCAAGTATGAAGTTATTAACTCATTCTCTTCACTCAGAGTTAATATAGAATAATAGAAATATAGAATTCCCTAAGCATATTACTTCTTTGAAAGAATTATATAAAAAAATTTTAAAGGGCTATTCAAATGCCTCGTATTTTATTAAGTTTCTTTATATTAACACGTCCTCAATCAAATAAACTTTGAGTGAAAGACAAACAAATTAACTGACCATTTATTCGTAAACAATGTTCTTTTTATTTAAAAAGAGATTATTCTGCCACCCACCTCCAAAGACTTGCTTCATTGAAAAGTTTGTAGTGAAATTACGACTTCAAGTGCGAGTGTAATGTAGAGATGCTCGTTATGTAGATACAACATTTCTCGGGTTACAGCAACCGATGTCAAGCACCATTCAAAGCATAGTTATTTCGTTATATCAACAACATACAGCATAAGTGCTCTTTAACACACGTTTTTCTTGATTCTATTCAAAAGATGAAATTAGAATTGTCAAAGGACACTGATAAATCTAACCGCGACTTGCGAGAGTTAGACACACTCCAAAGTGTTGTTTACCAACAAATCGAAAACATTAAACAAGACTCCAAAATCCCAAGAAGCGTGTTTTAGTATACTAAGTATTGCGGCGGATCTAGTAAGAAGAAGAAGTCTTTGCTTATAAACTTAACAGAATTCGTTGCTAGCATTGACTGAATTAAAAGAGAAAGTTCTTGTGCATGAACTTAACTGAAATTCTTGGCGAACATTGACTGAATTAACCGATGAAGTTCTTATTTATAAACTTAACGGAAATTTTTGCTATCATTGACTGAATTAACCGAGGAAGTTTTAATTTATAAACTTAACTCAAATTTTTGCTAACATTGACTGAGTTAACCGAGGAAGTTCTTATTTATAAACTTAATGGAAATTTTTGCTATCATTGACTGAATTAACCGAGGAAGTTTTTATTTATAAACTTAACGGAAATTTTTGCTAACATTGACTGAATTAACCGAGGAAGTTCTTATTTATAAACATAACGGAAATTTTTGCTATCATTGACTGAATTAACCGAGGAAGTTTTTATTTATAAACTTAACGGAAATTTTTGCTATCATTCAATGACTGAATTAACAAAGGAAGCTCTTGTTTATAAACTTGTCTGGAATTTATAACTAGCACAAACCTAACCATAATTAAAAAAGGAAATTCTTAGCTAATTATTTTCAATATGAAGTTAGTAACTCAAACATACAACATGTTGATAGAAACTTAAAGAGTTGCAATCTTTGCGTAAAACCTATCTTAACAAGGTCGGTAGATGCCAGATATAATTATGCAATGTGCAATTATTGAACTGGAACCACAGATACTGCTGTGTTATGGAGCGCTTCTTACATGGAAGGTTATAAGGATATATAGGTCGCGTTCATTTTCAACTTTGAGCTCCAAAGGTCTAAATATTCTCATTGTCTAGGCTACTGTTCTAATGATAAATTTCGAATTATCATGCAAAGTATATCGTTTCAAAAGTTTCAATGATTTTGCGCCACTTGTTATTTTTAAACAAACAGTTTACATATCAATGTCAACCTTGTTTTTATTGTTAGAGACGCGGACTAATGTTTATAAAATTTTTATTTTCATGTTGTTCAACGGCTTCCATGCACAATCTGTCACATCCATTTGGTATTTCTTAATAGCATAAGCATTTCTTGTTGCTATCCATAATTGAACATTTACGACGTTGACAACGAAGTGTCAAACAAAGAATGTTGACTTCCATATATAAAGCTGAATAAGAGCGACAGGAAACAAAACTTTAAAATTTATTGCACCATGCCTGGTCAAAATTTAGCTTTTAGAGTACTTTCCACAAACTACATAGATTCTTTAGAAATTAAAACATCTGTCAACGTTACTCTTATTTTTAACTTATTATTGAAGAATGGCACGCCATGGCTCGTCATCATCTGTTGATGCTTGGTTAGTGCTGATGATCAACATACTCAAATTCTTATTCTCAATTGACTGGTAATCTTCTTGATATTCATTAGCCGACTATTCAGGCTAAAAACTAGCATAAACAACAACAGTCCTTCTCAGGACTATACCAACCTGGACGATCTACATCCACAAACATGTAACGATACTCTCGGGCTCAAACCATTTAATTTTTTACGAATTCTATTTGTTGGATATCCTTCCATATCACTTTCAAAACTATCGAGAAAAAATTGTACGTGTTTTTATTGTTTAAGTGCCATGCTGTGTAACATGACCATTGAACATAACTTTAAATTTGTAAACAGCTAGCTCAAATTTTTTGTTGATATGACGTAAAAGTAATTTCCTTTGACGTATATGGCGCTCTACGCTACTAAGTCTCAATCAGTTCAACAAGTGCATTTAAATAGCTACGTGTTTCTTTAAAGAGAAAGTAGCTGATGTAAAATTTTCAAACTATGGTGACCTTTGCATACTAATACAGTTTTGATAGTGACGTTGTCATAAGGTGGATTTGTCCTTTAACGGACATTCTTTCCTAGTGTTGACCGAAATAAAAGAGGAAATTCCTCGTCGTTAACCAACCAAAAAAGGAACTTTTTATTTTTATTGATCTAACTAGTATTGAATGAATCAAAAGAAGTTCTTGTTTTGTGACATGACACAGCTAAATTACAAGATTGAACTCATTCTCTTCACTCAGAGGTTAATATAGAATAATGTAAATATAGAAACCTTAAGCATATTACTTCTTTGAAAGAGTTATATAAAAAATCTTAAGGGTTATTCAAATGCCTCGTATTTTATTAAGTTTCTTTATATTGACACGTCCTCAATCAAATAAACTTTGAGTGAAAGACAAGCGAATTAACTGACCATTTATTCATAAACAATGTTTTTATTAAAAAAAATTATTCTGCCGCCACCTCAAAGACTTGCTTGATTGAAAGTTTGTAGTGAAATTACGACTTCAAGTGCGAGTGTAATGTAGAGATGCTCGTTATGTAGATACAACATTTCTCGGGTTACAGCAACCAATGTCAAGCACCATTCAAAGCATAGTTACTTCTTTACATCAACAACATACAGCATACGGGCTCTTTAACACACGTTTTGCTGGATCCTATTCAAAAGATGAAATTAGAATTGTCAAAGGATACTGTTAAATGCTTTTTAATTGCATCAATTTTTAATAAACAGTCTTTATATCAATGCAAGCTTTGTTTTGGATGTTGCTCCCTTATACGGTGACGTCATGAAGAGCATTTAATTGGAAATTTTTGAAGATCTCGGTTCTTTTTTTAGCAAAACACAACGCTAACTGTAATGCCTTGTGCTTTTATTATAAGTCTTTCTTATTTTTAAATTGTTTTCTTAAAAATCTATAACATCGCGAGCAAGCTATCAGTGAAATACATCGTATTTAACAGCCACATTTAGTTTGTTACCAAAATATCACAATAAGTCTTTAATCATTAATTTTGTGTTAATCAGCTAGTGTTGTTGTTTTACGATAAATAAAGGCCTGTTTATTAAAGAGTAAATGTTATGTTGCAAATCCTTCAAAACTACCGATTTAAAGTTTGAGTCAATTTTGTAAACTTCTTCCAAGTTGAGTGAATTCGACTTTAAAATTGAAACACTGTCCAGTTTGTGGCTATGTGTGCAAACTGTTCAACATATTTAAACTATTTAAAGCAGTTCAATTATCTGCTGAAACAAATTAGTCTGTATAAATATGCAAAGTTTCTTTATCCTCACAATTTATTTATGCTGGACACACACATATATAAAGAGCTCGATCTTCAACTCAACCTGGAGTGTTTACTTGTAAGACATTTAAACAAGACAAGTTGGTGAGCTTTATTTGTGCGTTGATGGCGATTAGCTGCATTGTTGTTAATATTCAAGGGTAAGCTATGGTTTAGTGTAAAGAACTAAGAACTTGGAAATGTTTAATGCGCTTTGTTGAACGCAAAAAAGACTGTGTTAGAAACGCTTCTATGGCGTATTTCTTTTTAAATTTGAATAACCTTTAGTACAAGTTGTCGAGTTGTAGTTAACATTCAATCCTGGGGCAGTATACAAACATGATTAACTAAGGATTTTTCAAATCAGCTCAAGCCAAGTTTTTCTTGTTTAAATTGTGTATGGGAGGAGTAAGACTTTTATATACATTACACCTTTTTAGTAAGTTGTTAGCTATGTCATGTATATACTGGATATAAATCTTTCTCAATTCCTTATTTATAGTGTGAAATATTTCATCTAAAAACTTTTCCATGACTCACTTTACCGTTCTTACTTTTGCAGAGTGAGATCAACAAACGAAAAGGAAGATTATTTAAAAGATTTCTACTCAACATTCAGCCATAACTTGAAACGCACCATAAAATCCGATAAAAACAATGCAACTTTGAAATCACAAATTGCAATAATAGACGGACAAATAAAAACACTTCAAACATATCACAAGAATCTTCAAACCCAGCACAAACATCTGCAAATCTTTAAGTTAAGTCTTCAACACAAAATCAATAGGACAGAAGTACAAACATATACACTAGTGAAATTACAACAAAAAATTACGAAAGTTGACTTGAAAATGATTGATCTTTCGTCACAAATGAAAAAACTTGATGCCCAAAGGGCAACATTACAAACGGAGTTAAAAAGTCTTGAAAAAAAATTGAAAACACTTTACATGGTAAATGAAGAACTTACAAATATTTCGGAAAAAGGTAAGAATGATTTTAAAAAAAGAAAAGACACTTATAGATTCGAGTAAGGAGTAATATTTGTCCAATAAAAACAATATCTTTCATTTAATTTCTCTGTGTTAGTTAATATTTTTATAACCATCAGGAAAAGACAGCTCAGATCTTTACAGAAAAAGTGTAAGACACAATGGAATATACGAAGTAGATCCTGATGGTAAAGAATACTTTAAGGTCTTCTGTGACATGACGTCATCAGGTGGTGGTTGGACTGTTATTCAAAGACAAATAAAAAATGGAAATACAGACTTTTATCTGGGTTGGGCGGAGTATAAACGTGGCTTTGGTAATCTTAAATCCGAATTCTGGCTTGGATTGGACAAGATACATCGACTAACATCTGCAAGGAAATATAAACTTCGAATTGATCTTGTAAACACGTCAGGCACTAAAAAATACGCTGAATATGAAGATTTTGTTGTAAAGGATGAAAATTATAAGTATCAATTAAGTATTGGAAAATACACAGGTAAGAAAATATTGACGAAAATGAGTGTTTGTGATAGCAAATTGTGTTGACAGATTGTACCTTAGGACCAGTTCATATGAGACGGGCCAGTCCGCTTATGCCAGCTAGGTAGCTTTGCCGAGATCTCGCCTCGTATATTATTTTACAATTTTTTTGAAATTGCGTTCATATGAAGAGCGGGCCAGCCCAGCTTGACGAGATACGCTTGAAGGAAGCGAGGTTCTAACAGGCTCATATAACTGCATCAATTGGGCCAGCCCGGCTAAACAGGGCTGGAAGAGATGAGATTGGGCATTCCCTTGTCTTGTTTGGTTATTTAAACATGACAAAAACTTCAAAACAATAATGTGCAATTGAAAATAAATTTGAAAATTTCATGTTATACCACTACAATAATCGGTGGAACTCACTGGTAGCAATCAGATTGTTGAATGTCTGAGTCTAAACACAATTTAATTTTCCCACAAAATACAATGTTTGTTGGCAGAAATTAAATACAACATTTCAGCCTGGCCAGCCCGCCTCATATGAATGCGAATACAAATTGGTCCTGCAAGCCAGCTAGTCCAACTTTAAGTGGTTTTAACGTTTTTAAAATACAAATCACCAGAAAACTATAGAACTATTTCTACTTTTCAGGAACTGCTGCGGATCAATTATCCTATCACAATAACATGAAGTTTTCAACCAAAGATTCAGATAATGATAAAGATAGTAGAAATTGCGCTACTTCCTTCAAAGGTGCTTGGTGGTATAAAAGTTGTTATGGTTCCAACCTAAATGGTAAAATATGTATTGGTCTAGTTTAACGTGAAAACAAGTGAAATGAAAATTAAACCATGATGACTTTTCATAAATAACTGCAGTTTTTTTAGTTTTACCATGCTGTAAGCTGCCTTCTTTAAAGTGGGCTGCCTTCTTTAAAGGTTATTTTGTAATTATTATACTTTATTCTTCATGGCATGACTTACACATTCATATAGCACGTTGTGTTTTTTCAAAAAGACAAATCATAAAAGCAAAGGATTGATATCTGATTCCTCTTAAATTAAAAATTTGCAAAGATGATCGTCATGAAATTAATTGTACTTGCTTTATTGGCTTCTTTGTACCGTTAAAATTACCGTTAAAATTAACACAAGACTTCATCCTTATGTTAGAGAGATAAAAAACGCTCGTTTTTCCTCACATCACATCCAAAATTTATTTCATGCTTTTTCAATTTTATTCCTTTATGGGCAGTGGCTTAGCCAGCCCTCAATTTATTCATAATACGTAATTTTTTATCATCAGCATCATTCGTTTTATTAAAAATTCATAGTATTATGAACAATAAATTGTTTACATAGCAAGAAGAAACTTGCAGGTTTGCTACGCCACTGATCATGTGTTAGTTTCATGATGTACGTATATTTTTCATTATTTCCTTATGTGTAAAATTAAACACTATTCCTATTAATCCTATCATGTAATTTAATGCAATGTAATTTTTTAATTAGATTATTTATTCAGCTTGTTGTATCTAAGACTGTTGAAGATGTCTTATGTGCTTCGACAAAGAAATGTCTTCAATGAAAAAACTTTCATGCTACAAATTTATTTAAAAAATGCACGCTTTAAAATATATAATTATTGGGCTTACCTCTTAATGATATCCCATTATATTTTTATAGAAGATAAAAGAATGGAATATGCCTTATTTTGCTTAGTATATCTTACAACTTAGAGCATGTTAGCTACCCATAAAACACTGAGCATGACAATTAAGGCTTCCTTTATTGCAAAGGGAAAACGATTTTTCTTGTTGAGTCAGCACAATAAACAAGTGTTTCTCAAAATACATGAAAAGTCGATGCTTCTTTAAAGAACTACAAAAACTTTCTTACTGTTATTAAAAAATCATGAAAAATAGCAAAATATACCACCTAATGTGGAAAAGATTATTTAAAGGCATTTGACTTCACCGCAGCCTTTAATGTAAAAATATTGGGACAAATTCGTTTCTTTGACAACAAGCCAGATGAAACTATAAGAAAAAGTAATTTATTTTCTTTGAAAATGCGTTTGCCTTTTAGTGATATATTGCTTCAGCTGTCGTTTGTTCTGTGCACTTTCACCTACGTCTTACTTTGAAATTGATGTTTTTAAAGAACTTATCATTAAACTTGTGTATTAAAATAACATTTATAATAAAATAGCACTTTGTTGTACCCCAAAAGCTTTAATTTGCATTCACTTGACAATAAAAATACTTTTCGGGCATTATTGCAAATATATTATGGCTGTAGATATCGTAATTAAAAACCCATTATGGCGGGACTTTAGCGAAAATTGATTTTAGCTCACAAAACAAAACAGGACGTCTTTAACAGTTACTTTATTTTAAATGATTTTGCAAAGTTTTTACGTTTTTAATTGATACAGACCTGGTGGTTTTAGCAATCAATTATTAACAACGATATGTGAAACGAAGACATATTTGAGTACTTAATGATTAATAACTTAGTAGTTTTAACTTAATGCGTTGTCTATCACATAGGATATAAATAGTGCGAACAATGTTTTAAGATAATGTTCACCAATACAACAATTTATCAATTATCATGAAGAAAAAAATATTTCTACAAGCTTAAGCCTCCTGGATTTAAAGAAAAATCAGCTCTTATGGCCTTACAGCTAGATTGCCTAAAATATCCCAAAGTCCTTTATTATGTAATCTAAGAATAGTTTACATGCAGCTGTGCATGTACAAAATATATATTATTCTTCATGATGGTGGCTATATAAATGTTCTCAATTTTCCTGTTTGTTGTTTCGTTAACATGAAGATGTCAAACTCGCCATTTTGATTTCTTACTAAAGTAGCACACTAGTGTACATTTTAATCTCAAAGAAACAATTTTACATGTCATATTTAACGCTTGACTTATATTCTAGCAATGCAGTAACAGAAACATTGTGGTTAGAATGACTATAAACAAGGCTATGGTAATCTTAGTTCTGAATTCTTGCTTGGATTGTATGAAATACGCTAACATCAGCAAGGCAAAATAAACTTTGCGGTGACTTGGGAGACTGGTCAGAAAACAAAAAACATGTTGAATATAATAACTGTTACATGTTTGTAAATGTAGATCGTCCAGGTTGGCATAGTCCTGAGAAGGACTGTTTTTCTTGTTGTTGACGGACGTTTCGACAACCTTAGCGGTAGTCATCTTCAGAGTTCAATGAGGAGTAAACGTCAGGTTAGCCGTATTTTTTAGCTGGTTCTTACCTCATTGTATTGTGTGTACTGGAAAAGTGTGGGTGTCAATTGTGTATTGTCATTGTGAATTAATGTGAAGTGTAATGTTTTTAGTTGATCGTTTGTTTGTATTGTGAATAAGTCGTTTGTAAGGTGCCGGTAATTGCTGTGGTCTGTTCAGGGGGGTTTGTTCAAAGTTGGTATACCAACTTTCTAATGTAAACCGTTGTCTATAGTCAGTACTGTAAGTAATGCATTTTGCCGAGTCCCAGTCAATGTTGTGCTTTGTGATTCGGTGATGTTCGACAATGTGATTAGTTTTGTCTTGTTTCTTTGTACCTCGTTTGTGTTCAGTAAGTCTTATGTTTAAGTTCCTGCCAGTTTCCCCGTTTCACAAGTTCGAGACTGGACTAATGTTAAGGACTGTGAGTGAAAACAATATAGCAAATGATTTTAAAATTATTGGATGTCATTGTTTAATTCACGCTTTGTCATTTTGTCTCAATTTAAATTAATTTCGTTATTATAGCTAATGGACAAGAAATTGAACGAAGGAAGATGACAGGTGTCTTTAAACATTTCGAATAATAAAAAATAGCAAAAAAATGTATGCAACACAACTGCAATTTCACGAAAAGAAAAATGTGATTGCTCTTTTTTAATGTTTTTCGTGAAATGATAAACCTAATCATTAAAATATTATGATTCTTTATGTTGAAGGATGTTCCCCAGCTATAGGAGTTTCTTTGTTGTTCTTTCATAATCGCTGTGAAGTATAAAAACCTTTTTATCACCTTATGAATTAGCTATATGCATGCATTTTTTAGACTCTCTTTTTAATAAAATATTATTCTTTGAAACATTCTTTTAAACATATAGGTTCCATGTATTTTAATACTATAGAACTTCAAGAGTGAGATAATTTTTTTCTTTAAAAATGCTTTTATCTTTTTTAGAGATATATTACTTAACGCTTCATCTGTTGTTTGTCCTGAGCACTATCATATACGTCTTACATTGACGTATATGTTTTTGTAAAAGAGCTTATCATTAAGCTTATCAAAACATCACGTCATTGTCCGGTAAAAGCTTTTTAATTTCAGTCCAATTTGAAATAAAAACATTTTCCGGACATTAACACCATCATCATATAGCTAGATATCCCGTAAAAAAAACCCTTATATATGGTACGTACTTAGCCCAAAATTAATTTTAAACTAAAAAACAAAACAGGAGAAGTCTGTACAACTGTTCAGTAATTTGAAAATGAGGTTTTATGCAAAGATTTTTAAACTAGAAACGTTTGTAATTAATACAGACCTGGTGTTTTATTTATTATTAACAATAATATGCGAAGGGAAGATATATTTGGGTACTTAATTATAAAAAAGCTAAGTTTTAACTAACTCATCTATATTTATGTTGTCACATAGGTAAAATTAATGTGTATATTCTTTAAGATGATGTTCACCAATACACCAATTTATCAATTATCTTGAAGAAAGAGATATTTCTACAAGCCTACGCCTCATAGAAATAAAGAAAAATCGGCATTTATGGCCTTATAGCTCGATTGCCTAAAAAAAACCCCAAAGGGCTTTATTATGCAATCTAAGTAAAGCATACATGCAGCTGTGCATGCACAAAATATAATTTATTCTTCATGATGGTGGTTGTATAAATGTTGTCAAAAAAGTTTTTCAAACACAAAGTGTTTACTTTTTTTTTATGCAAGATATTGATGCGCGTTTCTGTAGTTTTTCTTTTAGTTGCTTTTTCCAATGCATCACATAATGCTTGTCAAAGCGTACAAAGTGGTTTTATGAAGGCAAAAGACAATGGTATGTTACAGTACAAAAGACAACAACATCGTCTAAAGATGTTTTTAACAGTTACTTTATTTATAAATGATTTTGCTAAGTTTTTACGTTTTTACTTAATACAGACCTTGTGGTTTTAGCAATCAATTATTAACCACGATCTGTGAAACGAAGACACATGACTACTTAATGATTAATAACTTAGTAGTTTTAACTTAATAAGTTGTCTATCACATAGGATATAATAAGTGTGAACAATGTTTTAAGGTAATATTCACTAATACACCAATTTATCCAATTTATCAATTGTCAACCAGCAAAAATATTTCTACAAGCTTACGCCTTTAGGAAATGAATATAAATCGCTTTTATCGCCTTAAAACTTTCCCAAAATATTGGAAAGTGCTTTTTTATGCAAGTTAGGTAAATCAAACATAGCTGCATGTACAAAATATACATTATTCTTTATGACGGTGGCTATATAAATGTTCACAAAAACGTTTTTCATTCATAAAGTGTTTTCTTTCTTTTATGCAAGATGTTGATGCGCGTTTCTGTAGTTTTTCTTTTAGTTGCTATCTGCAATGCATCGAATAATGCTTGTCAAAGTTCACAAAGTTTTTTTAGGAAGACAAAAGACAACGGTAAGCTGCAGAGTAAAAGATAAAATAAATGTTTTGGAGGATGTAAAAAACTAGTATGTTTTAAAACGCGTACCTGCAGGTTACATTTGTTGTTGTTTAATTGCAATAAAGCTTTCTAATTTCTATTTTATACCATTCTGGCAAAATGTATTAGCAAAAAATGAACAAGCGAAGTTAGTATTTTTCATATATGTTTTTTTCTAATCTAAAACGAAGCGTTCTATCTAGCACTGTTGTACTCGCTGTTTTTGGCCTTCAATTCTTTACGTTTGATCGTTAGTAAAAATACATGTAATTGTGTCATTGATAAGAATAATAAAACAAGTACGACTCCGAGACTTCTAGCTCGACTCAGTTCCGTACATTGTTTTTTGCTTAACTTTTTGCGTTTTATAAATATTTGCTTTACGAAATTTGTTTTTATTTGTTTGCAAAAATGGACCTACAAAACAGATTTTGAGCTAATGAGGGCACGCTAGTTTACTGTAAGTGACACCAGCCATAAAATAAAAGAAATCAATGTATTTAATTTACATGAGACGTCTATGTTGTCTAGATATATAAATTCACTCCCCCCCTCCCCAATAACGTTCTAGTTCGCCCCTGCTTCCATGCTAGTCTTAGCCACTTGTTTGGAAATAGGATAACGTTGCGGAGTTGCTGAATGTAAACTTGGATGCATCAAAGCGATAACACGACAAATATTGTATCAAGAAAATTTTACCTAGTGGTCACTCAAGTCAACAAAGCAATCTACTTGTAGAAATACTGAGTTTTGGTTTATTCTGAAGTTTTGAAAGTTGTTTTATGATAAAGGACAAAACCATAAGAACAATTATATAATGTTTCATCGATCCAGCGATTCCTTAAATATGTCTTATTACATTACACTGAAAAACTGAAGCAAAATTTACCAAAGTTTTTTTTGTTTCAAATAAAATATAAATTTTTTATACGAATTTAAATATTTTACATTTGTGTACTTTACTTTTTCACTTTATGACGTTATTAGGGTCCTGTAAGCAGATGTATTATAAACCTACAGTGTGAGTTATCATCATGAATAATGAAACAGTAATAATCCCAATGTCCTCACTATGTCATGGTAAAAAAATTTTTGCAAAAGCATCTACATATGCATATATACCTCTAAACCATGTCTTGATTGATATTTGAACAACAATTCCTATCGTAATAGCTCCCAAACCCACAAAAAAATAATTATGATAGTTTATTTTGCTGTTTTATTAACATTTATCAAATCAATTCAACAGCATTCTAACACATTTCAGATCATTGATTCTCATTTATTATTTTGCGTCTTCTGATGTGAGATTAGTACATTCTGTCTAACGTCATGAATCTATGTTAATAAGTAATAAGTCTGCCTGCTTCAAAATGAACATACAATGTAGTTTAAAAAAATTTAGATTTGAAATGTCCATCTCTGTAGATAGTAAACAGAAGCCAAATTAGATTTGAAATGTCCATCTTTGTAGATAGTAAATAGAAGCAGGCAGACTTCTCAGCTTCAATTTTTTTGACTACAATATGATCTTCGGCTGTTTTTCCCTTTCTGGTGTATGTTACCAATTAAATCAGAAAGCCGACAAGGACACATCAATATTTTGAACTTTTTGCTATTTCCTTCTCATGAAATGTTTGGAATAAACCAAGACTTAACAAAACTGCTGTTAGGACGGTAAAATTTGACGAGGCAATGTTTGTCGTGTTACTTTCCAGCTTTGATGCATCGAAGTTAACTTCTAAAAATTCTGCAATGTCATCCTATTTCTAGAAAAAGAGGAAAGAACTAGAGGTTAGATATTAAAAACATGTTTGTACATATAAAATAAAAACAAACCAAAATGTATGAAAGGAGTTCTTTTTTTGGTTTATTATAATTAAAATTTGAATGAACGTAATATCTGTGCGAATGGTCGGCCGATGCTAAAAATAAACGCTAGCCAAAATTTTTTACGGTTTTTTTTGATCAGTTGTAAACTTTTATGATTAGTTCTACCCTTATCCAAAAACAAAAACCTTCTCTTTCAGGCAAAGTTACGGGAGCTTGCGCTGACAGAATTAATACGCTGGGACTTGTTTAAGAACACTGCATTTGACCTCATAAAGTCAATTATTCTTATTGAACATTCAGGCATACTTACACAATAGTGTTTCATTGCTATACATAAGAAATAAGTCGTAATGCTATGATTTCTAAAATTTTAAATCATTCCATGATTAAAGAATCTACCTGCTATACTTGTAGCTATGGTTCTTTTCAACATCAGTGTAAATGTAATAGTAGCTTTTCAAATGAAGCTTTAAGTCCGAAATTATACAGCCATGAAGCTGGTCTTTTATTTAAGAGTAGCAAGGGGCAATGTACAGTACTGATCTTATATGTTTACTTTAAACATGACGGCTAATATTTAAATTCGTATAAAAATCTTTATGATTGAGGAAATATTTATCAAAAAGCTTCAGAAGCAAGAGCAATAAAAGTGGTGATATACGAAACACAGTGTAGAAATTATAGGAAATATTATATATTTACCATTGTGTTATCACCCTATATTTCATGATATTTATATAAAATGTTTCCATCTAAGGTTTAAACGTTGATAATTTATTGGTTAATTTTGACGAGCGAAGATAATCTTTCACTTTCTTTTGCTCCATGACTCATTGCATTTTATAAATCTTGTTATTTCTTTTTTGTATTTTTGACTATAAAATAGACTTTGTTATCTTTTTGTATTATTTACACCTTTTGTAATTGATCCTGTTTTGTTCTTTGTTTTAAAGGTGAGACGTTATCACCAAAAGATATCATTTCAACTCATGCTGTTCACAATGACATTGAATGTTCCATGAAATGTCATCAACAAAACTATGTGTTGGCTTTAATTTCTTATTTGATGCAAAAGAATTTGAGATAAACTGCCAAATTACCAACAGAAAAACCAGAAATATGGAGAAACTAGCCTCAGAAGGCAAATGGACTTTTATGAATCTCATGCATTGGTAAAAAAAAGAAAGTGGTTGATTTGAAAATGTTTGTTAAGTGGGTATTATGTGTTAATTTTAAATATATTGTTAACGCTTATTTTTTCCTGATAAGCATTGTGCAAAACTATATAAAATCTGACTTAAAGTATTAATTAAAAGAAAAATGCCCAATCAAGTGTCTATTTTTAGGTTACTGAATTTAATTCGATTTCGAGAAAAAGAATGCAATTTTAAAATTCATACGATTTCGAGGATAAGAATGAAATTGTGCCAATTTTAAATATGTTGAGTTTAATTTTAAAATGTTTTGAACAGCTATTTGGCACAATGGATCTATGTAGGAAAGCTTTTCATAACAATTTCTTTGGATGCCTAATGATTTATAACCCGTAGGAAGTTCAATGCAATAGATTTTTCAATAATATTTTTATAGGCAAAAGACTGTGCAGATCTATACATGAAAGGAAAAGGAAGAATGGAGTTTATGAAATTGATCCAGATGGCCAGGGCAGTTTCAATGTTTTCTGTGATATGACAACATCTAGTGGAGGTTGGACTGTGTTTCAACGTCGTCAAGATGGAAGTGTAGACTTTATCGAGATTGGAGGGATTATAAGAATGGTTTTGGTGATCTGAAAGGCGAATTCTGGCTTGGATTGGATAAAATATACAGACTAACATCAGCAAGGAGAAATAAACTTCGTGTTGACCTTGGAGACTGGTCAGGAAACAAAGCATATGCTGAATATGATTATTTTGCTGTAGAGAATGAAGCAAATAAATATAAGTTGAGTCTTGGTGCATATTCTGGTGAGTCAATAAGTAAATGTAAACATTTGATGGACAAATTTCTAAGCCATTTTTTGATATAAGCATTATACGTTGTAATGATTCGAGTTTGCGTGGGCAGGTCAGCAATTTTGGGAAAAACATAGATATTTTAACGGTTGACTTTGAGCGGAAGTCTTGTTAGATCTTAAAAAATATAATCAATTTGATATTACGAACAAAATACATTGAACAAACATAAAATCATTTTGTTGTGTGAATCATTAAGTTGCACCCTACGACAACAATTTTTGACTTACAAAAAGAGATCATTCATGGATTGTGCTTACCGTATGATTAAGATTAAATGAAAATTCAATTGAAGCTTTGTAAACAAGTAATGAGCATGCGCCTGAAACATTGCTAAATTATGTGGACTTAAATAAACATTAAAACCTTTTATATAAAATATATGCAAACCTGTAATATATAATATTAAATTCAGGCTTCCATTCCAAGATTTTTTATATATGTATAAATAAAAAAATGATAGCATAATGCTCTATCAACAACTACAAACAATAACGACATTATCTAACAACATTTGCAAAATTAACCTTCCTCCTGTTCCTTTTAGTCCTAGAATTATACTCTGCTATACTGGTCACAAGCTCAGGACTTGTAATTAAGGCTCTCTGCTTTTGAATAGACTTGTCTTGTTTACAAAGAAGAGAGTGGAGTTTAATTTTCAAATGTTGTTAGATAAGGTCGTTATTGTTTGTAGTTGTTCGTTAAAGCATTATGCTATTCTTTTGTTTCATAACATTCAACTATTTAACCTCAAGAATAGGTATAAATAAATATAATATATTTATACATATATAAACGTTACTGAAATTCATTCAATTATACGTGGATAAATTTACATATAGAAGAATGAAAAACATAAATGTAAATTAAGTCTCGGACAACACTACAGGTATATCATCAAGTCAATAAAGAATTTTAAGGTCTATTATAATAAAAATTAAATACCATTCATTACTTAACATAGGAGTGAGAGCAATGAGTTAAGGCTAGGATGTGGAAATAATGTTCTGGGAAATGAAAGTAGGATCAAAGTCAAAGTCTTGACAAATTTACCTTTGCAATTTATTTATTCCATTTTGAAACAGGATATATAGCATATTGTTAAATAAGTCAGCTATAACAACTTTATGACAAACGGTAGCAATGTTATAATGTGATTGTCGTTGGATGTCCCACATGCACCAGAATATGTGAAATGAAAACTCAGTGTTATATAACATATTTTAACACTTACATCATTCCTTCCTCTTTTTCTACATAAAATAAAAAAAAAACTTATTGGCAAATCTCACAAAAGCCCCCCAAAAAACCGCTGTAGGAATCTTCTAACAATGACATAAAACCCATTTTGGGAGAGTTTCTGCAAGTTCAGAAGAATTCTATAACTGCATAAAATGCGAACTTTGAAAGGTACTACTTTTTGTAGGAAATGCTAGCAATTCATTATCTTGTCATAAAGCCAAGGCGTTTTCAACAAAAGATTCAAATAATCATCAAAGTGCAGGAAACTGTGCCACTGACTGGAAAGGAGCTTGGTGGTATTGTTATGATAACTATTGTTATGACTCTAACCTGAATGGACACTACTATAGTGGCAACCAAAACAATTACAAAGGTGTGACTTGGCGACAATGGAAAGGTGGTAAATCCTTAAAGTTCACTGAGATGAAAATAAAACCATAAAGAATTTCCAAAGTTGTAATGTCATAAATTTGATCACTATTTCTAATGAAACTTTCAACATATAATAACAAAAAATAACTTTTATGTCTTTTAAAGATCCTTTATAATCATTATTATTTAAAAAAGCGTTGAAAAAATAGTTAAAAATACTGTGGTGAAATAATAACTTTCTAATATTTTTGCTAAAATTAGAGCTGATTGAGGTAATTATGTGATTCTAATGTTATGTCTTTTCACTCATTTCTTTAATGAGATGTTGCTCTGTATGTAGATAATTTTATATTTTCACCTCGTTCCACGCAATCTTGGTGTATCATGCATTTCATGCAATTATCTTACATCATTATTCACTATTTAAGCAATGTCGCTTTTGATTGGTCAACTACCTGCAAATAATTCTACATATCTGTAGGTAAGACGTCTATTTACAAATAACAGTTTCTACAATTATGGACGTCATTAAGAGCCGGTTTCGAAAAAAAGTCAAATCATAGCGATGTTTTCCACAGTTTCTAAAAACAATGTAAAAGCTTTGAAACAAGAAGCATCCAGAAAACAATAAAAAAGCGGCTAGGATGGCTTTGAACGTGCTAACAACATATTTAAACAAGATGAACTTGAATAAACCAGCTGACAAAAAAATTAACGAAGGTTTGAAAAATGTTCTATATTGATATGTGTTAATAATATTTCAGTTAGTTAAAGTGAATAATAAAACAATTATTGAACTTGGCTTTCGTAGTTATGATTTTAAAAATTATTCAGACCTCGGCAACGTATTCTACCTCAGCTTTGCTTCTGCAGATAACATTGACCTTGGTCTGAATAATTTTGATATCATCTCAACCTCATCAAACAATTGTTTATTATCTGGCTCGTCAGCAATCTTGTTCCTTCCAAAGAGAATGGTTGCACACCATATATAAACCGCGTTTACACTGCGGTCTCGTAACTTACCAAGGACTGACTAGGCCTCCAGTGTAAATACATCAAGCTTGACCTAGGACTCACCAAGGACCGACGTTTTAGCCCCATCATTGCACGTAGTCCTAGGAAAACTTACACAATTTAGAAGACACTAGAATCTCGCCACAAACAGTACATCCCGTTAAAAGGCCCGGTGTACTATGTTTGATAATTTATATCGTTACATCTATCTCCTCATAAGGAACAAAACAAGGTTACAATTTGAAGGACGAAGAGTAGTTTCATAAAATTGGTAATCACATGTAGAACGTTCATTGTAATGTACGTCCTATAGAAAATTTTCTTTGACTGAGGCATCCGATGTGTTGGTTTCTGGTGGCCTAATTGGTTTCTATACCAACATGTGGACGTGTCTTGCGTAGAGAACTTGTTGCTCATTTGGGTCTTCGGACTCAGATTGTTCATTTCTTCCTCGGTACGCTCTTTATCAATCTTACCCTTTCTTTAACGGACGCCAGATGTCTTCTGTTCCGTCTTCATATTCAGCCTTCCGAAATAACTTGGTACGACCTGGGTGCAAACTTCTGGTTACATCCTTTCCTTCATGTCCTGCACGTCTGGTCTGGTCGTATACGCACTGTTTCTCCTGGGTTGAGATCTATTAATGGCTTGCTGCACGGTGGTAATATTTCGCTTGTTTTTCTTTTGTTTGTCAACAATTTCTTGACTCGATGGGTTAATTTGGCTTCAGTTTCAATGCCGTGTGGAGAAGCGTTTTTGTTCACATAGTACTATATATGTACGTGGATAAATAGTCCAGTTTAGTTTACATATCAGTGGCTTAATTATCCTCTACCAATAGCAAAATAAATAAAACAACATTACAACACCCAATCAAAATTATAAATGTTGAAGAAAATAATCACATTGCTGAAACAGTTTATCGTTCTCTTAGTGGATTAAAGTCATCTCCGAATCGTTAGGAATGAAATGAGTAATTTAGAGGAAAAATAGTCAGCGTCGTTCTCGTTGACAAAGCGCGCTAAAAAGAAAAGCAATGATGCGCATGCGTATTAATTTTATATTGCAGTACCCAGCTATTGTACCCAGAATGCTCGCTCTGCAATCTTCAGAAACGTTGTGAATATCAGTGGGACTAGAGTTGAAGATTTTTGTCAGAACGTAACATCATGCAGCAGAGGAAAATATCCCAGTTTTAAAGAGGAATGATTTGTTAATCACTTTGAAAATACAAGTTCTTATTAAACGTCTTGTAGAATTGTCGTGTTGCTTGCAAAGGCCAAGAGAATCGATACAATACTGGCATATTCAACTAATTCAAATTAGATCATCGATGTCAGGTTCTCTAAAAGATCACGATTTAAATAAGGCATGAGCGTACAAACATAAATAAAAAGACATGTTGTACACTACTGAATATACAACAACTGACATTACTTCAACTAATATCTTTATAAAGTATATATTTATAATTGCCACGTTTGTGTTTATTACGGTTCCTTTGAAACTAAAGAATGAATTAATTATCAATGTCAATAGCTTGCTGAAACCAAAAATGAGAACATCAACACAAGCTACTTTTAGAAATGGATAATTTCGGTCAATTTGTGAGGTAGAAGTTTATAGCTACATACCTTGATGGTGGCTATGTTTCAAGTGATGTTTAGTTTTTTAGTTCTCAAGTTTTAGTCCAGCTTTTCATCATCCTTATTTATGTCTATATAAATTCATTGTTTTTACCGTGAGTATAAACACAGAGAGATCGACAGCAGGATTACATGAGTATGCTGGCGATACGAACTGAAATAAAACATTTTTTCTCATTTTGGCCACGTTCAAAAAATAATGTCCTGCACATTTATTATTTTAAAGTAGAAGTTTCAAAAATTCGTGTTGATAACGTTAACATGTTCGTAATTGCATGTGTTGTTTGTTATGACACAACAATTTCCTTCAATGTACGTGGAAAGTTGATATTAACAATAAAATTGCTGTTCGGGATAATAGACTTTTATTTTTATAATTTTTATACTGGAGACAGCTGGGGGGAATTATTGCCAGTTTGGCTCAATATAGCTGCAACGTAAATTGTTTTAAGAATGGTCAACGGCGAAATACAGCTTGTAATCAATTTTACTGCATCAAAAGTAAGTACACAAAATATAGCTATATTTGAGAATGATCTGTATTGTGTGCCACGTTTTAAAGGTTTCTTTTTAAGTCGTGTATAAATAAATTACTTAATTTAATTGAGTGCTGAGACAGAATGTGAAAACAAGAATACATATCACTTGTGGACAGGAAAACAGCTGGGTTGAGTTTTAGGCACAGAAATTTATATACTTTGTAAATTTGTTGTATTTTATACAACAAAATATCAAATAAGTAAACAACAGGATGTGTAATTAACTACAAATTCCAAACATATGATGCAATATTGTCAGTTTGAAATTGTAGACAAACTGTTGTGTCTGTTGTTCCTTATAAATAGTAAAATTGCTTTTCATACTAAAGACAAAAGAAATATTTTTGTGCAAGTTGATTTACATCAAGGTTTGACTCTATACAATAAAATAGTGGCGCAAAATTCGTCTTTTAAACATTGCATAGTCAAGCAGAACTTGTAATAGTGCAAATTCATTGGACGAAACTTCGAGCATAAAATGGCTACTGTCTAGATCTCAAATAATTAAACTCTTTTATTATCAGCTGAAACCAACCTATTCTTCATGAATACTCACATACATAAATAGCGCTTTTATGATCTTGTCCTCACTCCAAACTTGTGGATATCGATCACATATCATAAAATGGTAAAATTTGCTTTTTCGTTGGTCGGTGACATAATATAGTTTAGGGCGTGTTCATATGAGCCGGCTGGCCGACTTTGCCGGACCAGTCTATTATTTTATTTACATGAGGCGTGCTAGCCCAACAATGTACAGTAACAGTTATTTACGCACGCCGCATAAAGTCAAATCCGATACTTTATGTTACTTTTATAAGCTGAAAGAAACTCAATGATGTTATTTATTAGTCTATAGTCCACCGAAAGTTGTTCTTTTGCTTGCCCTATCTTTTGCATCGCAATGAATTTTATGAGCATGCGCACTAATACGATGTTTAATTCGGCATGCCAGTCTAGCCCGTCTTGTGCATTCACGTGAACCCATTTTATGCCGAGATCTTGCCTCGTTTAAGGGACATCCCGGCAAAACGGGCTAGCCCTTCGCTCATATGAATCAAATTTAAATTATATGTAAATACTAAAGAGGTGAGATCTTGCTACTGCCGGGCTAGCTCGGTAAAGCGGGCCAGCCCGGCTCATATGAACAGGCTCTTATATACATACACTTGAAGTTCTAAGCACAGCATAACTTATGTTTAGATTATGTGTATAACTTACACTTTCCATAATTACAAATTGTTTTCTCTTGCAAATAAGTGTTTCATTAGCGTTACACGAGTTAATTGTATTCAAGTAAATCTTGAATGCAATGAAGCTTTATGTTGGCATGGCTACTATGTAAAGAGAACATGCATGTTAACGTCTGATTGGATCTAGGTGCTCTTACATATTCAGTCATAACAAATATATATAATGAAAGTTTTATTTTGACGAAACTTTTGTAATGGTTCAAAACGTATTATTGAAAAAAAAACTTGTCCGTAGAGCACATTTGAAAGTGGTAGCCGGTTTTTCTTACGGTGGACGTCGAATTATTGTAACGTTGCACTTTATTTAAACAAACATACTTACGTAGCTTGATCGAATTCATTTATAATTTATTTTGACAGTGGGCGCTGATCCAACCTTGCATCTCTTTAATTACAAAACATCTGTCAACGTCAACGTTATTTTTAACTCATTATTGTAGAATGGCACACCATGGTTCGTCATCAACTGTTGATGCTTGGTTAGTGCTGATGATCAACATACTCAAATTCCTATTCTCATTTGACTGGTAACCTTCTTGATCTTCATTAGCCGACTATTCAGGCTAAAAACTGAAATGGCTTACCACTATACGGTTGTCAAAACGTCAATTAACTTCAACAACAACAGTCCTTCTCACGACTCTACTAGCTTGGACGATCTACATCCACAAACATGTAACGATACTCTCGGGTTCAAATTATTTAATTTATTACGAATGATATTGGTTGGATTGCATTCCATATGACTTTCAAAATTATCGAGAAAACAAAATTGTGCGTGTTTTTTTATTGTTTTTAAATGCCATGCTGTGTAATATAAACCATTGAACATAACTTTAACTTTGTAAACAGCAAGCTCAAATTTTTTGATGATATGACGTAAAAAGTAATTTCCTCTGACGTATACGGCTCCACATGCTAAGTCTCAATCAGTTCAACAAGTGCATTTAAATAACTACGTGTTTCTTCAAAAGAAAGTAGCTGATGTAAAGTTTTTAAATTAAGGCGACCTACAACAACCAATGTCAAGCACTATCCAAAACATTGTTAGTTTTTAACATCAACAACATACAGCATACGTACATTTTAACACACGTTTTGCTGAATCCTAATCAAACGATGAAAATAGAATTGTCAATGGATACTGCTAAATCTGTGATGAACAGTTGTTTTTATTTTGTTTTGTTGTGACGTAGCGCGTGCATTTCACGTGATTGACACTTTGGGATTATCACAGAAGGGAGGAGTTGTTGTTGAAAATAAAAGAATTCGAGTTGTTGTTGTTGAATTATGTAGTGTTTTTCTTTTGACGACTTCGTTTGTAAAAATAATGATCTTATCATGCAACGTGCATGACATGGCATAACGTGGGGCCGCTTTAACGAAATAAAGTCGCCCATATTCGTTTCTTACGAAAATGTCGACTGAAGACAAGGAAAAACTGGAAGGCTTCGTGCTAGAAGAAGAGGACATCGCGGAGTGTGTACAAAACTCGAGAAAGAGTCAGTTGAATTGTTATCACAGCCACCACATGATGACCTTGTAGAACGTGGCGAAATCATCGCACAACAACTCGAAAACTAAAATATTAAGTGAACTCGACGAAGAAATATTGAACACGTGTGATGTTAATGAAATACAAGGTGAAATCGAGGACTCGGCCGAAATTTCGGATAGAGTTATGAGTATAAAACGAAAAATCGAAAGGTATATTAAATGCGCTAAGAATGACAGTCTCGTTGATACGAATATCAACGATACCATATCTAACTCGAATTTGACGAACATGTCAAACCCTGGCCAAAACGAAAGTATCGAGAATTCTAACGAAAATTTGGCAAATGCGACGGAAAACTATGGTTTAATCGAAGGTTCAAGTAATCAAGCGACGATCGAAATTGTAAACGAAGGAAATGTAACGAGTGACAACACTACGACGACGGTTCAATTTAAGTCAAATATGCCGAAGCTTCCTAAGCTGGAGCTTCCGAAATATGGTGGCAAGGTTACGGAGTGGAGTTCGTTTTGGGATCTGTATGATTCTGCGATTCACAGTAATCCAAACATTTCGAAGGTAAACAAATTCAACTATCTGAAATCGCTTCTCGAGGAAACGCAGCGAGGGCCATTAAAGGTCTAACATTAACTAATGCCAATTACGACTCTGCTAAAAATCTTGAACGATCGCTTCGGGAAAACCCAGCAAACCATAGCAGCTCACATGGATGAAATTTTAAAGATTCAAGCTTGTGCCAACGGTAGAACTAGCCAAGTAAGATACATATACGATAAAGTAAGCGTTCATGTACGAGGATTATCGAGTCTTGGCGTTTCTTCTGAACAATATGGTAGTATGCTTATCCCGATTATCATGACAAAATTACCTAGTGACATTCGTCTACAAATTGCCCGAAAATCGTCGGGAGACGTTTGGAAAATTGATGAGTTGTTGGATACAATCAAGACTGAGATCGAGGCACGGGAGATAAGTGAAGGAGTGCAATCAAGTCCACAGCCACAGCATGGAAAAAATTCTGGAGGTCAGCACCAAACACCCAGAATACCTACGGTGAACGCCTTTTCGACTCAAAATACTTCAGGTAAACATATTCAATGTGTTTATTGTAAAGAGCCACACTTTTCGGCATCGAGTAACTGATGTGAATGATCGCAAGAGTATATTGAGGAGAGACAATCGTTGTTTTGTATGCCTGCGAATCGGGCATCTCAGTAAAAATTGCGAGTCAAAGAAGAATTGTAGACGTTGTCATGGGGCTCATCATCAATCGATTTGTGAAGTGATTAAGCCAAGTTTTACGCCTCCTCAACAAAAGAATTCAAATGATCCCAAACTTTTCCCCACTGGAAACAACCTACCAGAAACCAAGGAAGGAAACAACGTTCGCACAGCTACTATGATTGATGGAGATAATTACTTAACGACGAATACGGCAAAAACGCATAATTAAGTTCTTCTGCAAACAGCTATTACATACGCCAATGGTGGGAATGGTTCCATTCCTATACCTGTTCGCGTGCTTTTGGACAGCGGTAGTCAGCGCACTTATGTTACGAATTCATTAAAACCCGGCTTGGACTAGTTCCCATCAGAAAAGAAGTTGTTAATTTAAATACCTTTGGCAACCAACATTTCACAAAGCAAAAATGCGACTTGGTTCATTTGTCCCTGAAAGGAAAGAATGGAAATCGAATCATAACAGCTCTTTGCTTCCCAAATATTTGCTCTCCATTAACAACGACAATTGATCTCAATCATTATCCTCATCTGATGGAGTTGCAGCTTTCCGATACCAATATCCTCTCTGGACGACAGACGGACAGCAACATCGATATTCTAATTGGAGCAGATTATTATTTTGATATCATGACAGGCGAGATTATAAGAGGTGAAGGTGGTCCTGTTGCTATTAATAGTGAATTTGGCTGGATTATCACTGGACAGATTAATGATGGTGAAACTAATTCGAAATTGTCAAACGTTAATTTAATCATCGAAGATTACTCTTTTTCAAAGGAGTTTCCGCTTGACAAGAGAGAACCCAAATTACATGAATGCTTGAAACGGTTTTGGGAGATCGAATCAATGGGAATCAAAGAATCCAACGAATCACAGGATCAGGAGTTTCTGAAGAATATACAATATCTTGAGGATGAAGGAGATATGAAGTGAACTTACCTTGGAAAGGAATATATTCCAAAATCAGACTGTTACGGTATGTGTTTGAAACGATTACAACAGTTGAAATCTCGTCTCGATAAAGATAAACCCTTATTGCAAGAATACGATACAATTATCAAAGATCAAGTGAAAGGAATTATTGACCCAGTTCTTGTTGCACATGAAACCGGTTATTCCTACCCCATCATGGCGTACTTCGAGAAGATAAAGGAAACTACAAAACTTCGCGTGGTTTTCGATGGTTCGGCAAGAGCTACTAAGGAAGAGCAGTCACTCAATGATTGCCTCGAAAAGGGACCAAATTTGGTTCCACTTTTATTTGACACTATGATAAACTTTCGAGGCTTCCCCATTGGGCTTGTTGCTGATATCGAAAAGGCTTTTCATCAAATACAAATTGCTCCCGAAGACAGAAAGATGCTAAAGTTTCTTTGGTTTGACGATATTAACCAAGTTCAACCGATGCTAAAGGAATACAAGTTCCGACGCCTACCATTTGGTCTAACCCCAAGTCCTGCAATATTATCTACTGTTATTCGTCACCACGTTTCGAAATACAGGGATGTCGATCCAGAAATAGTCTCCTTATTAATCGAGTCGTTATATGTTGACGATTTCGCTGGAGGAGCTTCTAATGAGGACGAAGCTCTATACATCTATCATAGATCTCGAAAATTAATGAGCGAGGAGGATTCAAGCTTCGAAAATGGCATTCAAACTCGCAACATGTCCGAAATGTTATCGCGAATGATGAAGATCGACCGTTTGTTGAGGTGGAAAATGAAAGGTGTTCATCATATGTTAAACATATATCAAGTACGATGGTGGAAGACAAGTTAGTAAAAACCCCTTCGCCTCATACAGAGCCACAACCTAAGTCCATATCTCAAGAGAACCGTATCAAAATTCTAGGAATCAGCTGGGATGAGAACAGTGACGAGCTGTGTTATGATCTTGACGAGCTAGTGCATTATGCAAAATCACTTCCTGCAACTAAGAGGTCAGTTTTAAAGCTATCTGCGAAAATATTCGATCCTATTGGCCTTCTTGCACCCTTTACTATCAATATGAAGATGTTGTTTCAAACCCTCTGCTCTTCTGGCAGTAATTGGGATGAAGATCTGTCTGGCAAGGCCTTATCACGTTGGAATTCTCTCGTTCACGACTTAAGGGCTTTAAGTGACATACGAGTACCGCGTTGTTACTTCCATGGTGGATACGATTCATCTCCGATTCATCAGATACATGGATTTTGCGATGCATCGGAATTTGCCTTTGCCGCAGTTGTATATCTACGAACAGAACATAAAAACGGGGAAATTGAAGTTAATTTAATAGCAGCCAAGACAAGAGTCGCTCCTATCAAACGACAGACCATACCACGACTTGAATTGTTAGGCGCAACTACGTTAGCAAGATTAGTCGATTCGATTGTGAAAGCGTTGACTTCAATAAAATGTATCACTGATATTATCTTATGGACGGATTCATTTACCACATTGTGTTGGATTCGAAATCATAAACTGTGGAAGTCTTATGTACAGAACCGCGTAAACGAAATCAGAAAGTTAACTAGTAGTTATAAATGGAGACATTGCCCTCGGGTAATAAACTCAGCCGACTTGCCTTCTCGTGGGTGTTCGGAAGTGAACTTGTGCAATCTGGAATCTGGTGGAATGGTCCGTTTCTCCAAGATACTGAAAAAATTGGCCCGAAGATCTTCAACCTGCAAAATTGGATGAGGACCATTGCTACACAGAGATAATACAAAATCCTCTTCAATAACACATTCCTTGACGTTAACATCGCTTCCTGACCGTAATTGCATCCACTTGGAGAAGATTATTGACCAGGATAGATATGGTACGAAGAACAAACTACTTCGTGTCACAGCACAAATTTTAAGGTTTATCAAGAAATCAAGAAAGCAACTATGCTCTGTTACGTCTGAGTTGAATGCTAATGAGCTACTCGAAGCTGAGAGATTATGGATACGAAGTATTCAGTCAGCTGCGTTTTCTGACGAGTTACAATGTATTCGAACCGGTCGTAAAAATGTACGAGTTCAACAACTTGGGTTGTTTCTCGATGATGATCAGATTATTCGGTGTGAGGTCAGATTGCCCACTCTACGTTACCTGATAGCGCAAAACAGCCCATTTTGTTGCCCCCTAAGCATACCTTTTCGAAATTAATTATACGCGACTGTCACAATATAGTACACCACGAAGGAATTAGAGAAACTCTGAATTGCGTTCCTGGAAAATACTGGATCTTGCGTGGTCGAGAGTGCGTCAAGGGTGTTGTGCGTGGATGTATCAAATGCAAGAAATTCGAAGGTAAAGCTTTCCCAGCAGCGAAGGCAGCATGTTTGCCATCAAGTCGAGTAAGCGAAGAGCCTCCCTTTTCAAACACCGGTATTGACTTTGCAGGCCCCTTATACGCTGCTAACAATCAAGGAATGGATAAGGTATATATCTGTTTGTTCACTTGTGCCTCCACTCGAGCGGTTCATCTTGAACTTGTTTGTTATTTGTCTGTGCTATCGTTTCTGCAAGCTTTCCGAAGGTTTGTCTCACGAAGAGGTTTGCCGTCTAGACTAATATCAGACAATGCCAAGACCTTCAAAAGTGCCTCAAGGGAAGTTGCTAATATACTGAGATCAACTGACATACAACGCGAACTGGCTTCCAAGGGTGTCAATTGGGAATTTATCATTGAAAAGGCACCTTGGCAAGGAGGATTCTACGAACGAATGATACAAAGTACAAAGAGATGTTTAAAGAAAACTCTCGGTCGATCCTCAATGGATTTTGAAGCGCTTAGAACCATTTTGGTAGAAATTGAGGCTACTATTAACAATCGTCCACTTACATATATCTATGATGACCAAGAAGGAATTTCTTACCCTCTGACTCCATCTCAATTAATTTATGGACGGCAACTTACTCTTACGGCTAGCGATCGACAATTTGAAATCATCAGTACGAATCGAACTCTAACCAGAAAGGCGAAATAGAAACGTTTGTTAGATCAATTTATTAATCGTTGGAGAACGGAATATCTTTTAAGCGTCAGAGAACTTCCCGCTTACTTCATGGAGCACAGAAGGAGAAGATAGCTGTCGGTGATGTGGTTGTGTTAAAAATGATCTTTCCCCTCGAATTTTGTGGAAATTGGCAGAGTTACCGAGCTCATAGTAAGTAGGATGGTGTTGTTCGAGCAGCAAAGGTCTGTGTTGCGAGTACTACAAAGGTCGATCGTCAGAACTACGTCGTCAATACAACAACTGATACCACTTGAGTTGAATATGCCTCCAGCAAATACTGTGGTTCCCAAGACCGCTAGTGGAATTGAGTCTAAAGACGAAAACTCTATGAAAACCGACAACGAAGAACGGCAGCCGTGATTGGAGACCTATTGCGACAGTCAAATAGTAAAACTCGTGGAAATAAATTGATCAATATGATCAACGTCGGGAGATGTGATGAACAGTTGTTTTTATTTTGTTTTGTTGTGACGTAGCGCGTGCATTTCACGTGATTGACACTTTGGGATTATCACAGAAGGGGGGAGTTGTTGTTGAAAATAAAAGATTCGAGATGTTGTTGTTGTTGAATTATGTAGTGTTTTTCTTTTGACGACTTCGTTGTAAAAAATAACGATCTTATCATGCAACGTGCATGACAAAATCTTTTCAATTTTTTATTAACAGTCTTTATATCAATGCAAGCTTTGTTTTGGATGTCGCTCCCTTATAGGGTGACGTCATGAACATTTAATTAGAAATTGTTGATAATATTGGTCCTTTTTTTTTTAGCAAAACACAGTGCTCACTGCAATGCCTAGTGCTATCTATTATTACAACTCTTCATTATTTTTAAACTTTTTTTATTAAAAAATCTATATTATCGCAAGCAAGCTATCAATGAAGTACAACGTAATTAACAGCTTGTTAACACAATATCACAATACGTCTTTATTCATTAATTTTATATTAATCAGCTAGTGGTGTTGTTTTACGATAAATAAAGGCCTGTTTATTAAAGAGTAAATGTTATATTGCAAAATCCTTCAAAACTACCGAGTTTTAAGTTTTGAGTCAGTTTTATAAACTTCTTCCATGTTTAGTGAATTCGATTTTAAATTAAAATAATGTCAAGTTTGTGGCTATGTGTGCAAATTGTTCAACATATTTAAACTATTTAAAGCAGTTCAATTACATGCTGAAATAAATTAGTCTGCGTAATTTTGTAAAGGCATCTTTATCCTCACAATTTATTCATGCTACACACACACATATATGAATAGCCTCGATCCTCATCTCAACCTGAAGTGTTTACTTGTAAGACATTTAAGACAAGACAAGATGGTGAGCTTTATTTGTGCATTGGTGGCGATTACCTGCAAATTGGAAATGTTGAATGTGATCATTGAACGCTATGAAGACTATATTAGAAACGCCGTATTTCTATATTAGAGCAGGCCATCCCGGCTTAACAAGATTCGCTTGAAGGAAGCGAGATCTCGCTTCTAACGGGCTCATATAACTGCATCAAGCGAGCCAGCCCGGCTGAACTGGGCTGGAAGCGATGAGACTGCGCATGCTCTTGTCTTATTTGGTTACTTAAATATGGCAAAATTTTCATAACAACAACGTGCAATTGAAAATAAGTTTGAAAATTCCATGTTATACCCCTACAATAGTTTTATTAAGTTTCCTTATATTGAGACGGCCTTAATCAACTAAACTTTTAGTGAAAGACAAACGAATTAACTGACCACTTATTCGTAAACAATGTTCTTTTTATTTAAAAAGAGATTATTCTGCCGCCCACCTCCGAAGACTTGCTTCATTCAAAAGTTTGTAATGAAATTACGACTTCAAGTGCGAGTGTAATATAGAGATGATGGTTATGTAGATTGTTATGTAACATTTCTCGGATTACAACAACCGATGTCAAGCACCATTCAAAGCATAGTTATTTCGTTATATCAACAACATAGAGCATACGTGCTCCTTAACACACGTTTTTCTGAATCCAATTCAAAAGATGAATTTAAAATTGTCAAAGGATACTGTTAAATGCTTTTTAATTGCCTCAATTTTTAATAAACAGTCTTTATATCAATGCAAGCTTTGTTTTGGATGTCGCTCCCTTACAGGGTGCAATCATGAAGAGCATTTAATTGGAAATTTTTGAAGATCTCGGTTCTTTTTTAGCAAAACACAACACTCACTGTAATGCCTTGTGCTTTTATTATAACTCTTTCTTATTTTTAAATTGTTTTCTTAAAAATCTATAACATAGCGAGCAAGCTATCAATGAAGTACAACGTATTTAGCAGCTACACATAGTTTGTTACCAAAATATCACAATAAGTCTTTATTCATTAATTTTATATTAATTAGCTAGTGTTGTTGTTTTACGATAAATAAAGGCCTGTTTATTAAAGAAAAAATGTTATGTTGCAAATCCTTCAAAACTACCTTATTAGAACTCCCTAAGCATATTTCTTCTTTGCAAGAGTTATGTAAAAAATCTTAAGGGTTATTCAAATGCCTCGTATTTCATTAAGTTTACTTATATTGAGACGGCCTTAATCAACTAAACTTTTAGTGAAAGACAAACGAATTAACTGACCACTTTTTCGTAAACAGTGTTCTTTTTATTTATAAAGAGATTATTCTGCCGCCCACCTCCGACGACTTGCTTGATTGAAAAGTTTGTAATGAAATTACGACTTCAAGTGCGAGTGTAATATAGAGATGATGGTTATGTAGATACAACATTTCTCGGATTACAACAACCGATGTCAAGCACCATTCAAAGCATAGTTATTTCGTTATATCAACAAAATAGAGCATACGTGCTCCTTAACACACGTTTTTCTGAATCCTATTCAAAAGATGAATTTAAAATTGTCAAAGGAAACCCTTAAATGCTTTTTAATTGCCTCAATTTTAATAAACAGTCTTTATATCATTGCAAGCTTTGTTTTAGATGTCGCTCCCTTACAGGGTGCAATCATGAAGAGCATTTAATTGGAATCTTTTGAAGATCTCGGTTCTTTTTTTAGCAAAACACAACACTCACTGTAATGCCTTGTGCTTTTATTATAACTCTTTCTTATTTTTAAATTGTTTTCTTAAAAATCTATAACATCGCGAGCAAGCTATCAATGAAGTACAACGTAATTAACAGCTACACATAGTTTGTTACCAAAATATCACAATAAGTCTTTATTCATTAATTTTATATTAATTAGCTAGTGTTGTTGTTTTACGATAAATAAAGGCCTGTTTATTAAAGAAAAAATGTTATGTTGCAAATCCTTCAAAACTACCTTATTAGAACTCCCTAAGCATATTTCTTCTTTGCAAGGGTTGTGTAAAAAATCTTAAGGGTTATTCAAATGCTTCGTATTTCATTAAGTTTCCTTATATTGACACGGCCTTAATCAACCAAACTTTTAGTGAAAGATAAACGAATTAACTGACCACTTATTTTGTAAACAATGTTCTTTTTATTTATAAATAGATTATTCTGCCGCCCACCTCCGAAGACTTGCTTGATTGAAAAGTTTGTAATGAAATTACGACTTCAAGTGCGAGTGTAATATAGAGATGATGGTTATGTAGGTAAAACATTTCTCGGATTACAACAACCGATGTCAAGCACCAGTCAAAGCATAGTTATTTCGTTATATCAACAACATAGAGCATACGTGCTCTTTAACACACGTTTTTCTGGATCCTATTCTAAAGATGAATTAAAAATTGTCAAAGGATACTGTTAAATGCTTTTTAATTGCCTCAATTTTTAATAAACAGTCTTTATATCAATGCATGCTTTGTTTTGGATGTCGCTCCCTTATAGGGTGACGTCATAAAGAGCATTTAATTGGAAATTTTTGAAGATCTCTGTTCTTTTTTTAGCAAAACACAACACTAACTGTAATGCCTTGTGCTTTTATTATAACTCTTTCTTATTTTTAAATTCTTTTCATAAAAATCTATAACATAGCGAGCAAGCTATCAGTGAAATACAACGTATTTAACAGCTACATTTAGTTTGTTACCAAATCATCACAATAAGTCTTTAATCATTAATTTTATGTTAATCAGCTAGTGTTGTTGTTTTACGATAAATAAAGGCCTGTTTATTGAAGAGTAAATGTTATGTTGCATATCCTTCAAAACTACCGATTTAAAGTTTGAGTCAATTTTGTAAACTTCTTCCAAGTTGAGTGAATTTGACTTTAAAATTGAAACACTGTCCAGTTTGTGGCTATGTGTGCAAATTGTTATACATATTTAAGCTATTTAAAGCAGTTCAATTATCTGCTGAAACAAATTAGTCTGTATAAATTTGTAAAGGCTTCTTTATCCTAACATTTTAATTATGTTGGGGACACACATATATAAAGAGCTTCAATCTTCATCAAAACCTGAAGTTTTTACTTGTAAGACATTTGAGGCAAGACAAGATGGTGAGCTTTATTTGTGAATTTGTGGCGATTACCTGCATCGTTGTTAGTATTCAAGGGTTAGCTATGGTTTAGTGAGAAGAAGAACTTGGAAATGTTAATGTGATCATAGAACGCTATGAAGACTATATTAGAAACGCCTCTAAGGCGTATTTCTTTTTAAATTTGAATAATCTTTTTGCACAAGTTGTCGAGTTGTAGTTAATATTCAAAGCTGGGGCAGTATACAAACATGATCAAAGCTTTGCAAGTTACGATACCGTAAACAAAGAGTTTTTGAAATTAGCTCAAGCAAAGTGGTTTTTTTTGTTCAAAATGTGTATGGGAGGAGTAATATTTTTATATGCATTACACATTTTTAGTAAGTCGTTTGCTATGTCATGTATGTATTTAATATAAGACTGCCTTGATTCCTTGTTTACAGTTTGAAATATTCCATCTGAAAACTTTTCCAAAACTCACTTTACTGTTTTTACTTTTGCAGAGTGAAATTAACAAATGAAAAGGAAGATGATTTAAAAGATTTCTACTCAACATTCAGCCATGACATTAAACGCACCTTGAAATCCGATCAAAACAATGCAACCTTGAAAGCACAAATTGCAGTAATAGACGGACAAATAAAAACACTTCAAACATATCACAAGAATCTTCAAACCCAGCACAAACATCTACAAACATTTAAGTTAAGTCTTCAACACAAAATCAATAGGACAGAAGTACAAACATATAAACTAGTGAAACTACAACAAAAAATTAAGAAAGTTGAATTGAAATTGGTTGATCTGTCGTCACAAATGAAAAAACTTGATGCACAAATGGCAAAATTACAAACGGAGTTGAAAAGTCTTGAGAAACAATTGAAAACACTTTACATGGAAAATGAAGAACTTACAAATATCTCGGAAAAAGGTAAGAATGATTTTAAAAAAAGAAAAGACACTTATAGATTCTAGTAAGGAGTAATATTTGTTCAATAAAAACAATATCTTTCAATTAATTTCTTTGTGATAGTTAATATTTTTATAAACATCAGGAAAAGACTGCGCAGATCTTTACAGAAAAAGTATAAGACACAATGGAATATACGAAGTAGATCCTGATGGTAACGGATACTTTAAAGTCTTCTGTGACATGACGTCATCGGGTGGTGGTTGGGCTGTAATCCAAAGACATATAAAAAATGGAAATAAAGTCTTTTATCTGGGTTGGGCGGAGTATAAACGTGGCTTTGGTAATCTTAAATCCGAATTCTGGCTTGGATTGGACAAGATACATCGACTAACATCTGCAAAAAAAAAAAACTTCGAATTGATCTAGTAAACACGTCAGACACTAAAAAATACGCTGAATATGAAGATTTTGTTGTAAAGGATGGAAATTCTAAGTATCAATTAATTATTGGAAAATACACAGGTAAGAAAATTTTGAAGAAAATGAGTGTTTGTGATAGCAAATTGCGTTGACAGATTGTAACTTAGGGCCTGTTCATATGAGACGGGCCAGCCCGCTTAAGTAAGGCTAGGTAGCTTTGCCGAGATCTCGCCTCGTATATTATTTTACAATTTTTTTGAAATTGCGTTCATATGAAGAGCGGGCCAAAACGGCTGGGCGAGATCCACTTGAAGGAAGCGAGGTTCTAACGGGCTCATATAACTGCATCAATTGGGCCAGCCCGGCTAAACCGGGCTGGAAGAGATGAGATTGCGCATGCTCTTGTTTTATTTGGTTATTTAAATATGGCAAAAACTTTAAAACTACAATATGCAATTTAATATAATGTAATTTTTTAATTAGATTATTCATTTAGCTAGTCGTATCTAAGACTGTTGAAGATGTCTTATGTGTCTCAACAAAGAAACGTCTTCAATAAAAAAACTTTCATGCTACAAATTTATTTAAAAAATGATCACTTTGAATACATAATTATTGAGCTTACCTCTTAATGATGGTCCATTATATTTTTATAGAAGATAAAAGAATGGAATATGCCTGATTTTTCTTAGTATAAATTACAACTTAGCACATGTTAGCTACCCATAAAAATTTGAGCATGACAATTAAGGCTTTCTTTGTGCAAAAGGGAAAACGATTTTTCTTGTTGAATCAACACATTATATAAGTGTTTCTCAAAGTACATGAAAAAGTCGATGCTTCTTTAAAGAACAAAAAAAACTTTCTTACTGTTATTGAAAACATCATGAAAAATAACAAAAATATACCAACTAATGTGGAAAAGATTATTTAAAGGCATTTGAATTCACTGCAGCCTTTAATGTAAAAAATATTGGAACAAATTTGTTTCTTTGACACTAAGGCAGCTAGGTACAGACACCAGTGCTTAGATCATCTTTGAGTAATAATATATACTATAAAGCATTGTTTTAATACCATTTAATTTGGATATGGATTAAGGCGAAATATCTTAATTGCAACCTATATATAGCTACTCGCTTCCAAGGTATGGAGATAAGTGGTCAATCAAGGTGAAGCTCAGATCGTCTTTCAAAAAATGTCTATTTTACTTGAAAGGAGCTCCAGTCAACAAAAAAGTTAGATTAAATATATAAAATTCATAAAATAATCCTTAATGTATAAAACATGCTGTTTTTTTCTCATTTTGTGTAAAAATATTACGTTAGTCACTAATCATAAACCTTTATTAATACTCTTCTCATTCAGTTGTGCTATTTCGATCCTTTTAGTTCAGAAACATGACTACAGTGTTTGTGAAATTATATATTTAACCATTGAAAGATTTAATTAATAACTGCAGAGGGATGTATAACAAATGCAAATCCTTTTCCCGCCTATCTCTTAAAGATGTTAGATAATTTAAACTAGGCTCGTCAATTAGATTAGAATATGATTAACGGAACATTACCTTCAAAATATTTTGTAGATATTAAAAGACAAGCTTCATCAATTACTTTGAACAGAATAGCAATTTTCAGAAAAGCAGTTTTTGTTCAAACCTCTTTCAGTTGAAATGTTAAGTCCATAGTAAAATTTTCTACAAGCAATTGTTGATGTATAACTGCCACTTATTAATTAAGACTTTTCAACAATATCTTTTCCATTCGTGCCCTGACTTGCTGTCCGCAAGTCTGTGAAAAACCGCACAACAGTTTTATTTCGAAATAATTACATTATAGGTGGTTTTCCTGTTACTTCATGGCCGCCATGTTGGTTGTCAAATACAAAAGTATATTTCATTCATGCAATTGTGGGCACTAGCCATCGTGGGCGAGCAACATTGTTCGATAATTCTCTAGAGGTTGGTTTAACCCGAAAATTTTTAACTATGTAGTCTATACAAAAAGCAAGGTTGCCATAGCAATGGTTTTTGGTATTCAACTTTACTAAAAATGCATATTTTTTGCTCGGTTATTTCATGGTAACTTTGCTTCCATGCACTTGGATTTAGTTCAAGCTGACTGAGATTAACTCTGTAGTATAGTCGTCCAGATTTGATAGTGAAATGAAAGGCTAACAGTGAAAGATATTGATTAAAATGTGAGGCAATCTAAACTATTCACCGTAGGATGAGGAAGATAAACTCTAGAGTTTAAAGTTGCTTGAGTATCATTTTCTGTGTGTACGGCGTTTCGAATACGTAGCTGTTTCTATGAGGCAAAAACTTGGCTTCTTGTAGTGATTGAGAGAGAGCAGAAGTCTTAATGACATTGAGTCAGTAGTCATGAGCCTGAATGTAGCTAACGAGCAGTTTGACAAGATTCCTGGAACTTGGGAATATGATTATACTTCTAACGTGAGTGATAAATGAGTGTTTACTAAATACAGGTTTTATGCGTGATGTCTAAAAAAACAATCATTATGAATTTACGTACGAGATGTATTCAAATACTTCCATAAATACTAAGCGTATAGAGCTGTTTCTAAATAATTATGGCCAGCGAATTCTTGTAGTTATGCTAAATTTATCATGCAAACTACTAAAAGAAAACCAACTCAGTCAGTAAATTTACTTTGGCGAGCGATTTAAGAACATGACTATTTGGGAACATGTCTATTTGGTCATAACTAAAATATAAAGCATGTGTTGGAGCCTAACTCAATCATTAAATCGTGATATGTTAGATAATCTTGTCTGGCTTGAATAAGTAAGATATAAAGCATGTGTTGGAGACTAACTCATTCATTAAATCGTGATATGTCAGATAATCTTGTCTGGCTTGAATACGTAAGCCTGCCTTTCCCAATATGTAATTAAAGCTTCAACTAAATATGTCAATTTTCATCGTGAATTGACACATTACATGTTTGCAGAAGGACCATGCACTCCCATGTCTTTATGTTTGCTATTTCTGGCTGAATTCCCAACTTATGTAAACACAACTAAGAATGCTACTTTGCTTTTTTGAATTTGATACCATTGTCAGAACAAGTGTTCAATAAGGTACGTTGGAAACTTCAAAATGAAATGTTGCTGACCACCACACGTCTGCACCTATCACAGCAAAACAAAATAATATATATTGCTGTTTACTCTGCAAACGTACTTCGCTTATGACAGGCACCTCATTGTGGCCTATAATCTAATACTGCGTACTAACCATAGGGGGTCTCGTGCCCAGATCTGCGCGCAGTTCCTTGGTTATTGCATAATCAGCATATAATGCTGTTTACTCTGTGTAACTTTTTTTATGCGTAAAAACGAAAGACTAAATTGTTATTTTTATTATTAAAACCTTTTTCTGCAGTTTTTTAGTTAAGTAGGTTGTAGATAGACTTTGTGTAAATGCTATACGCCATCGATTAAGTCACTTAAGTGATATTTACTCTTTCTTTGCGCAAGTTCCAAAATTTTTCAAGTTTTGGAATCCTTTTCTTGAATCCGTGTTTTATCGTCGTGTGTAGAATCTACTTCGTCTCTTCTGCTTCTCCTTCTTTTTATTTATGTCAAAACAAATGTACTTGACTTTATGAGCAGTATACTTAGCTAATTTAAACTATATTACTATATATTTAGCTTTTGTTCAGTTTGAAGATCATGGAATAGATTTAAAAGAATTTTTAGAATTTCTGTTTCGACAACGCAAAACTTCCATGAAATTAGTATCATCACAATAATATATAATAAACATTAATTTGTTGGAAATGAAATCAATACGAAACAGTAGTCAGTGGTCATACTAAACTACAGATCTTGAGCTTTCTTAATTATTTTATTAAAATTATTGATCAATTAAAGGCTGCTTAAAAGCACTGTTTATGACAACGGAATAAAGAATGATACTCATTAATAATTGAGGAAGGAATTATATGCTTCTATGGGGGCTCCTTTCTTGTTTCATTATCTCTGCTGTATTTTTTAAAACTTGTTTAAAATATTATACCTATATTTTTGAAAAACACTCTTATTATACCTTTTCCAAAAAAATAACACACCCCAAATTCTTAACATAGACCTATATGTAAACAAGCTCAAACCGACATGTTTGCAACAGCAAAAATATTTGAGCGATGGTAGAATGATAATGCAATCACACATCTATTATTTTGGATCTTGATAATTGATCTTACAAAGTCATGAAACTATAAGAAGAATTAATTTATTTTCTTTGAAAATTCGCTTGCCTTTTTTAGTGATATATTGCTTCACCTGTCGTTTGTTCTGTGCACTTTCATCTACGTCTTACATTGAAATTGACGTTTTTTATAAACGAACTTATCATTAAACTTGTGTATTAGAATGACATTAATAATAAAAACAGCACTTTATTGTACCCCAAAAGCTTTAATTTGCATTTACTTGACAATAAAAATACTTTTGGGTATTATCGCAAATATTATGGCTGTAGATATCATAATTAAAAACCAATTATGGCAGGACTTTAGCAAAATTGATTTTAGCTCACAAAACAAAACAGGACGTCTTTAACAGTTACTTTATTTATAAATGATTTTGCAAAAATTTTAAGGTTTTTAATTAATACAGACCTGGTGGTTTTAGCAATCAATTATTAACCACGATATGTGAAACGAAGACACAAGAGTACTTAATGATTAATAACTTAGTAGTTTTAACTTAATGTGTTGTCTATCACATAGGATATAATTAGTGTGAACAATGTTTTAAGATAATGTTCACTAATACATCAATTTATCAATTATCATCAAGAAAGAAATATTTCTACAAGCTTACGCCTCCTGGAATTAATGAAAAATCGGCTCTTATGGCCTTATAGCTAGATTGCCTAAAATATCCCAAAGTGCTTTATTATGCAATCTAAGAAAAGTTTACATGCAGCTGTCACGTAAAAATATAATTTATTCTTCATGATGGTGGCTATATAAATGTTGTCAAAAACGTTTTTCAAACATAAAGTGTTTGCTTTCTTTCATGCAAGATGTTGATGCGCGTTTCTGTAGTTTTTCTTTTAGTTGCTTTTTGCAATGCATCAAATAATGCTTGTCAAAGTTCACAAAGTTTTTTTATGAAGACAAAAGACAACGGTATGATACAGTATAAAAGATAAAATGCATGAATTGGACGATGTAAAAAACAAGTATGTTTTAAAATGCGTACCTGCATGCTACATTTGTAGTTGTTTAATTGCAATAAAACTTTCCCATTTCTATTTTATACCATTCTGGCAAAATATATTAGCAAAAACTGAACAAGCGAAGTTATTATTTTTCATATATGTTTTTTTTTAATCTGTGTGATGAACATTTGTTTTTTTTGTTTTGTTGTGACGTAGCGCGTGCGTTTCACGTGATTGACACTTTGGGGTTATTACAGAAGGGGGGGTGTTGTTGTTGAAAATAAATGATTTCGAGAAGTTGTTGTTGTTGAATTATGTAGTGTTTTTCTTTTGACGACTTCGTTGTAAAAAATAACGATTTTATCATGCATCGTGCATGACATGGCGCCCAACGTGGGGCGGCTTTAACGAAATAAAGGAGGTCAGCACCAAACACCCAGAATACCTACGGTGAACGCCTTTTCGACTCAAAATGCTTCAGGTAAACATATTCAATGTGTTTATTGTAAAGAGCCCCACTTTTCGGCATCGTGTGATAGAGTAACTGATGTGAATGATCGCAAGAGTATATTGAGGAGAGACAATCGTTGTTTTGTATGCCTGCGAATCGGGCATCACAGTAAAAATTGCGAGTCAAAGAAGAATTGTAGACGTTGTCATGGGGCTCATCATCAATCGATTTGTGAAGTGATTAAGTCAAATTTTACACCTCCTCAACAAAAGAATGCATATGACCCCAAACTTTCCCCCACTGGAAACAACCTACCAGAAACCAAGCAAGGAAACAACGTTCGCACAGCTACTATGATTGATGGAGATAATTACTTAACGACGAATACGGCAAAAACGCATAATCAAGTTCTTCTGCAAACAGCTATTACATACGCCAATGGTGGGAATGGTTCCATTCCTATACCTGTTCGCGTGCTTTTGGACAGCGGTAGTCAGCGCACTTATGTCACAAATTCATTAAAAACCCGGCTTGGACTAGCTCCCATCAGAAAGGAGGTTGTTAATTTAAATACCTTTGGCAACCAACATTTCACAAAGCAAAAATGCGACTTGGTTCATTTGTCCCTGAAAGGAAAGAATGGAAATCGAATCATAACAGCTCTTTGCTTCCCAAATATTTGCTCTCCGTTAACAACGACAATTGATCTCAATCATTATCCTCATCTGATGGAGTTGCAGCTTTCCGATACCAATATCCTCTCTGGACGACAGACGGACAGCAACATCGACATTCTAATTGGAGCAGATTATTATTTTGATATCATGACAGGCGAGATTATAAGAGGTGAAGGTGGTCCTGTTGCGATTAATAGTGAATTTGGCTGGATTATCACTGGACAGATGAATGATGGTGAAACTAATTCGAAATTGTCAAACGTTAATTTAATCATCGAAGATTACTCTTTTTCAAAGGAATTTCCGCTTGACAAGAGAGAACCCAAATTACATGAATGCTTGAAACGGTTTTGGGAGATCGAATCAATGGGAATCAAAGAATCCAACGAATAACAGGATCAGGAGTTTCTGAAGAATATACAATATCTTGAGGATGAAGGGCGATATGAAGTGAATTTAACTTGGAAGGGGGAATATATTCCAAAATCAGACTGTTACGGTGTGTGTTTGAAACGATTACACCAGTTGAAATCTCGTCTCGATAAAGATAAATCCTTAATGCAAGAATACGATACAATTATCAAAGATCAAGTGAAAGGAAGAATTATTGACCCAGTTCTTGTTGCTCATGAAACCGGTTATTTCCTACCCCATCATGGCGTACTTCGAGAAGATAAGGAAACTAAAAAACTTCGCGTGGTTTTCGATGGTTCGGCAAGAGCTACTAAGGAAGAGCAGTCACTCAATGATTGCGTCGAAAAGGGACCAAATTTGGTTCCACGTTTATTTGACACTAAGATAAACTTTCGAGGCTTCCCCATTGGGCTTGTTGCTGATATCGAAAAGGCTTTTCATCAAATACAAATTGCTCCCGAAGACAGAAAGATGCTGAAGTTTCTTTGGTTTGACGATATTAACAAAGTTCAACCGATGCTAAAGGAATACAAGTTCCGACGCCTACCATTTGGTCTAACCCCAAGTCCTGCAATATTATCTACGGTTATTCGTCACCACGCTTCGAAATACAAGAATGTCGATCCAGAAATAGTCTCCTTATTAATCGAGTCGTTATATGTTGACGATTTCGCTGGCGGAGCTTCTAATGAGGACGAAGCTCTATACATCTATCATAGATCTCGAAAATTAATGAGCTAGGGAGGATTCAAGCTTCGAAAATGGCATTCAAACTCGCAACTTGTCCGAAATGTTATCGCGAATGATGAAGATCGACCGTTTGTTGAGGTGGAAAATGAAAAGTGTTCATCGTATGTTAAACATATATCAAGTACGATGGTGGAAGACAAGTTAGTAAAAACTCCTTCGCCTCATACAGAGCCACAACCTAAGTCCACATCTCAAGAGAACCGTATCAAAATTCTGGGAATCAGCTGGGATGAGAACAACGACGAGCTTTGTTATGATCTTGAAGAGCTAGTGCATTATGCAAAATCACTTCCTGCAACGAAGAGGTCAGTTTTAAAGCTATCTGCTAAAATATTCGATCCTATTGGCCTTCTTGCACCCTTTACTATCACTATGAAGATGTTGTTTCAAACCCTCTGCTCTTCAGGCAGTAATTGGGATGAAGATCTGTCTGGCAAGGCTTTATTACGTTGGAATTCTCTCGTGCACGACTTAAGGGCTTTAAGTGACATACAAGTACCGCGTTGTTACTTCCATGGTGGATACGATTCATCTCCGATTCATCAGATACATGGATTTTGCGATGCATCAGAATTTGCCTTTGCCGCAGTTGTATATCTACGAACAAAACATAAAAACGGTGAAATTGAAGTTAATTTAATAGCAGCCAAGACAAGAGTCGCTCCTATCAAACGACAGACCATACCACGACTTGAATTGTTAGGTGCAACTACCTTAGCAAGATTAGTTGATTCGATAGTGAAAGCGTTGACTTCAATAAAATGTATCACTGATATTATCTTATGGACGGATTCATTTACCACATTGTGTTGGATTCGAAATCATAAGCTGTGGAAGTCGTATGTACAAAACCGCGTAAACGGAATCAGAAAGTTAACTAGTAGTTATAAATGGAGACATTGCCCTGGGGTAATCAACTCTGCCGACTTGCCTTCTCGTGGGTGTTCCGGAAGTGAACTTGTGCAATCTGGAATCTGGTGGAATGGTCCGCAGTTTCTCCATGATACTGAAGAAAATTGGCCCGAAGATCTTCAACCTACAAAATTGGATGAGGACCATTGCTACACAGAGATAATACAAAATCCTCTTCCAATAACACATTCCTTGACGTTAACATCGCTTCCTGACCGTAATTGCATCCACTTGGAGAAGATTATTGACCAAGATAGATATGGTACGAAGAACAAACTACTTCGTGTCACAGCACAAATTTTAAGGTTTATCAAGAAATTAAGAAAGCAACTATACTCTGTTACGTCTGAGTTGAATGCCAATGAGCTACTCGAAGCTGAGAGATTATGGATCCGAAGTATTCAGTCAGCCGCGTTTTCTGACGAGTTACAATGTATTCGAGCCGGTCGTAAAAATGTACGAGTTCAACAACTTGGTTTGTTTCTCGATAATGATCAGATTATTCGGTGTGAAGGTCGAATTGCCCACTCTACGTTACCTGATAGTGCAAAACAGCCCATTTTGTTGCCCCCTAAGCATACCTTTTCGAAATTAATTATACGCGACTGTCACAATATAGTACACCACGAAGGAATTAGAGAAACTCTGAATTGCGTTCGAGGAAAATACTGGATCTTGCGTGGTCGAGAGTGCGTCAAGGGTGTTGTGCGTACATGTATCAAATGCAAGAAATTCGAAGGTAAAGCTTTCCCAACAGCAAAGGAAGCCTGTTGCCATCAAGTCGAGTAAGCAAAGAACCTCTCTTTTCAAACACCGGTATTGACTTTGCAGGACCCTTATGCGCTACTAACAATCAAGGAATGGATAAGGTATATATCTGTTTGTTCAATTGTGCCTCCACTCGAGCGGTTCATCTTGAACTTGTGTGTTATTTGTCTGTGCTATCGTTTCTGCAAGCTTTCCGAAGGTTTGTCTCACGAAGAGGTTTGCCATCTAGACTAATGTCAGACAATGCTAAGACCTTCAAAAATGCCTCAAGGAAAGTTGCTAATATACTGGGATGAACTGACATACATCACGAACGGGCTTACAAGAGTGTCAATTGGGAATTTATCAATGAAAAAGCACCTTGGCAAGGAGGATTTTTTGAACGAATGATACAGAATACAAAGAGATGTTTGAAGAAAACTCTCGGTCGAGCCTCAATGGATTTTGAAGCGCTTAGAACCATTTTGTTAGAAATCAAGGCTACCATTAACAATCGTCCACTTACATATATCTATGATGACCAAGAAGGAATTTCTTACCCTCTGACTCCATCTCAATTAATTTACGGAGAGCAAATTACTCTTACGGCTAGTGATCGACAATTTGAAATCATCAGTACGAATCGAACTCTAACCAGAAAGGCAAAATATCAGAAACGTTTGTTAGATCAATTTATTAATCTTTGGAGAACGAAATATCTTTTAAACGTCAGAGAGACTTCACGCTTACTTCATGATTCACAGAAGGAGAAGATAGCTATCGGTGATGTTGTTGTGTTAAAAAATGATCTTTCCCCTCGAATTTTGTGGAAATTGGCAAGAGTTACCGAGCTCATAGTAAGTAAGGATGGTGTTGTTCGAGCAGCAAAGGTCTGTGTTGCGAGTACTACAAAGGGTCGATCGTCAGAACTACGTCGTCCAATACAACAACTGATACCACTTGAGTTGAATATGCCTCCAGCAAATACTGTGGTTCCCAAGACCGCTAGTGGAATTGAGTCTAATGACGAAAACTCTATGAAAATCCGACAACGAAGAACGGCAGCCGTGATTGGAGACCTATTGCGACAGTCAAATAGTAAAAACTCGTGGAAATAAATTGATCAATATGATCAACGTCGGGAGTGTGATGAACATTTGTTTTTTTTGTTTTGTTGTGACGTAGCGCGTGCGTTTCACGTGATTGACACTTTGGGGTTATTACAGATGGGGGGTGTTGTTGTTGAAAATAAATGATTTAGCGAAGTTGTTGTTGTTGAATTATGTAGTGTTTTTCTTTTGACGACTTCGTTGTAAAAAATAATGATTTTATCATGCATCGTGCATGACAATCTGAAACGAAGCGTTCTATCTAGCATTGTTGCTTTCGCTGTTTTTGGCCTTCAATTCATTACGTTTGATCGTTAGTAAAAATACATGTAATGGTGTCATTGATAGGAATAATAAAACAGGTAAGACTCCGACACTTCTAGCTCGACTCAGTTCCGTACATTATTTTTTGCTTAACTTTTTGCGTTTTATAAATATTTGCTTTACGAAATTTGTTTACATTTGTTTGCAAAAATGGAACTGAAAAACAGATTTTTATCTAATGAAGGCATGCTAGTTTACTGGAAGTGACACCAGCCATGTAATAAAAGAAATTAATGTATTTAATTTACATGAGACGTCTGTGTTTCTAGATATATAATTCACCCACTTCTCCCCCAATAACGTTCTAGTTTCGTCCCTGCTTTCATGCTAGTTTTAGCCACTTGTTTAGAAATAGGATAACGTTGCAGAGTTGCTGAATGTAAACTTGGATGCATCAAAGGAATAACACGACAAATATTGTATCATGAAAATTTTACCTGTGGTCACTCAAATCAACAAAGCAATCCAATTGTAAAAATACTGAGTTTTGGTTTATTCTGAAGTTTTGAAAGTTGTTTTATGATGAAGAACAAAACCATAAGAACAATTATATAATGTTTCATCGATCCAGCGATTCCTTAAATATGTCTTGTTACATTACACTGAACAACTGAAGCGAAATTGACCAAAGTTTTTTTGTTTCAAATAAAATCTAAATTTTTTATACAAATTTAAATATTTACATTTGTGTACTTTACTTTTTCACTTTATGACGTTATTAGGGTCCTGTAAGCAGATGTATTATAAACCTACAGTGTGAGTTATCATCATGAATAATGAAACAGTAATAATCCCAATGTCCTTACTATGTCATGGCAAAACTTTTTTTTGCAAAAGCATCTACATATATGCATATATACCTCTAAACCATATCTTGATTGATCTTTGAACAACAATTCCTATCGTAAGTGCTCCCAAACCCACAAAAAAATTAGTTAGGACACTTTATTTCGCTGTTTATTAACATTTTTCAAAATAATTCAACAGCATTCAAACACATTTCAGATCATTGATTCTCATTTATTATTTTGCGTCTTCTGATGTGAGATTAGTATATTCTGTCTAACGTCATGATTCTATGCTAATAAGTAATAAGTCTGCCTGCTTCAAAATGAACATACACTGTAGTTTAAAAAAAATTTAGATTTGAAATGTCCATCTCTGTAGATAGTAAAAAGAAGCAGGCAGACTTCTCAGCTTCAAAATTTTTGACTGTAGTAAGGTCTTCGGCTGTTTTTCCCTTTCTGGTGTATGTTACCAATTAAATCAGAAACTCGACAAGGACACATCAATCTTTTGAACTTTTTGCTATTTCCTTCACATGAAATGTTTGGAATAAATCAAGACTCAACAAAACTGCTGTTAGGACGGTATAAATTTGACGAGGCAATGTTTGTGGTGTTATTTTCCAGCTTTAATGCATCGAAGTTAACTTCTAAAATTTCTCCATGGTCATCCTATTTCCAGAAAGAGAGGAAAGAACTAGAGGTTAGATATTAAAAATATGTTTGTAAATATAAAATTCTAATCATTCCATGATTAAAGAATCTACCTGTTATACTTCTTTTGATCGTCAGTGTAAATGTAATAGTAGCTTTTCAAATGAAGCTTTAACTCCGAAATTATACAGCCATTAAGCTGGGTTTTTATTTAACAGTGGCAAGTGGCAATGTACAGTACTGATCTTATATGTTTACTTTAAACATGACGGCTAATATTTAAATTGTATAAAAATCTTTATGATTGAGGAAATATTTATCAAAAAGCTTCAGAAGCAAGAGTAATAAAAGTGGTGATATACGAAACACAGTGTAGCAATTATAGGGAAATATCATATATTTACCATTGTGCAATCATCCTATATTTCATGATATTTATATAAAATGTTTCCATCTAGGTTTAAACGTTGATAATGATTGGTTACTTTTAACAAACGAAGATTATCTTTCACTCTCTTTTGCTCCATGACACATTGCATTTTATAAATCTTGTTATTCCTTTTTTGTATTTTTGACTATAAAATAGACTTTGTTATCTTTTTGTATTATTTACACCTTTTGTAATTGATCCTGTTTTGTTCTTTGTTTTAAAGGTGAGACGCTATCACCAAAAGATATCATTTCAACTCATGCTGTTCACAATGACATTGAATGTTCCATGAAATGTCATCAACAGAAACTATGTGTTGGCTTTAATTTCTTATTTGATGCATAAGAATTTGAGATAAACTGCCAAATTACCAACAGAAAAAACCCAGAAATATAGAGAAACTAGCCTCAGAAGGCAAATGGACTTTTTATGAAACTCATGTATTGGTAAGAAAAAAGAAAGTGGTTGATTTAAAAATGTTTGTTAAGTGGGTATTATGTGTTAATTTTAAATATATTGTTAACGCTTATTTTTTTCCTGATAAGCATTGTGCAAAACTATATAAAATTTGACTTAAGGTGCTAATTAAAAGAAAATGCCCAATCAAGTGTTTATTTTTACGTTACTGAAATTCATACGATTTCGAGGACAAGAATGAAATTGTGCAAATTTTAATTATGTTTAGTTTAATCTTAAAATGTTTTGAATAGCTATTTGGCACAATTTGATCTATTTAGGTAAGCTTCTAATAACAATTTTCTTAGATGTTTATAATGAAGTTCATAACCTCTAAAAAGTACACAGCAATAGTTTTTTCAATAATATTTTTATAGGCAAAAGACTGTGCAGATCTATACATGAAAGGAAAGAGAAAGAACAGAGTTTATGAAATTGATCCAGATGGCCAGGGCAGTTTCAATGTTTTCTGTGATATGAAAACATCTGGTTGAGGTTGGATTGTGTTTCAACGTCGTCAAGATGGAAGTGTAGACTTTTATCGAGATTGGAGGGATTATAAGAATGGTTTTGGTGATATTACTTCTGAATTCTGGCTTGGATTGGATAAAATATACCGACTAACATCAGCCAAGAGAAATAAACTTCGTGTAGACCTGGGAGACTGGTCAGGAAACAAAGCATATGCTGAATATGATTATTTTGCTGTAGAGAATGAAGCACATAAATATAAGTTGAGTCTTGGAAAATGCTCAGGTGAGTCACCATGTAAATAAACGAATTTTGACGAGCTTTGACGACGTAAAAGTTCTTAAGGATAAGGTTAGTGTCAAGGACAGTTAATTAGCTTTTATATAAGACATGTAACCATACGAAAAAAGCCGTACTGAGATTTATTTTTTTGATTTTGAAATAGTATTTATTGCAAATTGGTCACCTAAAACATATTGATCACGAACCCCAACAAAATTGATGTGAAATGAGGATCTTCCGCTAACATTGAAATGTCAATACCTTAGATATTTAAACTAACATTTAATACATTTACAATTTATTTGATAGGTCAAAAACTTTATCTTAAGGGACTTTTTTTGTTAAATTATACAAGTATATGCAGAAACTTATATTTGTTGTGTGTATTGTAATGAAGATTTTCCACAACATTGCTGCTCTGAATAACAAAAGCTATATTGTTAAGGCATGTGGTCTTTTTTTACGTCACATGATATGCAGAATAACTTAAATCTAGTTACAAAGTCCCATGAATATGAAATTTTTACGGTATCAAATATGTTACAAATATTTTTAAAATAAATTTGGTCAAATATCTAAAGAAGATACTTCTGACTTAGGTATAGGCACTTTAAATCGACATAAATGTTGTGGATTTCATTATTAATTTAATGGGAAACCTCATAAGATTAAGAAGCGCGATTAAAGAGGAAGTAATTGCTGATGTTGTTGACATGTACATAAATTCATACCAAGTATATGAATATTTTTCTGCTTAGATGATTCTGTTTGAAACTAATGTCTGCTTCTCATACTGTCATCCGAGCCCCTTATGTTGTTTCAATCGTCTTTAGAGTTCAAGCCTATAGGACAGAGCTCTATCCAGACAACAGAAACAACTCAATTGAGATGATTTGAATGACTAGGACGACTCTATGTGACCAGTCATATTAAAAACAACTTTTTTGAGCTCACGGCCCTTCATATATGACATGTGTCTATTTTATGTATTTTATATATAAAAATTATACATGAAATTTTCGTAAGGTGGATAAAAATAAAATGATTAAATCATTCGTCGGAATGTTGATTCTTGAAATATATTTAACGTTGAATGGATGCTCGATTTCTATTTTCTTTGTTGATTTTCAATTTTATTGAATCACTTGTGGTGAAATTTTATTGGTTTGTTGTGACAGAACTTATGAAAATTCATATTCATCTTCTAAACATTTTACGGAAAACGTTTCCCCAAACTACATATTTCAGACTTGTTCGTAATCGCATTGCGACAGCCATTTTTTAAAACTCGTAGCTACTTGCTTTGTGTGTAACCTGCCAAGGTAGCATTTGACAAGAAACTATTCGCACAGGCTCCTAGCTCTTTGTCACGTGTGAGATGATTCTTTGACATTTATGGTTGAAGTTTACTGGTGAAATTTTGTTAAGGACAACCATTAACTTACAGGAACTGCTGGAGACTCGTTAGTGTATCATAAAGGCATGGCGTTTACGACAAAAGTTTCCGATAATGATAGGTACGATGGAGGAAACTGTGCCACAAACTACAAAGGTGCTTGGTGGTATGATGATTGCCTTCTTTCTAACCTTAATGGACCCTACCATCGTGGCATTGTCAACAGTTGGAGTGGTGTGGTTTGGTATCATTGGGAAAAAAATACTAATTCCTTAAAATTTACTGAAATGAAAATAAAAATATGAAGAATTGCCTAATTTGATTGATTTTTCATGAATGTTGGTATTCAAGGAAAATTCATTTAATATATCTTAACCTTTGTTGTTCAGAAAACTCTTAATACAGATATCGTTATTCATTTTAGGCGCTAGGTTGTTATATTTCTTTATTTTATTATAGAGTTTTCTAACGTAGAAAGCAGGCTACCTATAACTTTTAACTATTAACTATGAGCTCTGTAACAGAATGGTGGATTACTGTTTATATAATATCATGCTGATTAGTTTTCTAATATTTTAATTGATGACCTTTTATGGTAAGAGATACAACAACAAAACAAAGGTTGTCCAAAAATATGATAAAGTGTTACAATAGTTCTACTTTAATGTCTTCTCAGTCGTTTTCCTCTAAATCCTCTCTGAAATGTTTGTCGTTAACATGAAAATGATAACCTTGCCTCTTTCAATCATTTCTTAAAGTAGCACAGTAGTGCAAATTTTAGTCTCAAACAAAAAATTGTCATAATAAAAGCTTGACTGATATTCTAGCGATGAAGTAAAAGAATCATTTTGAATAGAAAGAATATAAACAGGGCTTAGGTAAATCTTAATATGTAATTCTGGCTTGGATTAGAGAAAATAAACCGACCAACATTTGCGAGGAAAAATGGACTTTGAGTTGACCTGGGAGACTGGTCAGAAAACAAAAGACATGTTGAACATAAATATTTTGCTGTAAAGAATGAAACAGAAATATAAAGTGTGTCTTGGACATATATTCAGTTACGTCAATAAGTAAATACAAACAATTAATGAATATACTTCAAAAAAGTTGCAATATCTGCTAAAGTTAAACAATGTAAAAAGTTACTAATACAAAGGCATTTTTAACTTTTAATTTGACACAATTTTTCTTCCCTCATATTTATGATTAATTATAAGGTCAATATATATGTATTAACTTTATAATCATTATTTATTTAGAGAAAGTATGCAGAAATTTTTTCTAATAGATAATCAAAAGAATTTTTGATGAAATGATGACGGTTTAAATAAAGGCTGATAATGTTGCATTTTAACTTAAATATAAGATTATTGGCTTTCAAATTTCTGAATAACCAAATAATTCCTCAACATCCACATTATCAGTGCGATTTTCCCACCCCAAAAGTCGAATCATTACACAAGGAACATATATGGTCAACAAAGTCTTAAAAGGCACGTCAATCCTTTCGAGGAAAATTTTCCCACTTCTTTCGCCTTCGTGTATCTGTTTCTCTTGTTATGAAATAAATAAATAATTATTCCTTCGGTATGTTGATTATTGGAACAATTCACAAAGATTTGATCGCTGAAGCATTGTGTTTTTTAGCGCGAAGTCATTTATTTCTACTAACTCTAAAGGCCATGTTGAGAGTGTGTACTCGTTATGACGTCACACCTGTCAAACCATGTCAAACAAAGTTCGCACAGGAAGTGCCAAAAATTGCAATTTCGGACGGTTATAAAATCGGTCTAAAAAACCAATTTCATTTCTGTTTTCAGATACTAGATTTTCAAAGCCAGTGCTTTTGATTAAACCAATAAAAAAGGGCATGGAAATTTCAGTTCATAAGCACTTTAAAGTCGATCTTCTCAGTCGTTTTCCTGTCTGCTGTTTGTCGTTAACATGAAAATGACAATCTTGCCATTTTGATTTCTTGCTAAAGCAGCACATTAGTGTACATTTTAATCTCAAAGAAACAATTGTACATGTCATATTTAACGCTTGATTATATTCTAGCAATGCAGTAACAGAAACATTATGGTTAGAATGACTATAAACAAGGCTATGGCAATTTTAGTTCTGAATTCTGGCTTGGATTGGATAAAATACACTAACATCAGCAAGGCAAAATAAACTTTGCGGTGACCTGGGAGATTGGTCAGAAAACAGAAGACATGTTGAATATAATAACTTTTACATGTTTGTAAATGTCGATCGCCCAGGTTGGTATAGTCCTGAGAAGGACTGTTTTTGTTGTTGTTGACTGACGTTTCGACAAACTTAGCGGTTGTCCTCTTCAGAGTCAAATGAGGAGTAAACGATAGGTTAGCTGTATTTTTTAGCTCGTTCTTACGACATTGTAATGTGTGTGCAGGAAAAATGTTGGTGTCAATTGTGTATTGTCATTGTGAATTAATGTGAAGTGTAATGTTTTTAGTTGATCGTTTGTTTGTATTGTAAATAAGTCGTTTGTAAGGTGCCGGTAATTGCTGTGATCTGTTCAGGGGGGTTTGTTCAAAGTTGGTATACCAACTTTCTGGTGTAAGCCGTTGTCTATAGTCAGTACTGTAAGTAATGCATTTTGCCGAGTCCCAGTCAATGTTGTGCTTTGTGATTCGGTGATGTTCGGCAATGGGATTAGTTTGGTCTTGTTTCTTTGTAGCTCGTTTGTGTTCAGTAAGTCTTATGTTTAAGTTCCTGCCAGTTTCTCCGTTTTACAAGCTCGAGACTGGACTAATGTTAAGGACTGTGAGTGAAAACAATATAGCAAATGATTTTAAAATGATTGGATGTCATTGTTTAATTCACGCTTTGTCATTTCGTCTCAATTTAAATTAATTTCGTTATTATAGCTAATGGACAAGAAAATGAACGAAGGAAGATAACAGGTGTCTTTAAACATTTCGAATAATAAAAAATAGCAAAAAAATGTATGCAACACAACCTCAATTTCTCGAAAAGAAAAACGTGATTGCCCTTTTTTATGTTTTTCGTGAAATAATAAACCGAATCATTAAAAAATTATAATTATTTATGTTGAAGGATTTTTCCCAGCTATAGGAGTTTCTTTGTTGTTCTTTCATGATTGCTGTGAAGTTTAGAAACCTGTTTATCACCTTATGAATTAGCTATATGCATGCATTTTTAGACTCTCTTTTTAATGAAATTTTTTTCCTTGACACATTCTTTCAAACAGATAGGTTCTATGTATTTTAATACTACAGAACTTTAAGAATGAGATAATGTTTTTTTAAAAATGCTTTTATCTTTTTTAGTGATATATTACTTAAGGCTTCATCTGTTGTTTGTTCTGAACACTATCATATACGTCCTACATTGACGTATACGTTTTTTGTAAAAGAGCTTATCATTAAATTCATTTATTGTAATGTCATTTATAATCAAAACAGCACGTCATTGTCCCGTAAAAGCTTTGTAATTTCAGTCCAATTTGAAATAAAACATTTTCCGGACATTAACACCATCATCATATAGCTAGATATCGCATAAAAACCCTTATATATGGTACGTACTTAGCCCAAAATTAATTTTAAACCAAACAAAAAACAGAAGAAGTCTGTACAACTGTTCAGTAATTTAAAAATAAGGTTTTGGCGAAGATTTTTAAATTAGAAACGTTTGTAATTAATACAGACCTGGTGTTTTATTCATTATTAATACATTCATTATTAACACTAATTTGTGAAAGGAAGACATATTTGAGTACTTAATAATTAATAGCTAAGTTTTAACTAACTTAGCTAAATATATTTTATCACATACGATAAAATTAATGTGTACATTCTTTCAAGATAATGTTCACCAATACACTGATTTATCAATTATCATCAAGAAAGAAATATTTCTACAAGCGTACGCCTCTTGGAATTAAAACAATCGGCATTTATGGCCTTATAGCTAGATTGCCTAAAATATCCCAAAGTGCTTTATTATGCAATCTAAGAAAAGTTTACATGCAGCTGTACATGTACAAAATATAATTTATTCTTCATGATGGTCGCTATATAAATGTTGTCAAAAAGGTTTTTCAAACACAAAGTGTTTATTTTCGTTTTATGCAAGATGTTGATGCGCGTTTTTGTGGTTTTTCTTTTAGTTGCTTTCTGCAATGCATCAAATAATGCTTGTCAAAGCTTACAAAGTGTTTTTATGAAGACAAAAGACAATGGTATGTTACTTTATAAAAGATAACAGCATTTGTGGATGTAAAAAACTCGTATATGTTTTGAAACGCGTACGTGCATTTGTCGTTGCTTAGCTTTTATAGTATTTACAGTTCTATTTTAATATACCGTTCTTGTCATTTATTAACTTAACGCGAGAGAATTGTATTTTTTGTTAAACCTTTAACGAAGCTCGAGGTCTTTAGACTCTTTAACGAGATAAATCAGGCAAAGGGCGTTATAGATAAAGACTGAGCCCTTACGGCGAGGTTATCTACTAAAAGCCAGAGGTCCAATATTAATCGGTAAACACCGAGAAAACAAGGTTAGTTGGTTTATTTCAAGGCATTATTTGACCTGAAACAAAGCTTTCTATCTAGCTTTGACAGCTAGAGTAACGGAAAAATAATGGACCAGCAAAAATTTTTCCAGCGCCAATCAAAACACGCTAAAAAACAAAAGGGACACTTTCCATATAATATAATATGAAAAAATAATGCATTTAATTTACATGAGACTTCCGTGATATCGTCTTAATTTAGTTTTTTTAAATGTTTTCCAAAGTACAAAATAGATACAGTTTAATATAACATCTAAAATAACTCTTATAATTGTGAAATAATTTAAAATGCGGCATTCATTTGATTGAAGAGAGAATTAGCCACAAAATTCGCCTTCTTAATTTCATACATGTGTTTGGTTTTCAAATTCTAGACGCCAGACATTGAAAAAATTTTAACATCTCATACATAAACAGCAGCAACAAAGTCTTCTGGATTGCAAGTTATGAGCAAATTGACTTTCTTTTGCATGTTTTTGGTTGTAGTTATCGTGACAACTACCTAAAAACTTCACTGATAATTGTTTATGTGCAAAACACAGTGTGGCAAATTTAGGGCAATATAACAGCTGCCATTGTATTATCACCCCGTCTATGTAATATATGTACAGAAATGTTTTCGTTTTCGTTTAAACATGAATGATGATTGGTTACTTTTGAGAAACGAAGATAATTGTGTACTCCATTTTGCTGCTTGTCTTGTTTCATTTAGCAAATTTTATCTGTTTTATGCATGTATTGACTAGAAAATGGATTTTTTTCTTTTAGTGCATTATTTACACCTTTTGTAGTTGATCTTGTTATGCTCTTTATTTTAAAGGTGAGACTTTATCACCAAAAGATATCATTTCAACTCATGCTGTTCAAAGTCACATTGAATGTTTCTTGAAATGCCATCAACAGGAGCAATGTGTTGGCTTCAATTTCTTATTTGATGCAAAAGATCTTGAGTTAAACTGCCAAATTAACAACCGAACAAAAACCAGAAATATAGAGAAACAAGCCTTCACAGGAAAATGGACTTTTTATCAAATCTATGTACCGACAAGAAGAAAGAAATTGCTTCTTCACCAAGAAAATAAAACACTCACAGGTATAAGAATGAACTGAATAAGAATAGCGTTTTGTATTATACACAAGACAAACATTTAGCAATGTAAAATGCAAGATTTGTTTAGAAAGGTTGTCTCAATTTTGAACTGTATTACCAGGAAAAGGCTGCGCAGATCTTTACAGAAAAAGTGTAAGACACAATGGAATATACGAAATAGATCCTGATGGTAAAGGATACTTTAAGGTCTTCTGTGACATGACCTCATCGGGTGGTGGTTGGACTGTAATTCAAAGACATATAAAAAATGGAAATACAGACTTTTATCTGGGTTGGGCGAAGTATAAACGTGGCTTTGGTAATCTGAAATCCGAATTCTGGCTTGGATTGGACAAGATACATCGACTAACATCTGCAAGGAAAAATAAACTTCGAATTGATCTAGTAAACACGTCAGGCACTAGAAAATACGCTGAATATGAAGATTTTGTTGTAAAGGATGAAAATTCTAAGTATCAATTAAATATTGGAAATTACACAGGTAAGAGAATGGTTTAAAAAATGAGTATTATACAAGTGATAGTAGTTTGGAAAGACAGATTGTATTTAATTGGTGTCCACTTGAAAAGAAAGTAAAGTGAAATAATGACAAAGTCGACACAATTTGTATTTCAAATGTAAATAGGGTAATATTAAAAAAATGCATTTTTGTGTTATTCTTTACTTTTAAACTCATAATAGAGCTTAACAACAGTGATACATTGTAAAAAAGTATTTTTAAATTATTTAAATCAAAGTTTGCTTCTGCAGAAAGACCTTGGCACCTGCAAAAGGGGGTAAGAAATATTTAAGTTTTCGTTGCTAGTGATCGTAAAGAATGTCAATCACAACAAAAATACCACCTTTACAGCAAAAAGATTTACCATACATTGTCAAGAATACTTTTAAAAGAAAAATTTAATTTCCTGCGAAAGATGAGCGATTGTCTGAATATTATCTACAAGTACAGCTCATATTTAAGCCCTTTTACGTCGAATTTCTTTTGTTTTGTCTTTATATAACCAAGGAAGAGAATAGCGCAAGCATCACAGCGCAAAAAAAAAACGGTATATTTGTAATTTTCCGTTAGATGAAACGATTTTTTCTTGTAAAGCATGTAAAATTGTAAGCCTGGACGAAAAAAATTTATACATAACATAAATTCAATGAGTTCTCTTTTTGGTCGAGTCCTGTGTTTAAATCAGGCCATCAAAACAACGAAATTTAAATACCCAAAATGAAATTTAGAATTTTCTAAATAACCTTTTTAAGATCTATCAGAAAAATTAACTCCAAAATGTGTTTTAGTGTACTTTAAAATACAGATCACGACAGAGCTCAAGAGCCATTACTACTTTTCAGGAAATGTTAGGGATGCATTGAGCTATCATAAAGACACGGCGTTTTCAACAAAAGATTCCGATGATGAAGGAAACTGCGCTGCTTACTGGCAAGGTGCTTGGTGGTATAAAAATTGTTATTATAGCAATCTAAATGGTAAAAATCTTGCTTAGCTTGGTTTTAATAACGTGAACACCAGTGAAATGAAAATCAAACCATGAAGAATTTTCATAAATATTTATGATTTCATGACAATGATCAATATCAATGTCAATACGTCATGTAATATATCTTAAACATTTACACTCGTTGTTTACTATGAGAAAATGTGCAAAAAAATTGTTATAGATAGAAGTCAAATAAAACTGTAATCATGGCATGAAATAATAAAAAATATTGTTTCAATCAATGATGTTGATGAAATATGAGTTTCTAACATGTTTATCTAAATGAAGTTGATGTAATAAATCATACTCAAAACGACTGCGGCTTTTTGAGTTTGTAATGTGACTGTTTTCGTCTTCTTGGACATGAAATGAGTTTTCAAATTACTAATGCTTACACAGTTACACGTTTAAAAGCATTTTATTAGTGCTATTATGGGCATCAGCCATCTTGTGTGAGCCACATTGTTCGATAAGTCCCTAGAGGCTGGTTGCAATTCAAGATTATAAAACCCCTTAACACAACCACGATAGCAACACCCAAATCGTATTTAACTGGTTTACAAGAGCAATATATGTGGTGCTTTAATATGATCTCAAAGAACAATATCACGAAAGTTCGATTGACAAAGAGTTGATTATGTTTGAACGAAGTGGTCGCTGAATTCACAAGTCTCTATTTCTACGTGTGCTCACTTGAAAGTTCTCTTGGAGTCGAGGTTCTCTGCTGTCAACATTAAAGTATGTCACTAGAGCTTTCGAATTTCATGATTTGTGTTTATCATGCATATCCAAATTAACATATATATTACATTTAAAGTAGTTTATGGCGGTTTTTTGTTGAATCATTCGTACTTAGTAACCAAGTATTAATCATTGAAGAAGTATTCAGATAGCTGTAACTTTAGATTTGTTGTCAACTTGACACTGACAAAATATTAGATTGAAGGCCAAGCCTATCGTAAAAATTCAATGCATTGGAAAACGGCATATTAACAGTTTTACCAAGGACAAGCAGTTCTTCAATGGTCAAGCATTTCTTTTATCTTCTATATAAATATAATGGTCCATCATTAAGAGGTAAGCCCAATATTTATATATTTTATAGCGTGCATTTTTTAAATAAATTTGTAGCATCAAGGTTTTTCTATTGAAGACGTTTCTTTGTCGAGACACATAAGACATCTTCAATAGTCTTAGATACAGCTAACTAAATGAACAATCTATTTAAAAAATTACATTGCATTAAATTGCATGATAGGATTAACAGGAATAATGTTTAATTTTACACATAAGAAAATAAGGAAAGATATACGTACATGAAACTATCACATGATCATTGGCGTAGCAAACCCGCAAGTTTCTTCTTGCCATGTAAACATTTTGTTGTTCATAATATTATGAATTTCAAATAAAACGAATGATGCTGATGATAAAAAAATAAGTACCATGAATAAATTGAGGGCGTAACATAAATAAATTGAAGGCGTACAAAGAATTAATTGAGGGCTGGCTACGCCACAGCCATTAAAGGAAAAAAGAATTAAAAAATCATTAAATAAATTTTGGATGTGATGTGAGCAAAAAGAAGCGTTTTTTATATCTCTAACATAAGGATGAAGTTTTGTGTCAATTTTAAATCACGAAAATCATTTAGGTAGCGCGCAATGTGTTTCTGTTTAATTGACGATATTGAAATGAAAAGATTTTCCAAAGATTACAGTCATTAAATTTTGTATCGTCCGGTTTACTTTTTTGATTAAATCTAAGGACGAAAACAAATAAATGGATTTTTCTTTACAGGCATTTAAATGCGTTACATATATTATCATTGCAAATTTTACTTACTATTTGCCTTTAAAAATCAGCATTGATAATAATGCTACAGAGTCTAACGTTTTATTTATCAGCTTCTTTGGTGTACTTGCAGAAAAATTTAGTTTTTCTACTTGGCTGCATTGGGCTTAAAGAAAGATAGGTAAGCCGTTATTTCTTAAATATTAAATAATTAGAACAGCTTTCAATCAAGAAGGGGAAACTACATGGTAATAACTACATGGTCAGATTTGAAGGTCAAACAGAGCAACAACTCCCGGAAATTTAGTAAAATTTACATTTAGTAAAGGAGGTTTTGTAAAGTATAAAGTTTACTGGAGTAGAAAGTTTAGCAAAAAAAAAGTTAAGTAAGGCAGGAGATTTTGTAAAGAGAAGGAGGTTGAATAAGGAAAGAGGTTTTGTAAAGAAAAGGAGCTTAACTAAGGAAGGATGCTAAATAAAGAATGAAGTTTATTGTGCAAGATATACGATTATTATTTATTATGACTTGCATCTAACGTTACAAAGAAGCCAATAAAGCAAATACAATTCATTTCATGACGATCCTCTTTGCAAATTTTTAATTTAAGTGGAAGCAGATATCAAACCTTTGTTTTTACAATTTGTTTATTTGGAAAAAGCAGCTCGTGCTATATAAACGTGCAAGTCTTATTAAATGTGAGAAAACATATCATAAAGTAAATGGCTTGCACCCGGGAGTATCGTTACATGTTTTTAAATGTAGATCGTCCAGGTTGGTATAGTCCTGAGAAGGACTGTTTTGCTGTTGTTGACCGACGTTTCGACAACCTTAGCGGTAGGCATCTTCAGAGTCAAATAGACTTAGGTTGTCAAAACGTCAGTAAACAACAACAAAAACAGTTCTTCTCAGGACTATACCAACCTGGACGATCTACATTTACAAAGATGAAACCATATCATAACATAAAGATTAAAGTATAATAATTACAAAATATCTCTTTAAAGAAGGCAGCTAACAACATGGTAAAACTCAAAAAACTGTAATTATTTTGAGTATGATTTGACGACATCAGCTTCATTTAGATAAACATGTTAAAAACTCACATTTCTCCATTTCATTGATTGAAACAATACTTTTTATTAATTCATGAAATTAACACAATTTTTTGCATATTTGCTCATAAACAAACATATTTTTACGTGACGTATTGATAGATATATTGATCATTGTCATGAAATTATAAATATTTATGAAAAGTCTTCATGGTTTAATTTTCATTTCACTGGTTTTCACGTTACTAAAACCATACCAAGCAAGATCTTTACCATTTAGTTCAGAGTGAGCACAACTTTTATACCACCAAGCACCTTTTTCGTAAGTAGCGCAATTTCCCCAACTTAATTTATCATTATCTGAATCTTTGGTTGAAAACTTCATGTTATTGTGATAGGATAAATTATCCCGAACAGTTCCTGAAAAGTAGAAATAGCTCTATAGTTTTCTGCTGATTTGTATTTTGAAAACGTAAAAGAAACTGTTCATATCATTCTGTCATTATTCACAATAAACTTTATATGTAACATTCCATGCATTTAATGATGCATATATATTATATTAAGAGTATTTGCTAAACAGTTTTTTTCGTTGTTGGCTTGATTTAAACACACAGGAATAAAAAGAGAGTTAAGAAAAGCATTGTGAGTATTTACACCGCTTTTTTAATAAACAACATTCCCAAGTCTTTAGATATGGTGATCCAACACAACAAAAGAAATTGTTATATGAAGTATGAACAAATCATCTTCATTCTCAGATATGTTTAAAATTAACGCACAGCAATTTAAATTTCCGTCTTTATATTGCCTGATTCAAGCACACGCTCAAGCACACGCATCGGCCAATCAGAGGACGAATTATACATTTGTTATTTTATAAATTTCTTGCTGCAGGCTTACATTTTTGCATGCGTTGCAAGACAACATCTTTTCATATCATTAAAAATTACAAATAAACCGCTCTTTTTTGCGTTATACTTTTTCCGGATTACACATAGGAGAAACAATAGCAAAGACAAGCAAAAGTGCTCAGGCCTGTTTCAGATGTCGCATTTACATGAGCCGAATGCATTCAAAACAAACGTAGATGATAAATTTTATCGCATTTTCTTTTGTTTTAAATGCGTTTGACACATGTAAATGTAACTTTTTAGACGGGCTAAAGAAATACGAGCTGTGCTTATAGATAATATTCAGATAATTATTATCTTTCTAAGGCATAAAATTTGTCCTTAAAGTTACTGAATATCCTGCTCTTCAAAATGACATTGCTAATGCATTGTATATTGTCTAGATGTAAAGTCAAATGCATTGTAAATTGTCTTTCTTGCGGTTGACATTTCAGACGATACATTTCTTTACCCCTTAGGGTTTGTTCATATGAGACGGACCAGCCCGCTTAAGCCGGATTAGCTAGTTTGACGGGCCAATTTGTATTCGCATACATATGAGGCGGGCTGGCCTGGCTGAAATGTTGTATTTAATTTCCACCAACAAATTTTGTATTTTGCGGAAAAATTAAATTGTGGTTAGACTCATACATCCAACAATCTGATTGCTACCAGTGAGGTTCACCGAGTATTGTAGTGGACTGATTCTTATTGTATTATACATTTTCAATTTTTTTTACTTAGGCCTGTTTCATACGTCGCATTTAACAAGAGCCGAATGCAACGAGGAATGCTGTCTTATTTTTTTTTTGTCTTAAATGCTTTTGGTGCCAGAGCCTTCTATTCGTAAGAATTACGACAACGGGTCTGGGGCGAGCGCGGAGCCCCATTGTCGTGACTACTTGCAAGTTAAACTTATAATAAAACTGTGTGAAATTGGCTAAATGAGCAATAGAATAAAGCACTTCCGCCATGTTCAATGCAAATGTTAAATATATTGGAAACCACAATAAAGCTTTTAGCGTTTTTGTGAATAATTACTGCAAACCAAACTCAACTTCGCAGATTTTAGCTACATTCCTCGTTGACTAGTTCGTGATTTGAAATTAATCGTGACCCACTGCTAGACGTTTTTACGTATGTGAGCGTATATTCTCGCAGTTTTCTACTACAGCACCAAGATATTTGTTTTCATTGCTTATAATTTACCAGCGATAAAGAAAATACTCGACATTTCTGTTGCATATTCTTGGCCGGAAAAACACGTTACTACACATACACATGTCCAGATATGAATCAATGCTTTGGCAGGTATAAGGTATGTAAAAATAAATCACTGCAATGCATTTTTGGTTATATTTACATTTAGAAAACGTAGAGGTGACTTAACTGTGAAAAATAGATTCTTTAGAAAGTCATTACTAATAATCTTATTCTAAAATTAAAAGTATTTTGAATTTACAATTGAGCTGCTACAATTTATTTTGACTTAAAATGTGCCTACCATTGAATCAGTCTTATCCATAGTTGGACAAAGTTTTTTTTTGAAGCACTGTAGTCATGGAACTTTGCTTAGGTAGTACATATATTGCAATAAGATCCAGGTATAAAAATTTAATGCAGACAAATTACAAAGGTTTTTTGCCGGAAAATTATGAATTTAAAATATTTGTTAGATAGTGGCTCTTTAATATTCTATTAATTTAACGTGAAGTTGTTGATTTCTTTATTGCTTACAATGCAAAACGGTATAGGCTTCTATTTAGTGAAGCATTTGGGTATTATAAAACAATTCTGCTGTTGAAGAACAGTCTTGTTTGCTACAAATGTCACTGTTTGTACAGACTTTGACATTGTATATGAGTCTGACCCAATTTTTAATCTAGCTTAAAAAATTAATAAGTTGAGTAATGACAAAACTTCTGCATGGTTTTTCAAAGTATAAACACCAAAGACCACAACAAATCATTGGTTATTTAAATACAAGAACAAATCATTGATAATCCAATTGAACATGCTCTGGTTTAAATTATAGTCAGAATGTATATTTCATTACCAGTAATATATTTTACCCAGCTGTTTCAGTAAATATTTTATCTATGATTACTGATACTATACTTTTAAAGGATTTCCTAAAGATGCAAAATACAATATTCGAAAGTATATTATTTTAGCATATTGGATTAACAATAATTATCTCTTGAAGTGGTTAAGAACTTGTAAATTAGAGTAATTTCCGAACATAATGATAAGTCATAATCTTTCTATAAAGAACAGGCTTTGTAAGTAAGAAAACTATTGAATCGTTAGCTTTAGGAGAAATATTTCCAATGATTTTTCACTCGAAAACAATCTTCGTAAATAAACTTTTAGATAAAGATCAGTTAGACACAATGCTTACTACACACAATCCAGTCTATCGTAAAGCCATTTCTTTCTTTTTTCTCGATCCATAGTTATGGCGATATGCAGTTACATGTTTTAGCTATCGAATAATCAATTATTGTAGCCATACCTCCAAAAAATCAAAATATTTTCTCAAAACACAAACAAACTTGTAGTAATCGCCATATAAACACTAGTTGAAATTTTAAAATTAGGAACAAAAATGGCGGAAATTAATCATGTGATCGATATTGTCCAGTAAACGTTCGCAAACCAGAGAACAATACATGTCCCAACTCTTACAAATAGAGGGCTCTGTTCGGTGTATGTAAAGTTTGACGTATGAAACAGACCTTACTTAATGGCGTACCTGGGTATTTTCCGAGGCTCAATTTATATATTTGTGTTTCATGCTTACAAATGTGAATTGTCCATGTAAACTTAAATAAATTTCTGTTATGTTTTAGGTGGTTGTTATAAGTTCATAAAAAACTTTTAAATGTAAGAACAAGTTATAATGTATATATCATTTAGGCATTAAAACTTGCATTTACAATTAATTACTAGGGCTTACTTGAATGCTTGCATTGTATAAAAAAGATTTCAGTCAATGATCATTAGACAATGATATTCACAGTATAGATTCTCTCTTATGTACCAAACAATTTAGTCGTGTTTATTAGCTACATGTTGTTCAGGTGCTAGGTTATTACGTTATTTACAAAGCTGCAGTTGAATTTGCATTTAATATTGATAATAAGGTAATCACAATAATTACATGTCACAATTAATCGCTGCAACAGAATCGTTCGCAAATTGGAACGACTTTTTACGTTTGTTTGTTGTATTTTTTCGGTAAGTCTTTAAGTTCAAAATTAATTATACTTTTATTGACAAACAAGGCTTTAGTTCGAAACCAACCGTTACTATCCGTTTTTATCAAAACTTGGAGAATCCCCCGTTGCAAACTGCAATCACTCATATCATTCAAAAATATTGTATATATCAAAATGTTTTTTCCTCAAACGTTTATATTAACGTATTAACTTACCAAAATATTTACCAAGACTTAGTTGATATTTTTTACTTTCATTCTTTACAGCAAAATAATCATATTCAGCATATCTTTTGTCTCCTGACCAGTTTCTCAGGTCTACACGAAATTTATTTCTCCTTGCAGATGTTAGTCGGTATATTTTATCCAATCCAAGCCAAAATTCAGAAGTAAGATTACCAAAACCTTCTTTATAGTCATTCCAGCCACGATAGAAATCAACACTTCCATCCTGGCGTCTTTGAAATACAGTCCAGCCACCACCATATGAAGTCATGTCACAGTAGACATTAAAAGATCCTTGACCATCAGGATCAATTTGATAAACTCCACTTTCGTTCTTGCCATTATTTTGTACCTCAGTGCAATCTTTGGCTATGGATATTTAAATTGAAAATGTTAAAGATTTAGTTTCTCAAGGTTATTTTATGATAGGATAAACGATTGAATTTTGTGAAAAAGTGTCTTTAAGCGAATGAAATCATTACTATCTACTGAAAAACGTTATTACCCATTATTTACATACATGTTTTGACCTTATTTATTGTACCTCTTAAAAATATAGCTTATTTAGGTTTTTAAAGGAAGTGAATTCTTAATAGTAAAACCTAATTTTCTTACATCGAAAGTTAACAAGATATTTATGAATGAACATTATCAGTGCATACCATCCATACTAAGCGGCGGATGACTAATTGCGCAGCCTGTAAGCTTAGAAAAATTAGTGGGACTTTAAGTGATATAACATTCTCCCACAAATTTCAGTCTTTTGACAACGTTTCCGTTTCTTATGCTCCATTGCCTTTGCTTCAGTTTTGTTACTCATAGTGTAAACATTATAGAATAAATTCAAATTTCGAACGAGACAAACTCACTACTTTATGAGTTCTATACATAGAGCATTATAATAGTATGTCGTACACTTTCCAACAGGATATATTATTGAAATTTTGAATATTTATCTCATCTAGAATGGCAAAGAGTAAAAACTATGTTTAAAGAGAACAGGACTTTTAAAAACGCGGAAATGTAAGCTTCAGCTTACATAGCCTACTGAGTAATCGGACAACGGCCATATTTGTCTGTTCTTGGAATAAGTTCATAAAGCTACAATCCATTGGTTGAAGACATTTTATGTAATATTATTGAGCTGCACTCATTCTAGGAGTCTGAGGTCTGGAAGCAGAGGCCGGAACCGTGGGGGCATTGGGGCAAGTGCCCCCACTTTTGCAACAGGGAAAAATGTGCCCTTTTCTGGAATGAAAGTGCCCTTTTCATGGTATAGAAATGCCCTTGTTTTAGGCAAAATTGGACAGAAGAAGTTTTTTAGATACAAGTAGCCCGAGAGTAGAACATAGTCTGTCGGCATCATGCGAAATCAGCTATAGCTTAGTTTTGATCTTGATTACCCAGATAGATCAAAATCGCGTTTGTCGATTGGGGTTGTCTTCGCAGACGTCCGCCCAGTAACTTAATTAACCAATGAGAAGTCGCAATTTATGATCCACATGAGACTATAAATTCTACGGCAACGCATTGCTCCCGTCGTATTGTCTTTCAGGCCATTGGTCCTACAAAACTGTTGACAATTCATAATCATAATAATTGAAAATTTTGCGGTTTAAATCACTTCTAATCAAAATCATCATGCCTAGAGCTGCTAGGCGAAAACGAGAAAAGGAAAAAGAGCTTGTAGAAAGAGCTAAAAGGATGCGAAAACTGACGAGTTTTTTTTTAGTAGTGCTCCAGCAGAGAACGTTGTTGACCAAAACATCGACTCTAGGTCTAATTTGACACTGCCGTCAGGTACAGAAACTCCATCAACGTGTTTATCTCCTCATTCTCATTCCAAACCAAAATTCGGCGATTCTGACTCTACATCGTCTTCAGAGATACTAGTCGCGCCACCGACCGAGTCAGTTCACACACCTTCTCAAAACCTAACGTATGCGTCTTTGCCAAGTTCCACGACTACCGCCCTATTGGTAGGACCTATGCAGATTGAGTCAAAGGAATGTTTGCTAGGACTCGATTGTAAGCGTTTGTGCTGCACAGGCCGACATCCTTACCATCCTACCCTGGAAGAAATAAAGCACACGTCTAGAAAGAATTAGTACAGGAGGATCGTCGAATGTACGAACTTGGCCGTCTTCTATATTCTTTAAATATACATGGGTCACAACTGCATGACAAAAGGCACCATTGCCTGTTACTTCTGTAAAGAGCGTTGCTTGTAGATCTTATTACTTTCAGTCATAATGGTGAAAAAGCTTTTCTCCTAGGAGAATTCAGCAACTGGAGGAAGTGCGGAGAAAAACTTAAAAAACACTCTCAGTCTAAATTTCACGCAGAGGCGACTGAGAAAGTTTTATTATCTGATGATTCGAGAAGAGATGTTGGAGCGATATTGGTCAGGGAATTGAAGAAAACCCAGGAAACTTGAAGAAGAATGTTGCTAAAACAACTAAGTAATTGGTGCGTGCTTGGCTTCACTACAGGAGCGCTTCGATCAAAAAACATATTCTGTATTGATGAACATCGAAACCGTGCTCATTAATGCAGCAAACGGGCGTAAGTTTGAGTTGAATGATGAAGTTGAACACCTTTACGAAAATGACCTCGACTTTGACCAGCTGAAGGCGGAGTTAAAGCTTCTTGAAGGAGTTATCTCGCAGCGACTTCCAAAAGTAAAGAAGGTGACATCAATTGACACATAACATCAATATTCTCAACCGAAGAAAATAACTCATCGCAGATTGTCATGGCAATGTCTAATGTTGTTCGACACTTGCAGATTTACCTTCTTGCTCCAATGAGTGCAGCCTCTTTAGAACGATCTTTTTCATGCCAGTGGCTTGTCAAGACACATCTCAGGAGCACAATGACGGCAGCAGGCTACAATAATCTTATTGTTATGCATGTAAACAAGGCCAGAACTGACGAACTGGACTTACGTTTAATAGCTAAGAACTTTGTTCTGAAAAACGAACCTAGGGTTAGATTTTTTGAGAAATTTTAATGAGATCGCATTACTTAATAAAATTGTTCATGTAGTCATCTTAGTTCAATTTGTTAGCACGCACGCCGAGCAGTAGAGAATACGCATAGCATTCTAAGAATGTCTACCAATATTTTGCAGACTTTGAAACTTAATCATGATTCATGAAGCAATGCATATCTGTAATATACTAAAACAGTAAGCTGCAAACTCACATGCCCTTTTCGGTCAGTGCCCCCCCCCCTTTCGAGATACTTCCGCAGCCCCTGTCTGGAAGCATGTCTGTCAAAATGCTTTTTAAAGTTTGTATTTACAGAATTCTTAGTTTAGGAAAGCCAACCAATAATAAACTCAAGACTGTCTAATATGGTGTATCTAGGTTAGCAGGGCCATGGCTAGATTACTAACTTCAGGAGGAGTGTTAAACTTAACCTTAACCCTTACCCTAACCCTAACCCTACCCCCTCCTTAATGTAGAGAAACTCAAAATGTGTTAATGTTAACATATGCTATTGTCATTTAGAGAACCATACACTTTCAATGTTGTGTGCTGAGGAAGTTTTAAGTGTATTGAAGCTTTTCATAAATTTATTACTGATTTCCTGCTTGATTGTATTGATAATAATGAACTTGTATGTGTGGCTGTGAGCCTTATTTTTGTGGTTACATGTAAAATGTAGATGCAGCAAATTCCTTGCACAGAAGCAACAGCACAGAGAACAGCTCAGGATTCTCAACAAAGAACAAAGTTTTAAAACTGCACAGAGATGCTCTTTATTCATGATCGGTGATAAAAAATCTTGATAAAGACAGTAATAAATCCGTACCGTGGCACGAGTTACATTCTCCAAAGTATCCTTCCATACACGTGCAGTTCAATGTTCCATTAATTTTACGATAGTATGTGTTGGGTCCACACAAAGGAAAGTGAAAAGTGCTTGTTGCTATATCGATCAATAAAATTAAAAATAAAATTAACCAGGGATTTTAAACGAAACATATTCTTCCTCAAAGAACACAATTTGTCACTCAGTATCCGCGTTGACGTACCCAGCAAGCAAGTTTGTTATGCAATGTTGGTAATTTTGGTGTTCGCGCATTTCGTAAAAACAAAACAATTAAATAAATGTTGAAAATTTACAGAGTATGAACAAATTTGCTGGCTGTTTGGGACACTATAAGGGATACACTAAAGAAGTTAGATAATTGAAAAATGTTCAGAAAATTATCAATTCATCAGTAGTTCTCACAAAATGTGTCAAAGCTCATATATTTTGGCATGGCTTTGCCTTGTTTATTTAAAGTAAAATGAATGAAAAACTAATCTCAAAACCATGTGAGTACTTCGTAATCGCCTCAATTTGAACAGCATGCACAAAGAAAATGAAAAGTTTCAAATCTAGTTTAATCCAAAGATGTAAAAGTTTAAACTCTGTTTTGCAATATACTGAAATTTTAAGAAATTTGATAAACATTAAGCTCACTGCACAACATGCTCAATTTGGACGTTTTTCAATCTATTTTCATGATTTTTTTATTTAAGACTGATTTCAAGCCCAAGTAATTGTTTAAATGATGTAAGAAACAATAAAGACTTAAATTTAACACCCAAGAAGTTTGATAAGAATAGACAAACGGCAAAATGTCCAAATTAGACACTTTGCACTTTGAACTTAATGTTCATCAAATTTTTATAATTTTGGAAGGAAGAACAACCGTTTACTAAGGCAATGTAACTTTGAACTTTTAACGTCTTTCTATTTTATGAACATTAGCGTGGGAGTTTTGCAAGTCTTAGATTATTATGTCAAATAAGTAAATATTTAACTACCGTTTGAGTCAGGAGTGATACTGTGTATTGCTACAGCCAAATTAAGATAAGCGTTGTTTACAGGAAGAAAATATTTACGTCTCCTACGTTGATCTGTTGTGTTATGGACACTAACGACACTTCGTCCAACACTAGTCATGATATAAATGAAATCCCCAAATACTGCCATGGGACCTCGTGAAGTTCCAAAATCAGTTATATTTTGGGAGTAGTAAACATAGGAAGAAATATTTCCGTTTGAACTTCGCCAATAAATCTTCTTTTTAGCCATGTCAAGCGTTAGATCATGTGCTATTGACTGAAGTGAAACTGAAAGAATATGATGTTTATTTGCACTCACGCTCCATAACCATAAGAAAAGTTCTGTACTTTCTGCCAAGAATAGATACCTTAATAAAAATATTTGTTTTGTACATTAGTTTTCTCTATACGTACTGAAATACATAAACAATTGGCAGGCTAATATATGCAAGAAAGGAAAGATAGAATACTTTTTTAGTTTAGACAAAGATGTTGTCAAAGTATTCGGAACTACTTTCATATACAGACGGTTTAATGGAACATATTCATAAAATTTGATGATATAGCAACATAAAGCTATTGTAACTAACAGGAAAAGATCACCTTTATCATTTGAAATCTCTCTTTTAAAAACCGAACTAAAATATATGAAGTAATTAAACATTGCATGAGGTTCAGAACATAATAATAAATGTAATATGTTATTTTTATTGACATAACTTCTATAATGGTTGGTATTGTTTGCGATAATTGTCGGATTGAATAATCCTGTAGTTTGGAGTGGCTGCTGAATGAATTGTGTTGGTAATTGATAATGCTGAAAATTAGCTGATGCGTGGAATTTTTGTTCGAATTGAAAATTTGGTGTTCGTAAATTTTATGCACCATTTCATGTAGATATAAAATTAAGAAAGCTTTGTCATTTCAATTTTAAGCTTTCTTAATTTTTCAGTTTCATCTTGCATGAAAATTAGCAGCTCCTTGGATGGATCATCATCCACAAATGTTTTTAAAAGAGCTATAGATCAAAAACATTGTCTTTTGTTGATACTTTTTTCTGTTTGTTTGGACAAACGATTTTTTATAACTATCTTAACCTTCTCTTTTCAATTGTCAAATTTTTTCATTGTTTTTCTGAAAAATCAGAAGAAGATTGACACTGAAGCTAACGCTATTGGTATCATTTAAAAATGATGACTCTATCGCCATGTCATGTTCGTGTTTTTACGAATCTTTGGATTGGACAAGCTGCAAAAACTGCTTGAACACTATGGCCTTTACTTTATCGAAAATGTTTGATGCAACTGGTAGTTTTGATTATCATCGCAGCATATTTGCATTCTCAATACATTTCTTAAATGTATTACGCATTTGAGTAACAGTAAAGTCCATGTGTTCTTGTCGTTCATTGCTACTTGCCCCGAACTCTTTAAAACTTTCTCGTATATATTACCGTTCTTTTGGCTTTTGTGTTCGTGAAACTTAATTTTTCTTGTAATATGATAACAATTAATGCCTAACATAAAGTTTTAATTAGAGCTATAGAAATAGACCAAAAGCTGTAAAATTGAATTTATACTGACATTTCGTCCTTACTCAAGACATATTCAGGCAAGTAATAATTTATAATGAGATTTTAAGACAAGATATTGTATTTACAAAAGGTGTTGAATTACGACTAAAGGAGGCGGTGTCAAATGGATTACATGATAAAGAAGTTGGGAAGTAAAATTTAGTGAAGTTAAGAGAGGTTAAGTGGAATGGAACCTCCTTGCACGAAGAGTGAAGGCTTGTATTTATTGATTAGAAGGCTCTCATGAATGGAGAGTTCATAGGAATCATTAGAAGAGGAAGTTATTTTAAAGTCGTAAATTATTTATAACATATTCAGAAATTTCTCGCTCCACAAGGCTTTTAAGCCAATTTCTTTTTAATCACATGATTATTATCTTCAGTTTCATTATCAGTGGAGCAACTGCAGACCTAAAGTTTGCCTAAGCTACACTAAGAAACACTGCATGAACTAAAGGTCGTGAAATGATTTTCCATTCAGGTGATTTGATTGGATGTGTGATTGAATTTATTAAAGGGAAGTGTGCAGCCACTTAATTTGCAGCTCTTGACTTTTCAATATACTCTGCCATTCAATGCAAGTTAAAAGAAAGCTTGAAAAACTATAAACTTGATATATTTTATGTTTTTCTAAATTGCCACATTTTTGAAAACTAAAATCCATTTTTATATTTTTCATGTAACTACGTGGAAATGTGTGTAGTTATTTTTATCTTCATTACAAAACGAAAATTTTAAGTTTGTTACGTTCACCACATTCGTGAATATTTTAAAACTTTATTGCCATTCCGTATTGAGATTGTTGCACATCCCTTACAATGCCTCAAAAAAGTATACAAAAGAGCACAGTATAGGAACAAACAATGCTCCCAATCTGTTGAAATCCTACGTGTAGGGCATATCTTATTATGCATATGATTACCATGGAGGCGTGAAGCAAATTGCATTTTCTGACAAAGAAAAGCGCTCTTAGGTGGCCAGCCTAAACAATTAATGGAATTAAATGTACAACACTAAGTTGCACAGTGAAGTTGTACTACTTTTTTGTAGGTTGTGGAAAGCCAAGGTTCTGTGAGTATTTGACTAAAATTTTTATGTGCAAAGTAATTATTTAATATTTTATTTCAGTTTCTAACGCTCTGTTTTATTTCATTTAATGACTTCATCATATATAAACATTGATCCCTCCGTTGTTACCTTTTTTTTCAAAGCTCTTTGGTTGCTCAACCTAAATATCGCTGTCGATTTTTGAAATTTCAGGATCTGCATGTTATTTTCTACTGCATGTGTGCTGAATAATCACACGAAACGTGTTCATTATTGCAGTTGGTTTGAAATGCCTTATAGTCACGCAATAAAATTTTGCTGGCCAAATCTCTCCGAAAGACGTTGATTTTAAAAAATCTGTCGAACTATATGACGTTTGTTTCTTTATAGCCAACAAAATACTTAATATTCGCTCCCTCGGAAAAAAGCGAGTTTTGATTTCCCTGGAAAATCGATATTTTTTCTATTATTAAACCTTTAAATAACAAACCATAATACGGACTTATAAAATTCAACTTTTCTATTAAATTAAAACACCGTCTCTAAAAACAAAAACTCTTACCTTACTTAAGAAAACCCTCCAATAGATTGACATAGTTTATTAATTTTACGCTTACAAGTAAATAAAAAGAATTTCAATATCGCCTTACCCATGTTTTGAGTCAAATGCAATGCTGGAAAATTGTAAGCCTGGTTGAAGCCTCATAACACTTGTAATGTTCTTTTTCAAATAAATTTGGTAGATAATGTTCGTGGAGTCAATGTAAAAGATACGACGACCAATCCAGTCAACTGTAATGTCATGAGCAAAAACATTTTTCGCAAAAATTTCGTTTCTAGTCAAGTCAAGATTTCCCCGTTTGATGTCTTTGTCATCAATGTAGTATAGCACATTCTCAACTACATCAATTTCTATGTCATTATATCTTGATGCATGGTCAGATTTATCCTTACTGCAGCCATTAATAGTGCTGACATGAATATCTCCAGTAATAGAATCAACAGAGTATATTTTATCAAAGCTCATAATAATCAAATATGGCTTTGGATAAACATCTAAATAAATAATAAAAAAATTATAAATAACAACGATGAGAGTGGATTATAAAATTGCAAATTTTTATAGACTTTACGATCATAATATTTGGTGAAAGACCAGAATAAGTATTTTTAGAAAGAATTTTTCACTTTAGAAATATTACTAATAACTGAAATTAGATTGGATGCACAACTTCTACCTATTTTTGTTGAATATTGTTTTTGGTGCTATGAACAAGAAACTATGAAAGTTTGTCAATTCTAAAGACTATACCTTTGTAAAAACACATTTCTGTTTGCATTTGCATCATTTCTTTGTTGTATTGTTTTACTTCCTTGCATGCAGTTGTGTTATCGTCATTGCCATTTTTATCAACGCAAGTTTCCATCCATTCTTTTACGTTGTCTTTTAATGTCTCTAAGCTTTTCTTGCAGATTGATATGTCGTCATTACCATTTACTATTTGGCCACCAATAGACAGGATTATGAGAGTCCCAAGAAACGCTTTTGTTGAGCTTGATATCATCTTTATTATCTATTTATTAGAAGGTGGACGGTTACTAATTTCTTTAAAGCTTTTGTAGTAAAACATTTACTTTATTTATGAAAGGCTTATCATCAATATAATCATATAATCATTTGTTCTTAAACTTTTTTTGGTATATAAATCAAGTATTGATTTCTATAATTATGTAACATTTTAACTTCCTTCTCCAAAAAGTATGTTCACGTTTGCTTTCAGATAATTTATGATGATTGGATATTGTTGCAATAGATTAGACAAATTTTTCATTACAAAGACTCATGTTTACAACAATTCATATAAGTAGAGTTCATCCACCTAGAACGTGTTGTGAATAAATAGATGTAAGGTTTCTAGCAAACGAAAGCATAGAAAGAAATAAAACATTTCAATGTCCACTATAAGGAAATGACGCAATATATGAAATTCACCAAGAGCGGTTTAGAAAAAATTTAAAATGGGTTGATTTCAAATTTGCTCATGTTAACTCAGTTTACCAGATGAATGGGAAAGACGTATTGCTTAACTAAGCCAGCAAAATTAAATGCCAAATAATCTGTTGCGCAGTGTTTAACAGACTAGCAGGCCTCTCTGTAACTACATGTCGTCTAGTTACAGAAATGAAGGCCGTTAAACAATACATGATATTCTGCTTTACAACATCTGTCAGTCGTATAGAAGTTCGACTCTCATAATTATATAAATTCTGAATTGAATGAAATTTATGAGTATTTTGACAGAACTGCTAAAGTAAAGAAAATCTAAAAGCTAAAAATTCTTACTTCTTCAAATATTTTGTTTTAGACAATTAAAAGGCATTTGCCATTTGTCAAAAATATTCTTGCAATATTGAATAATTGTAGCAGAAGAAACAAGAGACGAAAAATGTATCATTTGTTCTACATGCATTCCTTGCTTTTAAAATGACTTCTGTATTGATGTTTGATGATGATTTGCCCCATTTCAATTTGTTGAATTATGTACCTCTCTATCTTTATCATTCCCCTCAATCCTAAAGCTTAGTTTTAATGCCAATCAAATATTCTTTACCACACATGCATTCAAGTTTTATTTTACTATCATTCTCATGTAAAAACGTAAAACAGTTTGCAAATATTTTATTATTCTTAAATGTTTATGATAGTTGAAAAACATTTTTTGTTATCTCTATTTAGAAAAAATAATACTTAATGATGGTTGCTTCAAATATTTTTGATGTATCTAATATTTTCTCTGGCTTATCATTGGAAATATGATATATTACATTTCCAGACAATCATAAATATAAATAAGTAGAACTTTATCTTTAGTTGCGATCAATCAATTCGTTTTTGTTTTCATCATAAGGATAAATATAAAATGATAAAAAGATTTGCGAAACAGTAAAAATTTTTAAGAATTTTAAGTTAGTCAAATTACCAAATGGGAGCTAAGTATATATGATGATTAGCTGCGCTACTCTAAACTACAGAAAATGTTTAAAAAAACATACAAAAATGTTTCATAATGCTTTGCAAAAACATACAAAAATGTTTCAAATATTTTATAAGATAAAGATTGTGTTAGATTATCTGTTGGATTACGTATAAGCATGACTATGATAAATGAAATGTATGGTCTTGATAAGGAAGTTAAATCCATAAGAGCTATTATTTTTGCATTATGTGATAGGCTCTGAATTTTAGGTTTTCTTTATGTTTTCTTTGCTTACCATTGAAGAGGCAATTTGACTATCAATAAAATTTCTCTTTTGAATTCTGACGAGTTGTTTTCTATTCTTCTCAAACAGCAGCTTAGAAAAATATAACTGAAGCAGAAATTGTCTTGTCCTAAAGTGCTAGTAATATTGGCTTTTTGAATTTTGATATCAAAACAAGACAAGTACTTTTCTGTGGACGGGGACACAAATTTTGATGATTTTCATTATTTTTGGATAAAGAGCCATAATTGCAGAAATTTAGTGTAAGAAAAATATGCAACAAAAATATTTTTCAACAATTCAAGAAATATCATTTACATTGAAAATAACAGACCAAATTATTTTAATTCCTTATAACAACACCCCGGGATAAAATGTGTTTATGATGACGTTATTCAAATTGGTCAACTATTTCAAGTGTCTCTATAAACTAAAAGAAAAATGTGCACTGCAGATGCTAGTTTCCGCTCATAGATAAGATACTATAAAGCCAAAAAGGAGTGTTGTCTATAAGCAACTTTTGTTCAATTTTTATAGTTCATTATAATATGTTTTACCCACTTTTTACTTAACCTAACATGAAACTTTCTAAAGTATATCAAATTCAGACAAGGCTAGTTTCTTAGGTGATTATCTTTATACATCCCATTTCACATGATTTTAATTTCTCATGTTTTTAATATATTTAGTTTATTTCAATGTATTCATTCTCTTTCCTCTTTCAAAAATGCAGAAAATAAGGACAAAAAAGACACATTAGTGGTTGCAGACCCTCCCCCCTCCTCATTAACATTTTCAGAGCACAATTTTCGACTTACATTTTACATGATATACATTTTATTCTGTTTACAACATCTGTCAGTCGTAAAGAGAAGTTCGACTCTCATAATTTTATAAGTTCTGAATTGAATGAAATTTATGAGCGTTTCGACAGAATCGCTAATGTAAAAAAGTCTAAAGAACTATATAGAGGAATTCAACTTTGAAGTATTAAAAAGTTTTAATGTTCAAATATATTGTTTCAGACAATTAAAAGGCGTTTTCCATCTGTTAAAAATATTCTTGCAGTATTGAATAATTGTAGCAGAAGAAACAAGAGACGAAAAATGTATCATTTGTTTTGCATGCATTCCTTGCTTTTAAAAATGACTTCTGTATTGATGTTTGATGATGATTTGCCCCATTTCAATTTGTTGAATTATGTACCTCTCTTTCTTTATCATTTCCCTCAAGCCTAAAGCTTAGTTTTAATGTCCAATCAAATATTCTTTATCACACATGCATTCAAGTTTTAGTTTACTAACATTCTCATGTAAAAACGCAAAACACTATGCAAATATTTTATAATTTTTAAATGTCTATGATAGTTGCAAAAAATTTTTTTTATCTGTATTCTGAACAAAAATACTTAATGATGGTTGCTTCAAATATTTTTGATGTAGCTACTCTTTTCTCTGGCGTATCAATGAAATTATGATATAATATATTTCCAGACATTCATAAATATAAATAAGTAGAACTTTATCATTGGTTGTGATCAATCAATTCGTTTTTGTTTTCATCATAAGGATAAATATAAAATGATAAAAAGATTTGCGAAACAGTAAAAATTTTTTGAAGAATTTTAAGTTAGTCTAATTACCAAATGGCAGCTATGTATACATGAAGCATGGCTGCGCTACTCCTAACTACAGAAAATGTTTAAAAAAAACATACAAAAACGTTTCGTAATGATTTAATCATTTTATAAGATAAAGATTGTGTTAGATTATCTGTTGGATTACGTATAAGTATGACTATGATAAATGAAATGTATGGTCTTGATAAGGAAGTGTTATCCATAAGAGCTATTGTTCTTAAATTATGTGATAGGCTCTGAATTTTAGGTTTTCTTTATGTTTTCATTACTTACCATTGAAGAGGCGATTTGGCTATCAATGAAATTTCTCTTTTGAATTCTGACGAGTTGTTTTCTATTCTTCTCAAACAGCAGCTTAGAGAAAATATAACTGAAGCAGAAACTGTTTTGTCCTAAAGTGCTAGTAATATTGGCTTCTTGAATTTTGATATCAACACACGACAAGTACTTTTCTGTGGACGGGGACACAAATTTTGATGATTTTTAATTATATTTTGGATAAAGAACCGTAATTGCAGAAATTTAGTGTCAGAGAAAATATGCAACAAAATATTTTTTCAACAAATCGAAGAAATACCATTTACATTGAAAATAACAGACAAAATTATTTTAATTCCTTATAACAACACCCGGGAAGAAATATGTTTATTTCGACGTTATTCAAATCGGTCAACTATTTCAAGTGTCTCTATAAACTAAAAGAAAAATGTGCACTGCAGATGTTAGTTTCCGTTCATAGATAAAATACTATAAAGCAAAAAAGGAGTATTGTCTATAAGCAACTTTTGTTTAATTTTATAGCTCATTATAATATGATTTACCCCCATTTTACTTAACCTAACATAAAACTTTCCAAAGTACATCATATTCAAACAACGTTAGTTTCTTAAAGTAAATGGTTTGAGCCCGGGAGTATCGTTACATGTTTGTAAATGATGATCGTCCAGGTTGATAAAGTCCTGAGAAGGACTGTTCTTGTTGTTGTTGATTGACGTTTCGACAACCTTAGCGGTAGTCATCTTCAGAGTCAAATGAGGAGTAAACGTCAGGTTAGCCGTATTTTTTATCTGGTTCTTACGTCATTGTATTGTGTGTAGAGGAAATGTGTATTGTCATTGTGAATTAGTGTGAAGTGAAATATTTTATTTTTAGTTGTGATGTGTGATTTAGGTGTGATGTTTTCAATTGTAATGTTTGGGTTATCAATTGTGTATATTCATTGTGAATTAGTGTGAAGTGTAACGTTTTTAGTTGATCGTTTGTTTGTATTGTGAATATGTCGTTTGTAAGGTGTCGGTAATTGCTGTGATCTGTTCAGGGGGGTTTGTTCCAAGCTGGTATACCAACTTTCAAATGTAAACCGTTGTCTATAGTCAGTATTGTAAGTAATGCATTTTGCCGAATCCCAGTCAATGTTGTGCTTTGTGATTCGGTGATGTTCGGCAATGTGATTAGTTTTGTCTTGTTTCTTAGTAGCTCGTTTTGTATTCAGTAAGTCTTATGTTTAAGTTCCTGACAGTTTCCCCGATATAGGAGGCGTGGCAGTCGGAGCAGTTTATTTTGAAAACTGCACCTTGTCGTTCGTTGGGTTGTTCTTTGTCCTTTATGTTAGTTAGTACTTGTCGTAACGTTGTGATTGGTTTATGTGCGACACATATGTCGTATGGCCGTAAGATACGCGAGATAGTCTCAAACGTACCTTTGATGTAAGGTATCGTTGCTGTTTTCACTGAGTTGTTCGTTTCGTTGGGTTCGTTGGGTTTGTAAGTGTTGCGTTTGATAAAGTCAGAGTTATAGTTGTTTTTATCAAAAACACGTTCGAGATAGTTGTTTTCGTTTTGTAGATCATCCGGTGAGTTACGTATGATTTGTGCACGTCTTGCTAATGTTCTGATTGTGGTGGCTTTGTTTGATGTAGGTTTGTAAGATGATTGGTCTGGTAGTAGGTCAGTATGTGTTGGCTTGCGATAAACTGTTGTTCGTAGTTTTTGATTGTCATGTTTTACCAAACAGTCGAGAAAAGGAAGAGTTCCGTTTTCTTCGACATCTTTGGTATATTGTATGTGGCTGTTCTGTTTGTTGATGTGAGTATGGAAGTCATCAATCTCGTCTGCATGTAGTGCTGTGATTGTGTCATCTACGTAGCGAAACCAAAAAGGTAGTGCATGTTTGTAAGTCGTGAGCGCCCGTTCCTCTATAGATTGCATTACAATTTCAGCAACTACAACAGAAAGGGGCGAGCCCATTGCTGTTGGTGTTTGTAATGAGGGTTTTCGTACAAGTAAGTGCCAGATTAAGTGGAATACTAGTGAACAGTGATTTCACATCAAAAGATACTAGTATATAGTTGTCCGGTATTTGTATAGTGCACAGTTTTTTAATGAAAGTTTAAGTGGATTGTAGCTTGTGTTTTGATTTGTTTGTAAGTGGTTGCAGTAGGATAGTCAAGTACTTTCAAAGTTCGTAAGTAGGCGAACCACAGAATGATACAATTGGTCGCATGGGTATTTGTGGTTTGTAAAGTTTTGGTAGTCCGTATAGTCTGGGTGGTGGTGGTACTGAACATCTGAGTCGATAGTATATACGTTCAGATATAATGTTAGATTTTCTCATAGAGAAGATCTTGCTGTTAAGTTTGCGCACTAGTGATGGTGTTGGGTCTCGTTTGAGTTGTTCGTACGTTTGTCTGTCGTTAACAAGGGTGCCCATTTTGTTAAAGTAATCATTCCTGTCCATGACCACAGTCCCGCGTCCTTTGTCTGCTTGTAAAATGACGATGTTGTTGTCGTGTTTTAGTCGTTTGAGTGCTTGTTGTTCGTCTTTTGTTAATTTGTGTCACGTATAGAGGACGATTGTAAAGAAGAGGCTATCCTGCTTCTGATCTCGTCTTTGGTTGTCTCTGACAAATCTCTTTGATACGCTTTGACAGCCTCAACACTTGATACTATCGTCTCAGTCGGGATTCGTCTAGGTGTTATGGAATGTTTTAGTCCGTAAGATAGTAGTCGCGTTTCCGATTCGTCTAATGAGCGGGAAGAAATATTCCTCACCCAGTTATCGTCATGTTTATATCTTGTACGTGTTTTAGTTTGTTTTAAGCGTTCAAGTTTTTGTTGTTGTTTGATTTGGTGTTGTGTCTCTGTCTTGTTTGCTCGTTTCTCTGCAATAGTTTGTATGGTAGAAAGTAAAGTATCACTTACTGTCGTTGGTATGAGTTCCTTCAGTTTGTTCAGTCTTTGTTCTTGTTGTTTGATGTAATATTTGATTCGTCGTTGACAGTCGTTAATCCGTGCTCGTATCAGTCGTCTGCTGGTGGATTTGACCAACGTACGAACAACTCAAACGAGACCCAACACCATCACTAGTACGCAAACTAACAGCAAGATCTTCTCTATGAGAAAATCTAACATTATATCTGAACGTATATACTATCGACTCAGATGTTCAGTACCACGACCACCCAGACTATACGGACTACCAAAACTTCACAAACCACAAATACCCATGCGACCAATTGTATCATTCTGTGGTTCGCCTACTTACGAACTTTCACAGTACTTGACTGACATACTGCAACCACTTACAAACAAATCAAAGCACAAGCTACAATCCACTTAAACTTTCATTAAAAAACAGTGCACTATACAAATACCGGACAACTATATACTAGTATCTTTTGATGTGAAATCACTGTTCACTAGTATTCCACTTAATCTGGCACTTACTTGTACAAAAACCCTCATTACAAACACCACAGACGTACTGCCATTACCGACAGAAGACATTATGGAGCTACTGCAGCTCTGCCTCACCTCGACTTACTTCCAATACAAAGGAACACACTACAAACAATTACATGGGACAGCAATGGGCTCGCCCGTTTCTGTTGTAGTTGCTGAAATTGTAATGCAGTCTATAGAGGAACGGGCACTCACGACTTACAACCATGCACTACCTTTTTGGTTTCGCTACGTAGATGACACAATCACAGCACTACATGCAGACGAGATTGATGACTTCCATACTCACATCAACAAACAAAACAGCCACATACAATTTACCAAAGATGTCGAATAAAACGGAACTCTTCCTTTTCTCGACTGTTTGGTAAAACATGACAATCAAAAACTACGAACAACAGTTTATTGAAAGCCAACACATACTGACCTACTACCAGACCAATCATCTTACAACCCTACATCAAACAAAGCCACCAATATCAGAACATTAACAAGACATGCACAAATCATATGTGATTCACCGGACGATCTACAAAACGAAAACAACTATCTCGAACGTGTTTTTGAGAAAAACAACTATAACTCTGACTTTATCAAACGCAACACTTACAAACCCAACGAACCCAACGAAACGAACAACTCAATGACAACAGCAACGATACCTTACATCAAAGGTACGTCTGAGACTATCTCGCGTATCTTACGGCCATACGACATATGTGTCGCACATAAACCAATCACAACGTTATGACAAGTACTAGCGAACTTAAAGGACAAAGAACAACCCAACGAACGACAAGGTGCAGTTTACAAAATAAACTGCTCCGACTGCCACGCCTCCTATATCGGGGAAACTGGCAGGAACTTAAACATAAGACTTACTGAACACAAAACGAGCTACTAAGAAACAAGACAAAACTAATCACATTGCCGAACATCACCGAATCACAAAGCACAACATTGACTGGGACTCGGCAAAATGCATTACTTACAGTACTTACTATAGACAACGGCTTACATTAGAAAGTTGGTATACCAACTTTGAACAAACCCCCCTGAACAGATAACAGCAATTACCGGCACCTTACAAACGACTTATTCACAATACAAACAAACGATCAACTAAAAACATTACACTTCACACAAATTCACAATGACAATACCCAATTGATATACCACAAATTACAAATAAAAACATCACACCTAAATCACACATCACAACTAAAAATAAAATATTTCACTTCACACTAATTCACAATGACAATACACATTTCCTCTACACACAATACAATGACGTAAGTACCAGATAACAAATACGGCTAACCTGACGTTTACTCCTCATTTGACTCTGAAGATGACTACCGCTAAGGTTGTCGAAACGTCAGTCAACAACAAAAAAACCAGTCCTTCTCAGGACTTTATTAACCTGGACGATCATCATTTACAAACATGTTATTTTCTTAGGTAATTATCTCTATACATCACTTTTCATAATTTCAACGTATTACTTCCATTTCCTCTCCCAGGAGGCGGAAAATAAGGACAAAAAAAGACAAATTAATGGTTGCGACCCCCACCTAAACATTTTCAGAGAAAATTTAGGATTTACATTTTCATAAGTTACAATCCTCATACAGGTAAGTGTTCTTTCGTTTTCACCGAATGTATAAAAGCAAAGTTTCTGCACATACGTTTTTACTTTTCTATCATAAATTTTGGCGTACTACGTATGTTTGTGTCTTATTAACATAATGTCAAATCTAAGTTGTTTGGGCCCATTTCTTGTGTAATATGTATAAATGTACATCATTAGATTATACTTTTGAACAATTTTTCTGAAAATAATAATGATTTTTCTGCAATTATTCGTTTTTAAAAATATTACATTGTCATTTAATGCAAAAACGTTCTCTCAAATTTATTCAGTTTCTACAAAAAAAAACGCTTTCTGAAAAAAAATCTGCACAGAAATGTCTCTTTTGTTACGTTGCTTTTGAGTCAGATTGTGTTACAGGGAATATTTAATACTGATTGCAAAAAAATAAAAACACCTCTTAAAAAAATTCTTTTTAATGTTTAAATTATTCAACAGCTTAATTCCATTGACGTAATTATATTAGTGTGCTTTAGATTTGCATTGAAATTCTCACGTAGACACGCATATAATATTGTTCATTCTCTTCTTTGAGTCACGCAACGTCAACAAGAATTGTGAATTTTTAGGTTTGAGAAGCCAGTTAGAGAAGTCATAGGACGTAGATGTGGCTCTAACACGCCTTTTTAGAGATTGTACTTTATTCATCATGTTTCTAATAAATTTTGCTTCGTCAGGTATCAATGAGTCCAATTTATTCATTTTTTATGCTTTAACATACATCCAAAAATACTTTAGAAAATTCTCTATGCATGATGCCTTATAATACTTTTCTTGCATTTACGCAGCATAATAGAAACGCTTTACCTGCTGCTTTAATATTTAAATTTTAAAAATTGTTTGTGTGGGAGAATAAATTAGTTTTTTCTTCTAGCAGCTGAAAAGCTGTTTTGTAAATTTCTAATTGACTATATTTACAATGTATGGATCTCTGCAAAGTAAGAAATTTCATTATAATTTTGCTATTGTTCAACCGAATAGTTTTTGATATATTACAGAGTTATACTTTTACTAGTTGACAGAGGTCATTTTACTAAAATATGTTGTCACGTAGCAATGTAAACTATTTGTTACAAAGAATTCGTTGCTAATGTCCTTTTCTGTGGACATTTAAATGTCACTCAATCTATTGACTTCTACTCAAACCATGCAATCACAGATCTGATGCAGAAAAATAACTGAACAATAAACACACGAAGAAATCTATTTGAAAAATAAGGCCAAACTCCTTTGTTAAAGATTGACTGTTTTTTGGTTTCGCGTTCATACTTTGCCAGCAAAGTAAGAGATACTTCAAAGAGTGACTTACTACAAAAACCAACCTATGCAACTATCTTTATCGAGCAGATATGAACATTCCAACAAGCAGACTAATCAAAGTGCTTGTTCAACACGACAATATCATAGAGCATCACACGTCATTTAAAAACAGATGGATTTCATTAAATACTTTGTAATGCAGGTCACAAGGTGGTTTATAGTGCTGCTATCGAAAAAATTCTTCCGCGAATACCTTTATGAACATTTGAAGAATACATTACCACCGAATTCTCTTCTACTTCCCGAAACAGCTTGAGACAACAAATAAAGTTGATATTCTACGGAATATCTTATCTTGTATTCAATATAGATTCACTGAAGGATGTTATCGATTTTGACAAACTTTGAATAATTTATGGCTCGGAAAAGAAAAAATTCAAAAATGTCCCAGTATATGACATAGCAAGCTTTCCTAGCGTTGATAGATCTTTAAGCCAGCTATTAGTCCATCCACTAACTGGGTGTGACACAGTCTCTTATTTTTGATGGTGCTACAAAAGAAAACTGCATTGGATGGCAGGAAATTAATTCATTCTCAACGGACTATAGAACCAAACAATTACATCGTCAGAAGAAAACATGACAAAGCAATCTATGGACGTTATTGAGAGGTGTGTGTTGCTGTTGTTTCATCGAAAGAAAAGGAAACTGATACAAACTGATTAAATATGCATGCAAAGGAAAAGTGAGTGCAAGTACTTTAAAGGCAATCTGTATTTAAACTGCGCTTTTTAATATGACTTTTATCTATTGCATTTTCACCACAACTCTACGACCAATTTCATATGAAAAATCAGTTTCCTCGTATTCACAATTTATTGATTGTAACTTTACTGAACTGATTAGCAAATAGTTCATGTTAAATCGATGCAGACAAATGAACCTGTAAAACTGTCTGAATGTTCTGTTTTAAGAGCATGATACACTACTCAAGTTGAAAAAGCTAGATGTCAACAAAGTACAATATTTCTGGCAATAAATGAAGGAATTGACCAAGTGACCATTTTAAACAAACCGTTATCGGTGGATAACTTCGCGAGTTTTTATTGAATTCACTCAAATACATGCTTAAAATAATCGCTGTATGTTCCTTTTTCAAATAAACTTTGATTGGATAAATTTCGATACAATACAATGGCAAGAACTGCGAAAAACATCATTTTTGTAATACAATCTACGCCCTGTTGACGCCGCCATATTGAATAATCATGATGGCCCAACGCGCACACATATAATATGTACGTACCTATGACTACTTCGTCTATGGTAAAAATAGATATTTTAACATGCAGAAAGCTCAAATTTAAACACGGTAAACAATTACAGATTGCATTGTCATGTTATATCCCAAGCTAAGCAAAGAAGATAAAAAATTGAACATGCTTTGTATATTTTAACTAGTCTGAGGCAACGTATTTTAAAAATCTCTGTAGTAAAAGCACTTCTACTTTGTTTTGAAAAAATGCAGCAACCCTTATTCAACGTTGATTGTTATTCTTTCAATAATATTACACGACGCCTTTCCTTTATGGTGTTCCAGACTTTGTTGTGAGCAAAACGTGAACGCCAAATTGTATTCGAGAAAATGCAAAAATCAACGCTTGAAACAGGCCTTATTATGCGATGCCCGATGTTACTAAAAGATGTTAGATATAACCAAAAAAAATGCTTCAAAACGTCTATGCCTATATAGAGTAAAGAATGTTCTGAATTTTCTTTGTTGTGTTTTTTTTCGATAAGTTTTTGCTGAAATTAATTATATTTTATGACAAACAAGGCTTTATTTCGAAACCAACCGTTACTATCCGTTTTATCAAAACTTGCAGAATCCCCGTTTCAAACTGCTTTTTCAAGATCATTCAAAATATTGTATATCAAAATATTTCCCTCAAACGTTTATATTAACGCTTTAACTTACCAGAATATTTACCAAGACTTAGTTGATATTTTTATTTTCATTCTTTACAGCATAATCATATTCAGCATATGCTTTGTTTCCTGACCAGTCTCCCAGGTCTACACGAAGTTTATTTCTCCTTGCAGATGTTAGTCGGTATATTTTATCTAATCAAGCAAATTCGCCTTTCAGAACACAAAACCTTGTTTATAGTCTTTCCAACCTCGATAGTTTACACTTCCATCCTGACGTCGTTGAAACACAGTCCAACCTCCACCAGATGACTTCAAATCACAGAAAACCTTAAAAGTAACTGACCATCAGGATTAATTTGATAAACTCCGTTTTTTTTCAAATTTTTGTACAGATCTGCAATCTTTCCCTGGTAATGTAAACAAAGAGATCTGCCATGAAATAATATGTTGTTAAATGTCACTCTTGTTATCTTAAAATCATTCTTACCTCTTTGAGACTTTCCTGTGAGTTTTCTATTTTCTTTGTAAAGAGCTTTCAGTTGTTTTCTAGTTTTTTAGCTGTGCTTGAATTGTTGCTACTTTCACATCGATTGTTTTCATTTTTAATGACAAATTAATCATTTTAAGTTCAAGTTTCTTAATTTGTTTTTGCAATTTAACTAATTTGTACGTTTGTACAATGTGTCTTATTGATTTTGGAATGAAGCGCAATTTTAAATGCTTGAAGGTGCTTTTTTTGTGTTTGTAGATTTTTGTGATATTTTTTCAGTGTCTTTATTTGCCCTTTTATTAATGCAATTTGTGTCTTTAATGTTACATTTCCTTGAACAACTTTCAAATGGCGTTTCATGTCAAAGTTGAGCGATGAGAAATTATCTTTTAAATTAATTTCTTTTTCACTTGTTAAATTCGCTCTATGGAAATAATGAAGGAAATGAGATCAATACATTTACATTTTTTATTAACCATAACCATTAAGACATAATATTCCTCTAATCATTGATTTAATATAGCCAAAATATGAAATTGTTTTAAAACAGACTCGTAAACAAATTGATAACTTAACATAGTGGCTAATTTATAAACTTACTGAAAATGGCTTGATGTTTATAACGTATGTAATAGCAAACATTAAAAGACATCAATTGTCGCGTTAAGATACGCCGTAAAACCTCATAGAAACATTGATAGCGTTCAACAAAGTTAGGAAAAAACCCCAAAATTAAACTTAAAATATGATGACTTACACTTCAATAATAACACCAATACAAACAAATACGATCAACGCAAAAGTATATTTTGCCATTTTATGGTATGTGATAGATATCCACAAGCTTGGAGTGAGGATAAGATCATGAAAGCTCTATTTATGTATTTGGGTCAATTGTATTTCAAAAATTTATTGCCAACTATCGATGATGCATGCACGTAATTTCATGTTAAGTATTCATGAAGAATAGAGTACTTTCAGCTGATAATAAAAGAGTTTAATTATTTGAGATTTAGACAGTAGCCATTTTGTTCTCGAAGTTTCGTCCAATAAATTTGCACTATTACAAGTTCCCTTGATTATGCAATGTTTAAAAGACGAATTTTGCGGCACCATTTTATTGTATATAGTCAAACCCTGATGTAAATCAACTTGCACGAAAAAATTTCTCTTGTCTTTAGTTTGAAAAGCAATTTAACTATTTATAAGGAACAATAGACACAACAGTTTGTCTACAAATTCAAGCTGAAAATATTGCATCATACGTTTGCAGTTTGTAGTTAATTACAAATCCTGTTGTTTACTTATTTGACATTTTGTTGTATAAAACATAACAAATTTACAAAGTGTATAAATTTCTATGCCTAAAACACAACCCAATTCTAATCCTGTCTACAAGTGATAGTTATGTATTCTTGTTTTGACATTCAAACTCAACACTAAATTAAATTAGGTAATTTATTCATACACGACTTACAAAGAAACCTTTAAAACGTGGCACTTGATACCGATCATTTTCAAATATAGCTATATTTTGTGTACATACTTTTGATGCAGTAAAATTGATTACAAGTTGTGCTTCGCCGTTGACCATTCTTAAAACAATTTATGTTGCAGCTATATTGAACTAAACTGACAATAATTCCCCCAGCTGTCTCCTGTTTTTGAACGTGGTTCAAAATGAGAAAAATGTTTTATTTACAGTTCATATCGCCAGCGTGCTCATGTAATCCTGCTGTCAATCTCTCTGTGTTTATACTTAGGCAAAAACATCGAATTTAAATAGACATAAATAAGGATGATGAAAAGCTGGACTAAAACTTGAGAACTAAAAAACTAAACATCACTTGAAACAGCTATCATCAAGGTATTTACCTATAAGCCTCTACCTCTCAAATTGAACGAAATTATCCATTTCAAAAAGTAGCTTGTGTTGATGTGCTTATTTTTAGTTTCAGCAAGCTATTGAAATTGATAATTAATTCATGCTTTATTTTCAAAGGAAACGTAAAAACACAAACGTGGCATTTATAAAAATATACGTTAGAAGATGTTAGTTGAAATGATTTCAGTTGTTGTATATTTCTTAAAATGATTAATTTCTCACTAGTTCTACATCATGTGTTTTTCTTTATGTATGTACGCTCATGCCTTATTTAAAATGTGATCTCTTAGAGAATCTGACATCAATGATCTAACTTGAATTGATTGAATATGCCAGTATTGTATCGATTCTCTTGGCCTTTGTAAGCCACACGACAATTTTACTAGACGTTTAATAAGAATTTGTATTTTGAAAGTGATTGACAAATCCTTCCTCTTTAAAACTGAGATATTTTCCTCTGCTGCATGATGTTACGTTCTGGCAGAATCTTCTACACTAGTCCCACTGATGTTCAAAACAATTATGAAGATTGCAGAGCGAGCATGCTGGGTACAATGGCTGGGCACTGCAATATATAATTAATACGCATGCACATCATTGCTTTTCTTTTTAGCGCGGTTTTGTCAGCGAGAACGACGCTGAAGATTTTTGCTCTAAATTACTCATTTCATTCCTAACGAATCGGAGATGACTTTAATCCACTAAGACAACGATAAACTGTTTCAGCAACGTGATTTTTCGATAAACTTCACCTGGCGACGGCCACCTGCTGAATGATATGTGATTTGTTTGTGCATTACCTATAAGGCTAATACCTGTTCACGTGAATCACACTATGTACATGTGAACAAAATGCAAATAATAGTAGCAAACAGCCTATTTATTCTGCAGCGTCCGCAAAGAACCTTGGACTCCATGACTTACCACGCGGACTGCTTTGATTAAATAGTAACAAAATTTCCCAGTACTTTTGTATATGTTAAGAGTGTGTCCTACCCTCTCTTCGTTTCCCACTGATTAACATATCTCCTATGTACAATTTAACCAGCGGAAACAATAAAATTATTACTCGTTTATGCAAATAACTCCTTTATTTATTTTGCTATTGGTAGAGGATAATTAAGCCACTGATATGTAAACTAAACTCGACTATGCATCCACGTACATATACAGTAGGCATTGTGAACAAAAACACTTCTCTCTACGGCTACGAAACTATTGAAACCAAAAAAAACCCTATCGAGCCAAGAAATTGTTGACAAACAAAAGGAAAAACAAGCGAAATATTACAACCGTGGCAGCAAGCTATTCATAGATCTCAACCCAGGAGATACAGTGTGTATACGACCATACCAGACGTGCAGGACATGAAGGAAAGTAGTGTGTAACCAGAAGTTTGCACCCACGTCGTACCAAGTTATTTCGGAAGGCTAAATATGCAGAGGGAACAGAAGACATCTGACGTTTACTAAAGAAAGGGAAAGATTGATACAGATTGTACTGAGGATGAAAATGAATAATCTGAGTCCGAAGACCCAAATGAGCCACCGTTGCTGTTAAGTTCTCTACGCAAGACACGTCCACAAATGTCAGTATAGAAACCAATTAGGCACGACAAGACACCGACACATCAAACCCCTCAGTGAAAAGAAAATCTTCTATAGGACGTACATTATGAAGAACGTTCTACATGTAATTATCAATTTTTATGAAAACTACTCTTAGGTCCTTCAAAGTATAACCTTGTTTTGTTCCTTATGAGGAGATAGATGTAACGATATAATATATCGGGCCTTTTGACCGGATGTACTGGATTTGGGCGTGAATTCTAGCGCCTAATTGAAGGCATCATTGCAGCTCATACTTTTATCAATAGAGTGGAGATTATGAATGAGTTGATTACACATCCTGTTGTTTACTTACATGATATTTTGTTGTATGAAACATAACAAATTTACAAATTATAAAATTTTTATACCTAAAACTCAACCCAACTGTATTATTAAAACGTGGGACTTGTTACGGATCATTTTCAAATATAGCTATATTTTGTGTACATACTTTTGATGCAGTAAAATTTATTACAAGCTGTATTTCGCCGTTGACCATTCTTAAAACAATTTATGTTGCAGCTATATTGAACCAAACTCGCAATAATTCCCCCAGCTGTCTCCTGTTTTTGAACGTTGTTCAAAATGAGAAAAATGTTCTATTTAAAGTTCATATCGCCAGCGTGCTCATGTAATCCTGCTGTCAATCTCTGATGTGAATGATGTGAATGATTTGATTTGAGAGAGATCAACAATCAAAGGTAATTACTCAACTTCAATTTGGACTTCCTCGAACTAACTGTGGGAATCGAACAAAATTCACCTCAATAAAGATTAAATATCAACATCATGATAGAATAATATTGGCTTCTTATTTTTCTTGGGTTTTTTTTACGAAGTATTTGGACTACCATGGCCTACTCAATTTGAGTAGGCCATGGGACTACGTAGCAATCACTTAAAAATTATGACAAACAAGAACATTATACTGAAGCAATTGTATAACGTGTAGCTCCTTACTCATTTGGACAAACAGTCAACCAACCACAGTCAATTAATGTCTCAAAGTATTGTATTAAATAAATACGTGACTGATTTGTTCTTATGCGAATTTTAAAGTATACTTGTTCAAAAATCTATTGTTTTCATTCATCAGTTAAACTACTGAAAAGTTATGCCCAAAACATACACAAAGTTTATTAAACTGGAAATGCTTATGTACTCAACAGATATTTTATGATCAAGAGTTGCTAACATTTTTGCTATTTTGTTGTTGATGTGTTAGGCACGTGGTATAAAACTGCCAATCACCAGTTCTCTTCTGCCATAATGACGTACAGCCAGGTAATGATTTACAATTATGCTATTGGGAATATTATGGACTATTAATAAAGGTAAATATGATTTAAATACCTACAGGAAACTTGTTGGTGAAGGCAAAGGAAGATCTCGATGAGGCAAAAATTCGTGTGACTGGTTTCGAATATTCTTGTTATAACTACAAGTGAAAAAATGTAGAAGGATAGTTTTCGTTTAAGCCGCAAATGAGGAAAGAAGAAAGGAATATCATTTCATCTTCGCGCTGCGTAGAGTTGTCATATATTATGATAGGAAGATTTTCGTTTGATCACTTAAAGCAATCAACAATTGAGCAAATGAGGAAGAGCTATCAAAAAAAGCCAATTTGTACCTATAATGCTTTGCAACCCGCTGCTTATCATTCTCTTAGAAAATTGATACTTGTTTCATCAAAACTTTTCAACTTTTCTTATTTTTAACGTTTCTAAATTTGTTTATCGTGTCAAACTTTTCTAATATTTGTTATTTTTTGATTCAGAGGATACGATATTGGTAATCATTTCAGTGAATGGATATTTGATTATAATCATCCACATTATCCCTTTTTACTGGAGAAGTCACAAAATATCCTTCTTATGATCAAAAGGTAATTCACTAATAAAAGTAATAGTTTAAGAAACAGTAAAAACAATTTTATGGTTAAAAAAAACACCCAAACCATACTTCATACGAAAAGGATGATCTGCTGTTTATAATGTAGTTATCTACTATCGCCGTATTGTTTTATCCTTTTTTTTTCGGTATAGATTTTCCCCTCGGTGTTTACCTGCCGGAGGTAGTTTGTATTCCAGGGGGAAAATCACGCAAATATTTGTGTTTTTAACAATTTCTAAAAATTTGCACAAAAGCTGCTTTTTTATCCGCCTCGATATCATCCCGAAGGTTTGCTGTTTTTATATAACCTAAACTCTTCGATATTTCAGGCATTTTTCGTCCGTACGTATCTACAACCTTATAATGAAACGTATGATATCACGTTAGACGAGATTGAAAAAGTTATTGACGAAGCTGACAGGTAAATTTTATAACAATCGTCCTCTTATATTAATATAGTGCAAGATAAATTTTTAAAATTCATTTTTATGTTTCTATGACGTAGTTCTCGTTTATTCAAGGTTCCGTTAAATAAGTTTAGGGTTTACTGACATCATTTAGGTCAGTTTTAGGTATACATAGGGCTTGTCAAATTATAAATGATGCAATTACTACATAACTTTTGCAAGCAATTCTCTTTTATATTACATCGCCTATTCGTGTACTCTTTTAGCCATTGTACGCAAGTGCTTACATATTTGTATCGGTTTTGTCTTTCTGCGAATAAATGTTTTAATTTTACGTATGTTTTAAAAAAAATTCTGAAATAACATCATTCAGCTTTGTTTTTCTTTTCTTCTATAGATTTTCTCTTCTTTCTCATTTCTTTTGGGCGATGTTTTCAATTCTTCAAAATTATAAATCCTCGAACAATTTTGGTTATCTCGTAAGTAGATGAACAGTTAGTTAAATAGTGTTGTTTACCGTTACATTTATATCACGTGACTGAATTTGGCTTTTTCCTTGTTGTATTGTCGTACCGTGGTATTGTATCCTAAACACCATTTGTTATTTTTAAAATACCATATCTTATAATGAGCACTCTACATCGAACAATCTTAGAAATGTGCACCACCACTTCATCAACTTTTTGCATATAGTTTGCGTTATTTCTTTACAAACATTTGTGTAAATGCATGGTCTTTTGCACTAAGTTCTTTTCATGTGGATTTGTTTAGAACAGATGTTAGTCAACAATAATGTCTTATGCGTAAGTATCAAACTTGTACATAATGAGAACTATCACTGTGAACAAACGTAAAAGCAACGTAACACTTTGCGAAGACTTCTTATAAGTTTACAAGAACGATTTTGTGTTTAAATTTTATAGAATCAAATTACTATAAACTAAATCCCATCCTCAGTAGTAACCATGCAAAGGATCTTGATTGTGTTTTATTAATCTGTCATATAAGGTATTAAGAAGCGTCAGAAAATATCTGGAGAAATACTTACGTGCAAACCTCCACCTATATAGGAAATGTTACGCAAATACTGCATTTACTGCATGATGAGAAATTTCAGTACCTTTCATAAAACCAAATTGTTTATGACGATTTTTAATATTATTTGTTGGGCTCTAATATTTATATTGAGAATCAGCTTCCCGTCTGGCACTTTATTGGCAACAATACCTTTAACAAAAATATATGTATGCTAATACTTCAAACTAGAAATAGGTTTTGGTCACAGATTTGGATACGACATTTTAGTGCGCACAATTCTGAGAGTACTTCAGTAGCCTGCCCTTCCAAGTAAAAAGTAGGTAGAAATACTAACTCACTTAACTTTTTCAAATGTAGTTCTTGTCTCATCAGCTGCTTTTTGTATTGTTTCATGTTTCTCCTTTGCCGTTGTATTCATTCCCTGATCGTAATAAGACTTTAAGATAGCTTTTTGCAAGTCAATTAATACTTCATACTGTATTCCAGTTGCCTCCATGTTCATATAGTACAGTGTGTCGTGTGCATGTCGTGTGTTGATGATATATAAATTGGTGCATATATAAATTAAATATGGCGTCAACAAGAACGCTTAGAGGATCTCCTACAACACATACATGCGACGTTCTCAACTTAAGAAGTCTTGCTTCAGACGATTGAGAACATGCGACACGGGTGATGATTTGAATTTTTTTCAAAACCGGCTTTTAATGACAAACTGTTATTTGTAAATAGACGTCTTACCTACAGATATCTAGAATTATTTGCAGGTAGTTGACCAATCAAAAGTGACATTGCTTACATACTGAATAATGATGTAAGATAATTGCATGAAATGCATGATACACCAAGATTGCGTGAAACGGGGCGAAAAGATAGAATTAGCTACTTCGTAACGATCGTTTTGCACCGGTTTCCATTAAAAAAATGCAAGCGCGTAAAAGGTGTTTCCGGTCGTTTCTGTCGCAAGGATAGAACTCTAGTCTATCTCAAACGATCGATACGCAAGGATCGTTTCTAACCTAAGGATCGCTTTTGTCGTTTGAGTTGAGCGTTTCCATATGATCGTCTCTGTCGCTTCTACAAATTGCAAGCGACAAAGACGATCCTTACGACAGGAACGATCATATGGAAACCGGGCTTTAAAGAGCAACATCTCATTAAAAAAATGAGTGAAAAGACGTAACATTAGAATCATATAATTACGTAAATCAGCTCTAATTTTTAGGGAAAACATTAGAAAAGTATTGTTTCACCAACGCATTTTTAACAATTTCATCAAGGTTGTTTTAAAAGACATAAAAGCTAAAATGTTTTTATTATATGTTGAAAGTTTCATTAGAAATAATGATCAAATTTATAACATCACAGTTTTTGGAAATTCTTTATGGTTTTATTTTCATCTCAGTGAACTTTAATGATTTATAAACTTTCCAATGACCCCAAATCACACCTTGGGTATTGATTTGGTTGCCACTATAGTAGTGTCCATTCAGGTTAGATTCATAACAACCTCCATACCACCAAGCACCTTTGAAGGATGTGGCACAGTTTCCTCCACTTTTATCTGAATCTTTTGTTGTAAACGCCATGCCTTTGTGATAAGATAATGAATCTCCAGCATTTCCTAAGAAAAGTAATACTTTTCAAAAATCGCATTTAATGCAGTTATAGAATTCTTTTGAACTTCCATTAACACAAGTTTAATGTATATATCATTTAGGCATTGACACTTGCATTTACAATTGATTATTAGAGGCTTAGATATAAAAAGGACTTCAGTCAATCTTCATTTGACAATGGTTCTTTTGTCTTTAATGCGTTCGGTGCGAGAGCCCTCTATTTGTAAGAGTTAGGACAACGGGTCTGGGGTGAGCGCGGAGCCGCCATTTTCGTGACTACTTGCAAGTTAAACTTGTAAAAAAACTGTGTGAAATTGGCTAAATGAGCAAAAGAATAAAGAAATTCCGCCTTGTTCAATGGAAATTTTAAACATATCGTAAACCACAATCAAGCTTTTGGCGTTTTTGTGAATAATTACTGCAAACCAAACTCAATTTCGCAGATTTTAGCTACATTCGATGTTGACTAGTTCGTGCTTTGAAACTAATTGTGACCCACTGCTAGACGTTTTTACATTCGGAAACCGTAGAGGCGACTTAACTGGTAAAAATATATTCTTTAGAAAGTCATTACGAATAATCTTATTCTAAAATTAAAAGTATTTTGAATTTACAATTGAGCTGCTACAATTTATTTTGACTTAAACTGTGCCTACCATTGAATCAGTTTTATCCATAGTTGGACAAAGTTTTGTTTTGAAGCACTGTAGTCATGGAACTTTGCTTAGGTAGTACATATATTGCAATGAGATCCAGGTATAAAAATTCAATGCAGACAAATTACAAAGGTTTTTTGCTGGAAAATTATGAATTTAAAATATTTGTTAGATGCAGTGGCTCTTTAATATTCTATTAATTTAATGTGAAGTTGTTGATTTCTTTATTGCTTGCAATGCAGAACGGTATAGGCTTCTATTTGGTGAAGCATTTGGGTATTATAAAACAATTCTGCTGTTGAACAACAGTCTTGTTTGCTACAAATGTCACTGTTTGTACAGACTTCGACATTGTATATGAGTCTGATCCAATTTTTAATCTAGCTTAAAAAATTAATAAGTTGAGTAATGACAAGACTTCTGCATTTTTTTTTAAATTATAAACACCAAAGACCACACCAAATCATTGGTTATTTAAAGACAAGAACAAATCATTGATAATCAAATTGAACATGGTCTTGTTTAAATTACAGTCAGAATGTATATTTCATTACCAGTAATATATTTTACCCAGCTGTTTCAGTAAATATTTTATTTATGATTACTGATACTATACTTTCAAAGGATTTCCTAAAGATGCAAAATACAATATTCGAAAGTATATTGTTTTAGCATATTGGATTAGCAATAATTATCTCTTGAAGTGGTTAAGAACTTGTAAATTAGAGTTATTTCCGAACATAATGATAAGTCTTAATCTTTCTATAAAGCACAAGCTTTGTATGTTAGAAAACTATTGAATCGTTAGCATTAGGACAAATATTTCCAATGATTTTTCACTCGAAAACAATCTTCGTAGATAAACCTTTAGATAAAGATCAGTTAGACACAATGTTCACTACGCCCAATCCAGTCTATCATAAAGCCATTTCTTTCTTTTTTCTCGATCCATAATTATGGCGATATGCAGTTACATGTTTTTACTATCAAATAATCAATTATTGTAGCCATACCTCCAGAAAATCAAAATATTTTCTCAAAATACAAACAAACTTCTAATAATCGCCATATAAACTCTAGTTGAAATTTTAAAATTAGGAACAAAAATGGCGGAAATGAATCATGTGATCAATATTGTCAAGTCAACGTTCGCAAACCAGAGAACAATACATGTCCCAACTCTTACAAATAGAGGGCTTTGTTCGGTGTATGTAAAGTTTGACGTATGAAACAGACCTTACTTAATGGCGTACATGGGTATTTTCCGAGGCTCAATTGATATATTTGTGTTTCATGCTTATAAATGTGAATTGTCCATGTAAACTTAAATAAATTTCTGTTATGTTTTAGGTTGTTGTTAAGTTCATAAAAAACTTTTACATGTAAGAACAAGTTATAATGTATATAACATTTAGGCATTGAACCTTGCATTTACAATTATTTACTAGGGCTTACTTGAATGCTTGCATTGTATAAAAAAGATTTCAGTCAATGATCATTAGACAATGATATTCACAGTATAGATTCTTTCTTATGTACCAAATAATTTAGTCGTGTTTATTAGCTACATGTTGTTCAGGTGCTTGGTTATCTTTACGTACTTTACAAAGCTGGAGTTGAATTTGCATTTAATATTGATGATAAGCTAATCACAATCATTACATGTCACAATCAATCGTTGCAACAGAATCGTTCGCAAATTGGAACGACTTTTTATGTTTGTTTGTTGTATTTTTTCGGTAAGTTTTTAAGTTCAAAATTAATTATACTTTTATTGACAAACAAGGCTTTAGTTCGAAACCAACCGTTACTATCCGCTTTTATCAAAACTTGGAGAATCCCGCGTTGCAAACTGCAATCACTCATATCATTCAGAAATATTGTATATATCAAAATGTTTTTTCCTCAAACGTTTATATTAACGTATTAACTTACCAGAATAATTACCAAGACTTAGTTGATATTTTTTATTTTCATTCTTTACAGCAAAATAATCATATTCAGCATATGCTTTATTTCCTGACCAGTCTCCCAGGTCTACACGAAGTTTATTTCTCCTTGCAGATGTTAGTCGGTATATTTTATCCAATCCAAGCCAAAATTCAGAAGTAAGATTACCAAAACCTTCTTTATAGTCATTCCACCCACGATAGAAATCAACACTTCCATCTAGGCGTCTTTGAAATACAGTCCAGCCACCACCATTTGAAGTCATGTCACAGTAGACATTAAAAGATCCTTTACCATCAGGATCAATTTGATAAACTCCACTTTCGTTCTTGCCATTATTTTGTACCTCAGTGCAATCTTTGGCTATTTTAAATTGAAAATGTTAAAAATTCAGTTTCTCAAGGTTCTGTTATGATAGGATAAACGACTGAATTTTGTGAAAAAGTTTTTAAGCGAATGAAATCATTACTAGGTATTATTATTATTTGTTAAAAATTGCTTGTTTCATGTTTCACAGACTGGAAACCTACAGAACACAAGCATTGCATGTAAGATATGGATATTATTGACTACTGTGAATTATATTTGAAGTGGGGATGCTGTTTTGCAATGCACTCAATTTCAGAATATAAAGTCAATTTCATTGTAATGTGTGCTTACATGAAATTTTTTTCTGTCTGAATAGAAAATTCCAGTCTAACTCTAATAGCGTTAAATTGAATAGTAAGAAAGTCATTTGAAATTTTATTAAACCCAGTACAAATTTAATGCCATCTACTGAAAAACGTTATTACCCATTGTTTACATACATTTTTTGACCTTATTTATTGTACCTCTTAAAAATATTGCTTATTTAGGTTTTTAAAGGAAGTGAATTCTTAATAGTAAAACCTAATTTTCTTACATCGAAAGTTAACAAGGTATTTATGAATGAACATTATCAGTGCATACCATCCATACTAAGCGGCGTATGACTAATTGCGCAGCCTGTAAGCTTAGAAAAATTTATGGGACTTTAAGTGATATAACTTTCTCCAAAAATTTCAGTCTTTTGACGACGTTTCCGTTTCTTATGCTCCATTGCCTTTGCTTCAGTTTTGTTACTCATAGTGTAAACATTATAGAATAAATTTAAATTTCGAACGAGATAAACTCACTACTTTATGAGTTCTATACATAGAGCATTATAATAGTATATCGTACAGTTTCCAACAGGATATATTATTGAAGTTTTGATCATTTATCTCATCTAGAATGGCAAAGAGTAAAACTATGTTTAAAGAGAACAGGACTTTTAAAAACGGGAATGTAAGCTTCAGCCTACATAGCCTACTGAGTAATCGGACAACGGCCATATTTGTCTGTTCTTGGAATAAGTTCATAAAGCTACAATCCATTGGTTGAAGACATTTGATGTAATATTATTGAGGTGCACTCATTCTAAGAGGTCTGGAAGCAGAGGCCGCGGAGCCGGGGGGGCATTGGGGACAAGTGCCCCCCCCCTTTTTGCAACAGGGAAAAATGTGCACTTTTTCTGGAATGAAAGTGCCCTTTTTCATGGTATAGAAATGCCCTTGTTTTAGGCAAAATTGGAGAGAATAAGTTTTTCTTAGATACAAGTAGCCCGAGAGTAGAACATAGTCTGTCGGCATCATGCGAAATCAGCTATAGCTTAGTTTTTGATCTTGATTACCCAGATAGATCAAAAATCGCGTTTGTCGATTGGGGTTGTCTTCGCAGGCGTCCGCCCAGTAACTTAACCAATGAGAAGTCGCAATTTATGATCCACATGAGACTATAAATTCTACGGCAACGCATTGCTCCCGTCGTATTGTCTTTCAGGCCATTGGTCCTACAAAACTGTTGACAATTCATTATCATAATAATTGAAAATTCATTATCATAATAATTGAAAATTTTGCGGTTTAAATCACTTCTAATCAAAATCATCATGCCTAGAGCTGCTAGGCGAAAACGAGAAAAGTAAAAAGAGCTTGTAGAAAGAGCTAAAAGGATGCTAAAACTGACGAGTTTTTTAGTAGTGCTCCAGCAGAGAACGTTGTTGACCAAAACATCGACTCTAGGTCTAATTTGACACTGCCGTCAGCTACAGAAACTGCATCAACGTGTTTATCTCCTCATTCTCATTCCAAACCAAAATTCGGCGATTCTGACTCTACATCGTCTTCAGAGATACTAGTCGCGCCACCGACCGAGCCAGTTCACACACCTTCTCAAAACCTAACGTATGCGTCTTTGCCAAGCTCCACGACTACCGCCCTATTGGTAGGACCTATGAAGATTGAGTCAACGGAATGTTTGCTAGGACTCGATTGTAAACGTTTGTGCTGTACAGGCCGACATCCTTACCATCCTACCCTAGAAGAAATAAAGCACACGTCTAGAATGAACCAGTACAGGAGGATCGTCGAATGTAAGAACTTGGCCGTCTTCTATATTTTTGAAATATACATGGGTCACATACTTCATGAAAATAACTCATCGCAGATTGTCATGGCAATGTCTAATGTTGTTTGACACTTGCAGATTTACCTTCTTGCTCCAATGAGTGCAGCCTCTTTAGAACGATCTTTTTCATGCCAGTGGATTGTCAAGACACATCTCAGGAGCACAATGACGGCAGCAGGCTACAATAGTCTTATTGTTATGCATGTAAACAAGGCCAGAACTGACGAACTGGACTTACGTTTAATAGCTAAGAACTTTGTTCTGAAAAACGAACGTAGGGTTAGATTTTTTGGGAAATTTTAATGAGATCGCATTACTTGAAAAAATTGTTCATGTAGTCATCTTAGTTCAATTTGTTAGCACGCACGCCGAGCAGTAGAGAATACGCATAGCATTCTAAAAATGTCTACCAATATTTTGCAGACTTTGAAAGTTAATCATGATTCATGAAGCAATGCATATCTGTAATATACTAAAACAGTAAGCTGCAAACTCACATGCCCTTTTCGGTCAGTGCCCCCCCACTTTTGAGATCGTTCCGCAGCCCCTGTCTGGAAGCATGTCTGTCAAAATGCTTTTTAAAGTTTGTATTTACAGAATTGTTAGTTTAGGAAAGCCAACCAATAATAAACTCAAGACTGTCTAATATGGTGTATCTAGGTCAGCAGGGCCATGGTTACATTACTAACTTCAGGAGGAGTGTTAAACTTAACCTTAACCCTTACCCTAACCCTAACCCTACCCCCTCCTTAATGTAGAGAAACTCAAAATGTGTTAATGTTAACATATGCTATTGTCATTTAGAGAACCATACACTTTCAATGTTGTGTGCTGAGGGAAGTTTTAAGTGTATTGAAGCTTTTCATAAATTTATTACTAATTTCCTGCTTGACTGTATTGATAATAATGAACTTGTATGTGTGGCTGTGAGCCTTATTTTTGTGGTTACATGTAAAATGTAGATGCAGCAAATTCCTTGCACAGAAGCAACAGCACAGAGAACAGCTCAGGATTCTCAACAAAGAACAAAGTTTTAAAACTGCACAGAGATGCTCTTTATTCATGATCGGTGATAAAAAATCTTGATAAAGACAGTAATAAATCCATACCTCTCCTGCACGAGTTACATTCTCCAAAGTATCCTTCCATACACGTGCAGTTCAATGTTCCATTAATTTTACGATAGTATGTGTTGGGTCCACACAAAGGAAAGTGAAAAGTGCTTGTCGCTATATCGATCAATAAAATTAAAAATAAAATCAACCAGGGATTTTAAACGAAACATATTCTTCCTCAAAGAACACAATTTGTCACTCAGTATCCACGTTGACGTACCCAGCAAGCAAGTTTGTTATGCAATGTTGGTAATTTTGGTGTTCGCGCATTTCGTAAAAACAAAACAATTAAATAAATGTTGAAAATTTACAGAGTATGAACAAATTTGCTGGCTGTTTGGGACACTATAAGGGATATACTAAAGAAGTTAGATAATTGAAAAATGTTCAGAAAATTATCAATTCATCAGTAGTTCTCACAAAATGTGTCAAAGCTCATTTATTTTGGCATGGCTTTGCCTTGTTTACTTCAAGTAAAATGAATAAACAATTAACCTCGAAAACCATGAGAGTACTTCGTAATCGCCTCAATTTGAACAGCATGCACAAAGAAAATGAAAAGTTTCAAATCTAGTTTAATCTTAAGATGTAAAAGTTTAAACTCTGTTTTGCAATATACTGAAATCTTAAGAAATTTGATAAACATTAAGCTCACTGCACAACATGCTCAATTTGGACGTTTTTGTCTTACAATCTATTTTCATGATTTTTTTTATTTAAGACTGATTTCAAGCCCAAGTGATTGTTTAAATGATGTAAGAAACAATAAAGACTTAAATTTAACACCAAATAAGTTTGACCAGAATAGACAAACGGCAAAAATGTCCAAATTAGACACTTTGCACTTTGAACTTAATGTTCACCAAATTTTGTATAATTTTGGAAGGAAGAACAACCGTTTACTAAGGCAATGTAACTTTGAACTTTTAACGTCTTTCTATTTTATGAACATTAGCGTGGGAGTTTTTTGAAGTCTTAGATTATTATGTTAAATAAGTAAATATTTACTACCGTTTGAGTCAGGAGTGATACTGTGTATTGCTACAGCCAAATCAAGATAACGTTGTTTACAGGAAGAAAATATTTACGTCTCGTACGTTGATCTGTTGTGTTATGGACACTAACGACACTTTTTCCAACACTAGTCATGATATAAATGAAATCCCCAAATACTGCCATGGGACCTCGTGAAGTTCCAAAATCATATACATTTTGGGAGTGGTAAACATAAAAAAAAATATTTCCGTTTGAAACTCGCCAATAAATCTTCTCTTTAGCCATGTCAAGCGTTAGATCATATGCTATTGACTGAAGTGAAACTGAAAGAATATGATGTTTATTTGCAGTCTTGTTCCATAACCATAAGAAAAGTTCTGTACTTTCTGCCAAGAATAGATACCTTAATAAAAATATTTGTTTTGTACTTTATATTTCTCTATACGTACTGAACTTCATAAACAATTGGCAAGCTAATATATGCAAGAAAGGAAAGATAGAATACTTTTTTGTTTAGACAAAGATGTTGTCAAAGTATTCAGAACTACCTTCATATATAGACGGTTTAATGGAACATATTTATAAAATTTGATAATATAGCAACATAAAGCTATTGTAACTAACAGGAAAAGATCACCTTTATCATTTGAAATCTCTCTTTTAAAAACTGAACTAAAATGTATGAAGTAATTAAACAATGCATGTGGTTCAGAACATAATAATAAATGTAATACGTTATTTTATTCACATAACTTCTATAATGATTGGTATTGTTTGAGATTATTGTCGGAAAGAGTAATGCTGTAGTTTGGAGTGGCTGCTGAATGAATTGTGTTGGTAATTGATAATGCTGAAAATTATCAGATGCGTGGAATTTTTGTTCGAATTGAAAATTTGGTGTTGGTAAATGATATGCACCATTTCATGTAGATATAAATTAAAAAGCTTTGTCATTTCAATTTTAAGCTTTCTTAATTTTCAGTTTCATCTTGCATGAAAAGTAGCAGCTCCTTGGATGGATCATCATCCACAAATGTCTTTAAAAGAGCTATAGCTTCAAAACATTGTCTTTTGTTGATACTTTTTTCTGTTTGTTTGGGCAAACGATTTTTTAAAACTATCTTAACCTTCTCATTTTAATTGTCAAATTTTTTCATTGTTTTTCTGAAAAATCAGAAAAAGATTGACACTGAGCTAACGCTATTGGTATCATTTAAAAATGATAATTCTATCGCCATGTCATGTTCGTGTTTTTAAGAATCTTTGGATTGGACAAGCTGCGAAAACTGCTTGAACACTATGGCCTTTACTTTATCGAAAATGTTTGATGCAACTGGCAGTTTTGATTATCATCGCAGCATATTTGCATTCTCCAATACATTTCTTAAATATATTACGCATTTGAGTAACAGCAAAGTCCATGTCTTCTTGTCGTTCATTGCACTTGCCCCGAACTCTTTAAAACTTTCTCGTATATATTACCGTTCTTTTGGCTTTTGTGTTTGTGAAACTTAATTTTTTCTTGTAATATGATAACAATTAATGCCTAACATAAAGTTTTAAGTAGAGCTATAGAAATAGACCAAAAGCTGTAAAATTGAATTTATACTGAAGTTTCGTCCTTACTCAAGACATATTCAGGCAAGTAATTATTTATAATGAGATTTTAAGACAAGATATTGTATTTACAAAAGGTGTTAAATTACGTCTAAAGGAGGCGGTGTCAAATGGATTACATGATAAAGAAGTTAGGAAGTAAAATTTAGTGAAGTTAAGCGAGGTTAAGTGGAATGGAACCTCCTTGCACGAAGAGTGAAGCTTGTATTTATTGATTAGAAGGCTCTCATGAATGGAGAGTTCATAGGAATCGTTAGAAGAGGAAATTATTTTAAAGTCGTAAATTATTTATAACATATTCAGAAAGCTCTCGCTCCACAAGGCATTTAAGCCAATTTCTTTTTAATCACATGATTATTATATTCAGATTCATCATCAGTGGAGCAGCTGCAGACCTAACGTTTTCCTAAGCTACACTAAGAAACACTGCATGAAATAAAGGTAGTGGAATGATTTTCCATTCAGGTGATTTGATTGGATGTGTGATTGAATTTATTAAAGGGAAGTGTGCAGCCAATTAATTTGCAGCTCTCGACTTTTCAATATACTCTGCCATTCAATGCAAGTTAAAAGAAGGCTTAAAAAACTATAAACTTGATATATTTTATGTTTTTCTAAATTGCCACATTTTTGAAAACTAAAATCCATTTTTATATTTTTCATGTAACTACGTGGGAATGTGTGTAGTTCTTTTTATCTTCATTACAAAACGAAAATTTGAAGTTTTTTACGTTCACCACATTCGTGAATATTTTAAAACTTTATTGCCATTCCGTATTGAGATTGTTGCACATCCCTTACACTGCCTCAAAAACGTGTACAAAAGAGCACAGTATAGCAACAAACAATGCTTCCAATTTGTTGAAATCCTATGTGTAGGGCATATCTTATTAAGCATATGATTACCATGGAGGCGTCAAGCAAATTGCATTTTCTGTCATAGAAAAGCGCTTAGGTGGCCAGCCTAAACAATTAATGGAATTAAATGTACAACACTAAGTTACACAGTGAAGTTGTACTACATTTTTGTAGGTTGTGGAAAGCCAAGGCTCTGTGAGTATTTGAGTAAAATTTTTTATGTGCAAAGTAATTATTTGATATTTTAATTCAGTTTCTCCCGCTTTGTTTTATTTCATTTAATGACTTCATCATATATAAACATTGATCCCTCCGTTGTTACCTTTTTTGTCAAAGCTCTTTGATTGCTCAACATAAATATCGCTGTCGATTTTTGAAATTTCAGGATCTGCATGTTATTTTCTACTGCATGTGTGCTGAATAATCACACGAAACGTGTTCATTATTGCAGTTGGTTTGAAATGCCTTATAGTCACGCAATAAAATTTTGCTGGCCAAATCTCTCCGAAAGACGTTGATTTTAATAAAATCTGTCGAACTATATGACGTTTGTTTCTTTATAGCCAACAAAATACTTAATATTCGCTCCCTCGGGAAAAGCGAGTTTTGATTTCCCTGGAAAATCGATATTTTTTCTATTATTAAACCTTTAAATAACAAACCATAATACGGACTTATAAAATTCAACTTTTCTATTAAATTAAAACACCGTCTCTAAAAACAAAAACTCTTACCTTACTTAAGAAAACCCTCCAATAGATTGACATAGTTTATTAATTTTACGCTTACAAGTAAATAAAAAGAATTTCAATATCGCCTTACCCATGTTTTGAGTCAAATGCAATGCTGGAAAATTGTAAGCCTGGTTGAAGCCTCATAACACTTGTAATGTTCTTTTTCAAATAAATTTGGTAGATAATGTTCGTGGAGTCAATGTAAAAGATACGACGACCAATCCAGTCAACTGTAATGTCATGAGCAAAAACATTTTTCGCAAAAATTTCGTTTCTAGTCAAGTCAAGATTTCCCCGTTTGATGTCTTTGTCATCAATGTAGTAAAGCACATTCTCAACTACATCAATTTCTATGTCATTATATCTTGATGCATGGTCAGATTTATTCTTACTGGAGCCATTAATAGTGCTGACATGAATATCTCCAGTAATAAAATCAACAGAGTATATTTTATCAAAGCTCATAATAATCAAATATGGCTTTGGATAAACATCTAAATAAATAATAAAAAAATTATAAATAACAACGATGAGAGTGGATTATAAAAATGCAAATTTTATAGACTTTACGATCATAATATTTGGTGAAAGACCAGAATAAGTATTTTTAGAAAGAATTTTTCACAGTAGAAATATTACTAATAACTGAAATTAGATTGGCTGCACAACTTCTACCTATTTTTGTTGAATATTTTTTTTGGTGCTATGAACAAGAAACTATGAAAGTTTGTCAAATCTAAAGATTATACCTTTGTAAAAACACATTTCTGTTTGCATTTGCATCTTTTCTTTGTTGTATTGTTTTACTTCCTTGCATGCAGTTGTGTTATCGTCATTGCCAGTTTTATCAACGCAAGTTTCCATCCATTCTTTCACGTTGTCTTTTAATGTCTCTAAGCTTTTCTTGCAGATTGATATGTCGTCATTACCATTTACTATTTGGCCACTAATAGACAGGATTATGAGAGTCCCAAGAAACGCTTTTATTGAGCTTGATATCATCTTTATTTTCTATTTATTAGAAGGTGGACGGTTACTAATTTCTTTAAAGCTTTTGTAGTAAAACATTTACTTTATTTATGAAAGGCTTATCATCAATATAATCATATAATCATTTGTTCTTAAACTTTTTTTGGTATAGAAATCAAGTATTGATTTCTATAATTATGTAACATTTTAACTTCCTTCTCCAAAAAGTATGTTCACGTTTGCTTTCAGATAATTTATGATGATTGGATATTGTTGCAATAGATTAGACAAATTGTTCATTACAAAGACTCATGTTTACAACAATTTATATAAGTAGAGTTCATCCTCCTAGAACGTGTTGTGAATAAATAGATGTAAGGTTTCTAGCAAACGAAAGCATAGAAAGAAATTAAACATTTCAATGTCCACTATAAGGAAAAGACGCAATATATGAAATTCACCCAGAGTGGTTTAGAAAAAATTTAAAATGGGTTGATTTCAAATTTGCTCATGTTAACTCAGTCTACCAGATGAATGGGAAAGACATATTGCTTAACTAAGCCAGCAAAATTAAATGCCAAATAATCTGTTGCGCAGTGTTAAACAGACTCGCTGGCCTCTCTGTAGCTACATGTCGTCTAGTTACAGAAATGAAGGCCGTTAAACAATACATGATATTCTGCTTTACAACATCTGTCAGTCGTATAGAGAAGTTCGACTCTCATAATTATATAAATTCTGAATTGAATGAAATTTATGAGTATTTTGACAGAACTGCTAAAGTAAAGAAAATCTAAAAAGCTAAAAAACTCTTACTTCTTCAAATATTTTGTTTTAGACAATTAAAAGGCATTTACCATTTGTCAAAAATATTCTTTCAATATTGAATAATTGTAGCAGAAGAAACAAGAGACGAAAAATGTATCATTTGTTCTACATGCATTCCTTGCTTTTAAAAATGACTTCTGTATTGATGTTTGATGATGATTTGCCCCATTTCAATTTGTTGAATTATGTACCTCTCTTTCTTTATCATTTCCCTCAATCCTAAAGCTTAGTTTTAATGTTCAATCAAATATTCTTTATCACACATGCATTCAAGTTTTAGTTTACTATCATTCTCATGTAAAAACGTAAAACCGTTTGCAAATATTTTATTATTCTTAAATGTCTATGATAGTTAAAAAACATCTTTTTGTTTATCTCTATTTAGAAAAAAATACTTAATGATCGTTGCTTCAAATATTTTTAATGTAGCTAATATTTTCTCTGGCGTATCATTGGAAATATGATATAATATATTTCTAGACATTCATAAATATAAATAAGTAGAACTTTATATTTAGTTGTGATCAATCAATTCGTTTTTGTTTCCATCATAAGGATAGACATAAAATGATAAAAAGATTTGTGAAAGGGTAAAAGATTTTTAAGTAATTTTAGACTGGTCAAATTACCAAATGGTAGCTATGTATATATGATGATTAGCTGCGCTACTCTAAACTACAGAAAATGTTTAAAAAAACATACAAAAATGTTTTATATAAGATAAAGATTGTGTTAGATTATCTGTTGGATTACGTATAAGTATGACTATGATAAATGAAATGTATGGTCTTGATAAGGAAGTTAAATCCATAAGAGCTATTATTTTGCATTATGTGATAGGCTCTGAATTTTAGGTTTTCTTTATGTTTTCTTTGCTTACCATTGAAGAGACGATTTGGCTATCAATGAGATTTCTCTTTTGAATTCTGACGAGTTGTTTTCTATTCTTCTCAAACAGCAGCTTAGAAAAAATATAACTGAAGCAGAAACTGTCTTGTCCTAAAGTGCTAGTAATATTGGCTTCTTGAATTTTGATATCAACACTAGACAAGTACTTTTCTGTGGACGGGACACAAATTTTGATGATTTTTAATTATATTTTGGATAAAGAGCCGTAATTGCAGAAATTTAGTGTCAGAGAAAATATGCAACAAAAATATTTTTTCAGCAATTCGAAGAAATACCATTTACATTGAAAATAACAGACCAAATTATTTAATTCCTTATAACAACACCCGGGAAAAATATGTTTATGATGACGTTATTCAAATTGGTCAACTATTTCAAGTGTCTCTATAAACTAAAAGAAAAATGTGCACTGCAGATGCTAGTTTCCGCTCATAGATAAGATACTATAAAGCCAAAAAGGAGTGTTGTCTATAAGCAACTTTTGTTCAATTTTTATAGTTCATTATAATATGTTTTACCCACTTTTTACTTAACCTAACATGAAACTTTCTAAAGTATATCAAATTCAAACAAGGCTAGTTTCTTAGGTGATTATTTTATACATCCCATTTCACATGATTTTAATTTATCATGTTTTTAATAAATTTAGTTTATTTCAATGTATTCATTCTCTTTCCTCTCTCAAAAAAGCAGAAAATAAGGACAAAAAAGACACATTAGTGGTTGCAGACCCTTCCCCCCCCCCCTCATAAACATTTTCAGAGCACAATTTTCGACTTACATTTTACATGATATACATGATATTCTGTTTACAACATCTGTCAGTCGTAAAGAGAAGTTCGACTCTCATAATTATATAAGTTCTGAATTGAATGAAATTTATAAGCGTTTCGACAGAATTGCTAATATAAAAAGTATAAAGAACTAAATAGAGGAATTCAACTTTGAAGTATTAAAAGTTTTAATGTTCAAATATATTGTTTCAGACAATTAAAGGCGTTTTCCATCTGTTAAAAATATTCTTGCAATATTGAATAATTGTAGCAGAAGAAACAAGAGACGACAAATGTATCATTTATTTTGCATGCATTCCTTGCTTTTAAAAATGACTTCTGTATTGATGTTTGATGATGATTTGCCCCATTTCAATTTGTTGAATTATGTACCTCTCTTTCTTTATTATTTCCCTCAATCCTAAAACTTAGTTTTAATGTCCAATCAAATATTCTTTATCACACATGCATTCAAGTTTTAGTTTACTATCATTCTCATGTAAAAACGTAAAACCGTTTGCAAATATTTTATTATTCTTAAATGTCTATGATAGTTAAAAAACATTTTTTTGTTATCTCTATTTAGAAAAAAATACTTAATGATGGTTGCTTCAAATATTTTGATGTAGCTACTATTTTCTCTGGCGTATCAATGGAATTATGATATAATATATTTCCAGACATTCATAAATATCAATTAGTAGAACTTTATCATTGGTTGTGATCAATCAATTCGTTTTCTTTTCATCATAAGGATAAATATAAAATGATAAAAAGATTTGCAAAACAGTAAAAACTTTTGAAGAATTTTAAGTTAGTCTAATTACCAAATGGCAGCTATGTATACATGAAGCATGGCTGCGCTACTCCTAACTACAGAAAATGTTTAAAAACATACAAAACGTTTCATAATGCTTTAAGTATTTTATAAGATAAAGATTGTGTTAGATTATCTGTTGGATTGCGTATAAGCATGACTATCATATATGAAATGTATGGTCTTCATAAGGAAGTTGAATCCATAAGAGCTAATGTTCTTAAATTATGTGATAGGCTCTGAATTTTAAGTTTTCTTTATGTTTTTATTACTTACCATTGAAGAGGCGATTTGGCTATCAATGAAATTTCTCTTTTGAATTCTGACGAGTTTTTTTCTATTCTTCTCAAACAGCAGCTTAGAAAATATAACTGAAGCAGAAACTGTTTTGTCCTAAAGTGCTAGTAATATTGGCTTTTGAATTTTGATATCAACACAAGACAAGTACTTTTCTGTGGACGGGGACACAAATTTTGATGATTTTAATTATATTTTGGATAAAGAACCGTAATTGCAGAAATTTAGTGTCAGAGAAAATATGCAACAAAAATATTTTTTTCAGCAATTCGAAGAAATACCATTTACATTGAAAATAACAGACAAAACTATTTTAATTCCTTATAACAACACCACGGGAAGAAATATCTTTATTTTGACGTTATTCAAATCGGTCAACTATTTCAAGTGTCTCTATAAACTAAAAGAAAAATGTGCACTGCAGATGTTAGTTTCCGTTAATAGATAAAATACTATAAAGCAAAAAAGGAGTATTGTCTATAAGCAACTTTTGTTTAATTTTATAGCTCATTATAATACGATTTACCCCCTTTTTACCTAACCTAACATAAAAATTTCCAAAGTACATCATATTCAAACAACGTTAGTTTCTTAAAGTAAATGGTTTGAGCCCGGGAGTATCGTTACATGTTTTTAAATGATGATCATCCAGGTTAATAAAGTCCTGAGAAGGACTGTTCTTGTTGTTGTTGACTGACGTTTCGACATCCTTAGCAGTAGTCATCTTCAGAGTCAAATGAGGAGTAAACGTCAGGTTAGCCGAATTTTTTATCTGGCTCTTACGTCATTGTATTGTGTGTAGAGGAAATGTTTATTGTCATTGTGAATTAGTGTGAAGTGAAATATTTCATTTTTAGTTGTGATGTGTAATTTAGGTGTGATGTTTTTATTTGTAATGTGTGGGTTATCAATTGTGTATATTCATTGTGAATTAGTGTGAAGTGTATCGTTTGTTTGTATTGTGAATATGTCGTTTGTAAGGTGCCGGTAATTGCTGTGATCTGTTCAGGGGGGTTTGTTCCAAGCTGGTATACCAACTATCAAATGTAAACCGTTGTCTATAGTCAGCACTGTAAGTAATGCATTTTGCCGAGTCCATAGTAATACAAACTATTGCAGAGAAACGAGCAAAAAAGACAGAGACACATCACCAAATCAAACAACAACAAAAACTTGAACGCTTAAAACAAACTAAAACACTTACAAGATATAAACATGACGATAACTGGGTGAGAATATTTCCGCTCATTAGACGAATCGGAAACGCGACTACTATCTTACGGACTAAAACATTCCATAACACCTAGACGAATCCCGACTGAGACGATAGTATCAAGTGTTGAGGCTGTCGAAGCGTATCAAAGAGATTTGTCAGAGACAACTAAATACGAGATCAGAAGCAGGATAGCCTCTTCATTACAATCGTCGTCTATACGTGACAACAAATTAACAAAAGATGAACAACAAGCACTAAAACGACTAAAACACGACAACAACATCGTCATTTTACAAGCAGACAAAGGACGGGACTGTGGTCATGGACAGGAATGATTACTTTAACAAAATGGACACCCTTGTTAACGACAGACAAACGCACGAACAACTCAAACGAGACAAAACACCATCACTAGTACGCAAACTTAACAGCAAGATCTTCTCTACGAGAAAATCTAACATTATATCTGAACGTATATACTATCGACTCAGATGTTCAGTACCACGACCACTCAGACTATACGGACTACCAAAACTTCACAAACCAAACACCCATGCGACCAATTGTATCATTCTGTGGTTCGCCTACTTACGAACTTTGAAAGTACATGACTATCTACTGCAACCACTTACAAACAAATCAAAACACAAGCTACAATCCACTTAAACTCTCATTAAAAAACTGTGCACTATACAAATACCGGACAACTATATACTAGTATCTTTTGATGTGAAATCACTGTTCACTAGTATTCCACTTAATTTGGCACTTACTTGTACGAAAACCCTCATTACAAACACCAAAAGCAATGGGCTCGCCCGTTTCTGTTGTAGTTGCTGAAATTGTAATGCAATCTATAGAGGAATGGGCGCTCACGACTTACACACATGCACTACCTTTTTGGTTTCGCTACGTAGATGACACAATCACAGCACTACATGCAGACGAGATTGATGATTTCCATACTCACTTCAACAAACAGAGCAGCCACATACAATTTGCCAAAGATGTCGAAGAAAACGGAACTCTTCCTTTTCTTGACTGTTTGGTAAAACATGAAAATCAAAAACTACGAACAACAGTTTATCGCAAGCCAACACATACTGACCTACTACCAGACCAATCATCTTACAACCCTACATCACACAAAGCCACTAAAATCAGAACATTAACAAGACATGCACAAATCATACGTGATTCACCGGACACTCTACAAAACGAAAACAACTATCTCGAACGTGTTTTTGAGAAAAACAACTATAACTCTGACTTTATCAAACGCAACACTTACAAACCCAACGAACCCAACGAAACGAACAACTCAGTGACAACAGCAACGATACCTTACATCAAAGGTACGTCTGAGACTATCGCGTATCTTACGACCATACAACATACATGTCGCACATAAACCAATCACAACGTTACGACAAGTACTAACGAACATAAAGGACAAAGAACAGACCAACAAACGACAAGGTGCAGTTTACAAAAAAACTGCTCCGACTGCCACGCCTCCTATATCGGGGAAACTAGCAGGAACTTAAACATAAGACTTACTGAACACAAAACGAGCTACTAAGAAACAAGACAAAACTAATCACATTGCCGAACATCACCGAATCACAAAGCACAACATTGACTGGGACTCGGCAAAATGCATTACTTACAGTACTTACTATAGACAACGGCTTACATTAGAAAGTTGGTATACCAACTTGGAACAAACCCCCCTGAACAGATCACAGCAATTACCGGCACCTTACAAACGACTTATTCACAATACAAACAAACGATCAACTAAAAACATTACACTTCACACAAATTCACAATGACAATACACAATTGATAACCCACACATTACAAATAAAAACATCACACCTAAATCACACATCACAACTAAAAATAAAATATTTTACTTCACACTAATTCACAATGACAATACACATTTCCTCTACACACAATACAATGACGTAAGAACCAGAAAACAAATACGGCTAACTTGACGTTTACTCCTCATTTGACTCTGAAGATGACTACCGCTAAGGTTGTCGAAACGTCAGTCAACAACAAAAAAAACAGTCCTTCTCAGGACTTTATTAACCTGGATGATCATCATTTACAAACATGTTACTTTCTTAGGTAATTATCTCTATACATCACATTTCACAATTTCAACGTATTACTTCCATTTCCTCTCTCAGGAGGCGGAAAATAAGGACAAAAAAAGACAAATTAATGGTTTCGACCCCCACCTAAACATTTTCAGAGAAAATTTAGGACTTACATTTTCATAAGTTACAATCCTCATACAGGTAAGTGTTCTTTCGTTTTCACCGAATGTATAAAAGCAAATTTTCTGCACATACGTTTTTACTTTTCCATCATAAATTTTGGCGTACTACGTATGTTTGTGTCTTATTAACATAATGTCAAATCTAAGTTGTTTGGGCCCATTTCTTGTGCAATATGTATAAATGTACATCATTAGACTATAATTTTGAACAATTTTTCTGAAAATAGTAATGATTTTTCTGCAATTCGTTTTTAAAAATATTACATTGTCATTTAATGCAAAAACGTTCTCTCAAATTTATTCTATTTTTACAAAAAAAAAAAACGCTTTCTGAAAAAAAATCTGCACAAAAATGTCTCTTTTGTTACGTTGCTTTTGAGTCAGATTGTGTGACAGGGAATATTTAATACTGATTGCAAAAAAATATAAACACCTCTTAAAAAAATTCTTTTTAATGTTTAAATTATTCAACAGCTTAATTCCATTGACGTAATTATATTAGCGTGCTTTAGATTTGCATTGAAATTCTCACGAAGACACGCATATGATATTGCAGTTAAGTTGTTCATTCTCTTTTTTGAGTCACGCAACGTCAACAAGAGTTGTGACTTATTAGGTTTGAGAAGCCAGTTAGAGAAATCATAGGACGTAGATGTGGCTATAACACGCCTTTTTAGAGATTGTACTTTATTCATCATGTTTCTAATAAATTTTGCTTCGTCAGGTATCAATGAGCCCAATTTATTCATCTTTTATGCTTTAACATATATCCAAAAATACTTTAGAAAATTCTCTATGCATGATGCCTTATAATACTTTTCTTGCATTTACGCAGCATAATAGAAACGCTTTACCTGCTGCTTTAATATTTAAATTTTAAAAATTGTTTGTGTGGGAGAATAAATTAGTTTTTTCTTCTAGCAGCTGAAAAGCTGTTTTGTAAATTTCTAATTGACTATATTTACAATGTATGGATCTCTGCAAAGTAAGAAATTTCATTATAATTTTGCTATTGTTCAACCGAATAGTTTTTGATATATTACAGAGTTATACTTTTACTAGTTGACAGAGGTCATTTTACTAAAATATGTTGTCACGTAGCAATGTAAACTATTTGTTACAAAGAATTCGTTGCTAATGTCCTTTTCTGTGGACATTTAAATGTGACTCAATCTATTGACTTCTCTTCAAACCATGCAATCACAGATCTGATGCAGAAAAATAACTGAACAATAAACACACGAAGAAATCTATTTGAAAAATAAGGCCAAAACTCCTTTGTTAAAGATTGACTGTTTTTTTGGTTTCGCGTTCATACTTTGCCAGCAAAGTAAGAGATACTTCAAAAAGTGACTTACTACAAAAACCAACCTATGCAACTATCTTTATCGAGCAGCTATGAACATGCCAACAAACAGACTAATCAAAGTGCTTGTTCAACACGACAATATCATAGAGCATGACACGTCATTTAAAAACAGATGGATTTAATTAAATACTTTGTAATGCAGGTCACAAGGTGCTTTATAGTGCTGCTATCGAAAAAATTCTTCCGCGAATACCTTTATGAACATTTGAAGAATACATTACCACCGACTTTCTCTTCTACTTCCCCAAACAGCTTGAGACAACAAATAAAGTTGATATTCTACGGAATATCTTATCTTGTATTCAATATAGATTCACTGGAGGATGTTATCGATTTTGACAAACTTTGAATAATTTATGGCTCGGAAAAGAAAATTCAAAATGTCCCAGTATACGACATAGCAAGCTTTTAGCGTTTATAAAGCCACTAACTGGTGTGACACATCTTATTTTTGAGGGTGCTACAAAAGAAAACTGCATTGGATGCCAGGAAATTAATTCATTCTCAACGGACTATAGAACCAAACAATTACATCGTCAGAAGAAAACATCACAATGCAATCTATGGACGTTATTGAGAGGTGTGTGTTGCTGTTGTTTCATCGAAAGAAAAGGAAACTGATACAAACTGATTAAATATGCATGCAAAGGAAAAGTCAGTGCAAGTACTTTAAAGGCAATCTGTATTTAAACTGCGCTTTGTAATATGACTTTTATCTATTGCATTTTTACGACAGCTGTACGACCAATTTCATATGAAAAATCAGTTTCGTCGTATTCACAATTTATTGATTGGAGCTTTACTGAACTGATTAGCAAATAGTTCACGTTAAATCGATGCAGACAAATGAACCTGTGAAACTTTCTGAATGTTCTGTTTTAAGAGCATGATACACTACTCAAGTTGAAAAAGCTAGATGTTAACAAAGTACAATATTTCTGGCAATAAACGCAGGAATTGACCAAGTGACCATTTTAAACAAACTGTTATCGGTGGATAACTTCGCGAGTTTTTATTGAATTCACTCAAATACATGCTTAAAATAATCGCTGTATGTTCCTTTTTCAAATAAACTTTGATTGGATAAATTTCGATACAATACAATGGCAAGAACTGCGAAAACCCTCATTTTGTAATACAATCTACATATCTTTTGCCCTGTTGACGCCGCCATATTGAATAATCATGATGGCCCAACGCGCACATATAATATGTACGTACCTATGACTACTACATCTATGGTAAAATAGATATTTTAATATGGCGCAAAGCTCAAATTTAAACACGGTAAACAATTACAGACTTGCATTGTCATGTTATATCGCAAGCTAAGCAAAGAAGATAAAAATTGAACATGCTTTGTATATTTTAACTAGTCTGAGGCAACGTATTTTAAAATCTCTGTTGTAAAAGCACTTCTACTTTGTTTTGAAAAAAATGCAGCAACCCTTATTCAACGTTGATTGTTATTCTTTCAATAATATTACACGACGCCTTTCCTTTATCGCGTTCCAGACCTTGTTGTGAGCAAAACGCGAGCGCCAAATTGTATTCGAGAAAATGCAAAATTCAACGCTTGAAACAGGCCTTATTATGCGATGCCCGATGTTACTAAAAGATGTTAGATACAACCACATTCACGTAGTGATTAGCCGCTGACCGTGCGAGTACGGGCAGATTAAGAAAAAGGTACGTATAGCGTACATATGGATTTAATTTTAAAAGACAAAATACTATTAACAAGTCTTCAATTTACCTATTGATATTATTCTAATTGAGAGTCAAGCACAATCCTTAATTAACATATTCATAATCACTATACATAAATTTAAAAGTTGCTTTTATCGAGGAGATAAAGTGAATTTAACTGAATGAAAATGAACTATTAGTTTGAAAATTTACGATAATCGTAAAACAGGGAAATGAGCAAAGATGAGCCTAACGTCCATGGTCCTAGCTTTATACTGTTCGATCACTAATGTTTTACTTTCTCCTACCTCTATGGTCCTAGCTTTATACTGTTCGATCACTAATGTTTTACTTCTATTCTCCTACTACGTCCACCGTCTTTATACCGGCTGATCTTTAATGTAATAATTCTACTCTCATCTGTCGAAAATCATTTGACTAAGAAACACACAACTTGAACAAAAATTTTTTATATATTCATAAATATACCAAATAATAATTGAAAACCATATTTAGGGTTGATACAGTATGAAAAAATCGTATACAGTCGAGAAACTTAGACACTTCTCAAAATCCAAGACCTCTTGTATGTGAAGACACATTTACGACCTTTCGTTAGCGGAGGTGAATACCAAAACAACTTTCACAAACAACATTATAAACTGTTGTAAGCGGTTGCACTTGATCTATTTTCAGTCAAATTAGTAATTATCCCGACTAATTGACATATTACAGTACATAAATAAATGCTGTTTTGTAATGCATGTAAATTCCTTCGTCTCCTTCATTTTTCTTAATGAACCACTATAGTTTCTTCTCCAGGTTTGCGCATTTATGTTCCTCAAAGAAAATTTTTTCATGTCATGTGAACTTTAAGCATTGTGTCTGTACAATGACAATATACATGATGAATTTGTTATATGATAACGTCTATGGACTCAAACGTTTCACTGTACAGATGTTGGACTTTTCAGTCGTTATCAAGCATATAATCATATTTCAAAACATTGTAAAAACAGTCATATTCAAAAAAATTTTTATAATTATGCAAAATTAACAAACATCTCATAAGCGGACACCTCCGACAACAGAACACCAAGTCTTGGTCTCAAGGGTGTCCTTTTACGGTAAGTTCGATTGCATTCATTAAATATAAAATGCTTTAAAACGTCTATGCCTATATAGAGTAAAGAATGTTCTGAATTTTCTTCCTTGATGTTTTCCATCGTTACAAACATTTGCTGGCACGGATGAAACTATCAAACACAATAGTGGTCATTTTACGAGCGTGATTAACACTATCGTATCTACGTCATTCGCATTGAATATTAAAGTTTATTACATGTTATTTTGCTATGACATGATTTCTTTGCACGAAATTTTCAAAACATGTCTCGCATACATTTTACTTTTCTTTCAAGGATTAGGCATGGAAATTTTTTGTGAGAGAAAATTTCTGGTTGTTGGTCCGTTATTCATGTGTATTCAGTTATTCCTGGCATTTGAAATGTCCCATGAAAACAGAGAACAGGAAATATTATACCGTGATTTTACGCTTTTAAAAGAATAAAATGCAAATTAAGAACTTTCAAATACACTAAATGAATGAATCGAAATCTTCCCAGTCACATAGACTTCAAGCAAGACAGACATGAAAGGTGAAAGCATGTACAGGATCGCAGTTAAATGTTGGGTTACCGTTGAAGTAACAGTCATTTTTGCTATTTGTAGCATATTTTATTATATTCCAGGTGAGAAACCTACGTTGTTTATATGTCACGCCTTAACCATAACAATCATTCGTTTCTTCGGTCATTTTTTCCTGTAATGCAGGCAAATAAGCTCAAGCTAAAATTTACAAACCTTACAGATGTAAAATTTTATAAACTAAATATACAGATAGCAGAAGTAAAAAGCTTGTAAGCTCTGTAAAGGGGCCCTAAAATTTAGACCTCGCAGAACAATGGTCAAGCTAGTAACGGTGGATCAAATTGCTTTTACAAGTTCACATAAAATTTCGGAATTCGTAGTTTAAAATGGCATATACATTATAGATACTCGTATATAGATATAAATGTAATACAATCTTATGTTAGACAGCTAGTTCATACGTATTTTGGGCAACATAAAATTTTGTGTGCATTTGGACTGTTCTTAAATTCAAATGTGGGCTTTGTGCTGCTTGTCCAATCAACCATAAAACGTTTTTCTAATCACATACATATTGTCTTGATAAACAAGTACGTCCTTTCACACAACAAAAAAGCCTTATAATGGTGCACTAACTCTCACACCAATATATGGCATCTCTTCCTTTTTTTCTGTCAAAATGATCATGATTAATGTTTTATGATTTTCATGAATAACTAGGTTTAGGGTTTGTGCTCGAGAATGGTATGAGAAAAGTGACGGGATTAAATATCCCTAAAACCAACTACTGGGAAACATTTCTTGGATGGGAAATGTTTAAGTCAGTTTGGAAATCAAGAGTTGTCGATATTACAAAGGAAATGCGAAACGGACTGGAGGCACAAAATGTTCCCTTGGTAACACCCGATGGAAAGAAATGTGTGCGTTTACTTGATTTACTTCAAGCTGAGAGAGCATTAGTCGTGTACTTTGGCAGTTGTAGTTGCCCAGTGTTTATGAATAAACTGAAAGAATTTGGTGTTATAGCTCAAGATTTTTCAGATATCGTGGATTTTGTCGTTGTATATATTGAAGAAGCTCACCCAATTGATGGATGGTCTTTCAAGGTAAATTCTTTTATTTCTTCAACATAATTTTGAATTGATGAAAATCGTAGAGTTATATTATAGCTACGTTATTCATTATGAAGAATAGTTTTTCCAGTATAACATGAAAGAAACGGCTACAGCAATTTCGTGATTTATAAAACATTCTTTGTATAACCATAATAATAATAACGAAGCATATAAATTTCATCAGGTAAAAATCTTTTGCAAACACTCATAACATTTTAGTAGGCTATATAGCCAGACAATATGTTCTGCTGACATAATAATAGCTTTTTTATCTTACTGATAAAAATGGGACCTTTTTCAAAGGCAGAAATAGTGAACTTCTGTTGAACTATACTTTCATTAGGCAAAAACAAAGATTTTGTTTGAAAAAGAATCGTCCGTTTCATTATTTGACAATCTTTTGTGTAGAGAAAAACATGTATTAAGATTTCTTGATAAAGTCATGAAGGAAGCTAATTTCACTTCATTTTAGAATAACTTTATCAAAGTACGAAAGCATCGAAATCAATATGAAAGATGCAAAGCCGCGCAAAAGCTACAAGAACTCAATCTTCCATGTCAAATAATGGTAGATACAATGGACGACAATGCAAATGTGGCCTATGGAGCGTTGCCTGAGAGACTCTACGCCATCGAAGAAGGTAAAGTCGCAAACGTGGGCGGACAGGGACCAATGAATTCATCAATGAAAGCAGCACGTGACTGGCTAGAGTCATATCGCGAGAAAAACACATTTAGAAGATGGACAATCTAACTCAGCGAGCAAGAACTGTACGGAATGCAAACTTCGTATAATGGCATTTTGACATATTTTGGCCTTGAGGTTGAGACTGTTGTTTCTTTATCCCAAAACATTTTTTAAGCGATTGACAATGCCCTAATGTATGATACGGTACAGATATGGCTGAATGGTTAATTGCGTGAGTTGCAAGCCAGACGGCGGGTTCAATGGCTCAGCACATCTGGCAATGTGTCTGTAAACCTCGCCCGGGTTGACCAAATCCATGTGAGGGAAATTTGGCAGAGGAAACTATGTCCTCGGATGGACTGTATCTGCATCTGCAATGTTGCAGCCTTGTCACAAATGTGTCACGCTGATATCAGCGTTGTAGTTGCGTGAAATGTACGAGTGATTGTAGTCTGGTCAGCTGCCTTCACTATAATTTAAGTAACCAGGATGTTCCACTTCGTGGAACCCTCATATGTCGAAATCGACGGAGTCCATTATTATTAATGTATGATAATGTACAGATATGGAAAAACATATTTCAAAAGTGAGATTTTTACAAGGATGCGTCGACAAAGGAACTTTGAAAACATATACACATGCATATTTTTCTTGTAACTTACAAAAGCTTAAAAATACAAGACAATGTAGGTTTCTATGCTTTTAGTATATCTAAACGTGGATCATGAATTCAATTGAAATGAATCGACTCTTAGGAGCAACCAAAGTAGAACATGCATATATATTTGAGATCACTGGGGATTTTTGGTCAAAACAGGCAACCGAGACAATTGAAATCTATCGCAAATACCAGTTTTTGCATGTCAATACTTGGGCATCATTTAAGGTTAATGGCAAAAGTTTTAAGTCGTAGGATAGACATGCAAACCTGCCACTTTTAAATCATTTTATAGACAATAGTGATGGAATTTAGTATGGATAAGTTTAAGGAGCGAGTATTGAAAGACATATAATTGTATTACGTATTGTATACAAAATGAATCAGAAATAAGTTTGAAAAGGTAGAAACATTTTTATGAGGTACAGTTAACGCTCTTGATGGTATTTGCGTGAAAGTTATATACTTAATGTAAAAGAGAGAACCAATCAATTTGTCTGCCTTACAATTTGTAATTGACCGTATAATTTCACCATTCAACTGTCAAAAAGAACTGCTCAATTTTCTTATTTTATTTGGGAAGACGTTATAGCCTATAATGCAAATTTACATTCTGTTGTTAATCATATTTAACCACGGTTAGATGTCCTACAACAGTCACAAATGACATTTGACGTATATATATATGTTTGTAGATGTAGATCACCCATGACAATAAAGTCCTAAGAAGGACTGTTCGTGTTGATGTTGACTGACGTTTCGACAACCTTAGCGGTAGTCATCTTCAGAGTTCCCGGGTTCAAACCATTCACTTTAAGACATATATAGTCGAACTTCATTCCAACAGCACTTAGTGAAAGAAAAATTATTTAGTTGATAAGAAGAATCTAGACAAGTTACTGAATTATACGTCCAAAGCCAAGAATCAATGTTGAATGTCGTGGAATGGTATTGGTAAGGTCGAAAGATCAATGCTACTCCAAAAGCGAACTAGCTAGTGAAGTGGGTTACAGCTAAAGAAATGTCAGTGACTATGTAGCGAGTAAGAACTGTGGAAACTATGGTCCAAAACTAAAATCCCAAGAATGAACAGTGGAGAGTATCCACATTGCTTGGGAAATTATCACGTGAAAGCCTAAAATCCTTCATAGGTATATAGCATGGCTGGAGGAAGGCTTACCAAATACTATTTAGTTGGTGGTTTTATAGATTGACTTTACACTCTCCAACAATTGGCCATAACGACATGTTTTTTTTTTTAGTGTATAATTACAATGTTTATTATACATTGAAATATTTACAAATCACCTACAACTCATTTCACATATTTTATTAAAACAGAGATAAAATATTTTGGTGTAAGTAAGTTGTTATTGAGAAAGCGTAACGTTATTGCGATGTGGTTTAACCTTATGTTTTCTTGATAGTCCTACACGTAATGGCGGACCTGGATTCTTAATTTTAACTCCGCCAAGAAAAAAAGAACCGCTGGTTTTGTTTGTAAACAGTTTAGGTGAAGAAAATGTTGAGATTTTCCTCTCATTTTTCATATGCTTAACGCTCTCTTTAGAAGAATTTATAGGTGATGACTTTTTCTCCTTTGTACCAACGCAAGAAAATGTGGAAATTTTCCCTTCATTTTTCAAATGTCCAAAGTTCTCTTTGGAAGAATTTATAGGTGATGACTTTTTCTCCTTTGTACCATCAACAGGGGTGCATTTGTAGTCGGATGACTCTTTTTAAAACAAATGTGTATAAAATTTGTTATTATAAGCACTTGTCAGAAGAAAAACTAATAAGAATAACACGAAAGACAAGCTGCGAGCAAATGCAATTACGTGTGTATCAAACTGTTTTGAGATTTTGATTGTATAATCATGCCAACTGCATTTTGGTTATTTCATTATATGCAATTAGGACACTTGAAATCAATGACAATTTTTATAAATACAAAAATAAAAGCCTACCGGAAAACATATGACTCCCACCAGACATTTTCTTGCCATTCTTCAGGTTCACAATTTTCTCTTCATTGGAATCACTTTCGACATCATTGTCATGAATCTTGTTCACTAGATTAAATGAGTAAAAGAGCAATCAGCATTATATGTACATGGTACTGCATCTTACATAATAATGATCAAGTATTTTCATTTTGAATCACACACTACAATACCATGCAAAAAGTCAATTAGAAAGTTCATCACACCATTAAAAGTAGTACTACATGCAACACATCACTATCTTCATAGGTACATCACTATCTTCATCCATACATCACCACCTTCATAAATCCCCACTCCACCTTTATGTATCCCCACCCTACCTTCATACATCCCCACCATCATACATCCAAACCTTCATGCATCCACAAATTGACACACCTTCATCCATACATACCTTTATCCATACACACCTTCATATGTCCGCACTTTTAAACATTCCTAATTTTAAGGCTACCCAGTTATAACTGTGATTGATGGATAGATTCTACTGTGTGCCTAAATTTAACAGTTAAGTTCAGACCACTAAGAGTGGTGACTAGTTAACAAAACTCTGAGAAAATCCTTCTCTGTCCTCATTTAGGTCAGTATAACAAAATTGTCATTTTCAAAACTTGTGCTTTTGACTGATTACTCTGTAAACATTATGAGTTTAAAATTAAGGGCTTTGTGATGGGGAAAAGAGTCTTACTAAAATGTGAATTTGAGGTCAATGTAAGACAGCATTATATAATGCTTAACAATGAAAAACTTTAAAATTCTAAAATCATTGTTTGAATTAGATTTACTTCATTACTGCATAGATTAGGGCAGCTTCCCAACCTTTTTTCCTCTTTCATGATGTAATCACTTTTCACAGTTTCATTTATAATTTTACATACCGATACCTTCACTATTTATTTTGATATGACTGCTTTCATTTTGTCCAACATCATTATCCTTTCTGTCATAAGGTGTATTTATTAGTGACATTTCAATTGCTTTTTCTATATCTCTTTGGTACAACTTTTCACGAACGGAAGGCCTTACAATAGAAAAAATCTCATGACGTTGTTGTATCACACATTGAAGAAATTAGTGTGTACATTGGATTACACAAGGCAAAACAAAGGCTTATAAAGGATTAGAGATCTACTATAATATCTGTGTAAAACAGCATGATGCCCTTTAGCCAAAATTAAAATCTATTTTGGGTCACACCTTCTCTCGCCTTTCTTCTCTTTGTTCATTTCCTTCTCTTTATGCTTCGCCTTCTTTGTTTGTGGTTCAAAATCAACTTCAAAATCATCTGAAACATATCATGAAGTCATAAATACAAAAACTTAGCAATTTAAAACAAGAGAAATCTATAGAACATGCAGGCATGACATTGAAAAGGAAGTAAAGTATGGATCCCCGTATATATTTATTGCATATCTACCAAATTAATAATCTCAACTTTTTCACAATAAAACAATGTAAAATGTTTAATAGTGCACTAGATCAATCATGCAGCCAGTAAATAATTGTAAGGCCTACATTCACATTTGTTGCATTAGTATTTTTTTGAACAGTGTCAATGTAGGTACATGTAAACTGATACAATATAAAATGTACCCTTCTCCTACCTATGTAAACCAGAGTGTATAACCACATACTTTACTGTAAATCAGAACAATTATTATTTTCATTAATAGCTACGTAGCTATGAGATCACTGTATGTACAATACATTACCATAACTTTCACAATTGGAGCTCATATCAGTATAATTAACATTTTTTCTCCCTTTCCTAAAAGAGATGATGGTGAAAAATAAAACATGAGTAATGCTAAATGCTTGTAGATGTAGATCTTCAAGGCTCGAGCAGTCCTGAAAATGACTGTTGGTGTTGTTAATGATTGATATTTTGACATCCTTTGATCATCAGAGTCAAGTAACACACCAACACCAAGAATTCTTTTCAGGACTGCACAAAGCTGGACGATCAACATCTAAAAAATATAACATAATAGGCAATAAAAAGTATAAATTCTAATATGAAAATCGTCCCTGTTTTATTAATCACCAATATTGTCAACCAACAGTAAAACATGTTTCACCCATATGCCATACCATAGTATTGATAGTACAAATTGGAATCAAGTGACAAATTTTAGAATTCTTACCTTTTAGATTTTCGCTTAAAGGTCATCTTTAATGCATATTTACAAAATTAAAAATTATGCTATCAGAGAAAATACTAATGAAGTTAGGATTCAAGTTCAACTTCTCGTGGTTTTAACATGATTTTTATTTTGTAGTTGAATAATCTTATAAAGTTTCGCGCCTTGGGGTCATTACACTGGATGACATCATTACACTGGAAAATGCATTTTTGTGTATTTCTTTACTTTTAAACTCATAATAGAGCTTAACAAACAGTGATACATTATTAAAAAAGTATTTTTGTCTTGTTGAAACACTGCTTTAGGCTTTTAAATTATTTAAATCAAAGTTTGCTTTTGCATAAAGACCTTGGCACCTGCAAGAGGGGGTAAGACATATTTAAGTTTCCGTTGCTAGTAATCGTAAAGAATGTCAATCACAACAAAGATACCACCTTTACAGCTAAAAATTTACCATACATTGTCAAGATTATCTTTAATAGAAGAATTTAATTTCCTGCGAAAGATGAACGATTGTCTGCATATTATCTACAAGTACAGCTCGTATTTTGGCACTTTTACGTCGAATTTCTTTTGTTTTGTCTATATATAACCAAGGAAGGGAATGGCGCAAGCATCACAGCGCAAAAAAAACGGTATATTTGTAATTTTCCATGAGATGAAAAGATTTGTTCTTGTAAAGCAAGTAAAAAATTGTAAGCCTGGACTAAAAAATATTATACGTAACATAAATTCAATGAGTTCTCTTGTTGGTCGAGTCCTGTGTTTAAATCAGGCCATCAAAACACCGAAATTTAAATACCCAAAATGAAATTTAGAATTTTCTGAATATTTTTTTTAAGATCTATCAGAATAATTAACACCAAATTGTGTTCATGTGTACTTTAAAATACAGATCACGACAGAGCTCAAGAGCCATTACTACTTTTCAGGAAATGTTAGGGATGCATTGAGCTATCATAAAGACACGGCGTTTTCAACAAAAGATTCCGATGATGAAGGAAACTGCGCTGCTTACTGGCAAGGTGCTTGGTGGTATAAAAAATGTTATTATAGCTACCTAAACGGTAAAAATCTTGCTTGGCTTGGTTTTAATAACGTGAAAACCAGTGAAATGAAAATCAAACCATGAAGAATTTTTGTAAATATTTATGATTTCATGACAATAATCAATATCAATGACAATACGTCATGTAATATGTCTTAAACATTTACACTCGTTGTTTACTATGAGAAAATGTGCAAAAAATTGGTATAGATAGAAGTCAAGAAAACTGTAATCATTTCATGAAATAATAAAAAATATTGTTTCAATCAATGATGTTCATGAAACATGAGTTTCTAACATGTTTATCTAAATGAAGTTGATGTAATCAAATCATACTCAAAACGACTGCGGCTTTTTGAGTTTGTAATGTGACTGTTTTCGTCTTCGTGGGCATAAAATGAGTTTTCACATTACTAATGCTTACACAGTTACACGTTTAAAAGCATTTTATTAGTGTTATTGTGGGCATCAGCCATCTTGGGCGAGCCACATTGTTCGCTAAGTCCCTGGAGGCTGGTTGCAATTCAAGAATATAAAACCCCTAAACACAACCACAATCGTAATACCCACATCGCATTTAACTGCTTTACAAGAGCAATATATGTGGTGCTTTACAATCATCTCGAAGTACAATCTCACGAAAGTTGAAATGATAAAGTGTTGATTGTGTTTGAACGAAGTGGACGCTGAATTCACATGTCTCTGTTTCTATGTATGTTCACTTGAATGTTCTCTTGGAGTCAAAGTTCTCTGCTGTCAACATTAAAGTATGTCACTAGAGCTTTGGAATTTTATGATATGTGTTTATCGTACATATCCAAATTAACATATATATTACATTTAAAGTAGTTTATGGCATTTTTTTGTTGAAATCATTTATAATTAGTAACCAAGTATTAATCATTGAAGAATTATTTAGATAGCTGTAACTTTAGATATGTTGTCAACTTAACACTGGCAAAATATTAGATTGAAGGCCAAACCTATTGTAAAAATTCAATGCATTGGAAAACGACATATCAACAGTTTTGCCAGGGACAAGCAGTTCTTCAATGGTGGGAGAATGTAAGTTATACTCATAATATATCTAAATTCCAAAGTTTGTAAATCCTATAATTATAAATGCTGCAAGATTGGCTACCGACTAGTGTTCTTTACAGTCTGCAGAAACAAATGAGTTCGCGTAGACAGAAAGCAAGCCTTTCTTGGCTTTATCGGTTTTCGGAAAAAGATTTGCCATACTATATTCAAAACATGTGCATGTGCTGTCAGCCTGTCAGTGCTGATGTGTGTCCTCCAGATGCGCCTTAGCAACGATTGCTAGGATGTTAATGACGTAGGTGCAAATGGTCTATAGAAAGAAACAGTAGTCTCACTTTACCGTGTAACTTTGGGCTGTATATTTAATTAAATTACAGGTCACCTCAGCCCTTCTATTTGGTCAAGAATTGCAAATTACTAGCTGCCACTATGCTTATTACATGCGTAATAAGATATGCGCTACACAAAAAATTTCTATAAAGTGGAAGTATTGTTTGCTTCTATCCTGCCGTAAGATCATCAACCACTGTTAAAATAAAGGCATCTGATCGATGAAGTTAAATGTACGTTTGATGAGTAAATTTTACCTCTGAGTCTCTGACATAGTATGACGGGTGTTTTTAAGTCAAAGAAATGTGATGTCAATAAATAATGAATTATTATTAGTTGATGGTCTGTTCATGTGAGCCGGGCTGGCCGAATTTGACGGGCCAGTTTATTATTTCATTCACATGAGGCGGGCTGGCCCGACAAAGTAAAGTAATAATTATTTACCCACGAGGCATAAAAGTCCAAATCCCAATTATTGTTGTTACTTTTATAAGCTGAAAGAAAGTCAATGATGTTATGCATTAGTCTATGGTCCACGGAAAGTTGTTCTTTTGCTTGCCTTGTATTTTGCATCGCATTGAATTTTATGAGCATGCGCACTAGTACGATGTTTAATTCGGCATGCCGGTCTAGCCCGCCTTGTGCATTCACATGAGCCCGTTTATGACAAGATCCCGCTTCGTTTAAGCGACATCCCGGTAAAACGGGTCAGTCCGTCTCTCATATGAATCAAATTTGAAATTATATTTAAATACTAAAAGAGGTGAGATCTTGCTACTGCCGGGCAAGCTCGGTAAAGCGGGCAAGCCCGGCTCATATGAACAGGCCCTTATATACATACACTTGAAGTTCTAAGCACCCAGTATATAACTTATGTTTAGATTATGTGTATAACTTACACTTTCCATAATTACAAATTGTTTATCTCTTGCAAATAAGTGTTTCATTAGCGTTACACAAGTTAATTGTATTCAAGTAAATCTTGAATGCAATGAAGCTTGGTATGTTGGCATGGCTACTATGTAAAAGAGAACATGCATGTTAACGTCTGATTGGATCTAGGTGCTCTTACATATTCAGTCATAACAAATATATATAATCAAAGTTTTATTTTGACGAAACTTTTGTGATGGTTCAAAACTTATTATTGCAAAAAAAACTTGTCCGTCGTGAACATTTGAAAGTGGTAGCCGGTTTTCTTACGGCAGACGTCGAATTATTTTAACGATTCATTTTATTCAAACAAACATACCTACGTATAGCTTAATCGAAGTCCTTTATAATTTATTTTGACTGTGGGTGCTGATCCAATCTTGCATCACTATAATTACAGGATTTACAAAATGCGTATATTATAAATATACTTACAGCTTTCCATTAATTTATATTCGCTGTTTCATGGCTTAAGTAAGTACATCATTTTTCAAAGCATTTGAATTTTTACAATAGGCAATATAGCTCTTCGATGTCATAAAACCTTGTGATTTTCAAGTTAACACCATATATCTAAAGTGATTCTTGAATGATTGATTGTTCAGATGACACCAAGAGCACATTCAAATGAGCATACATAGAAATAGAGACTTCCCGAGAGCTCAGGTAGCAACAACTTTGTTCGAACTTTTCAATGCAAATTAAAGTTTTTTAAATCTAACCGCGACTTGCGAGAATTAGACACACTCCAAAGTGTTGTTTACTAACAAATCAAAAACATTAAACAAGATTCCAAAATCCCAAGAAGCGTGTTTTTAGTATACTAAGCATTGCGGCGGCTCTAGTAAAAAGAAGAAGTTTTTGCCTATAAACTTAACAGAATTCTTTGCTAACATTGACTGAATTAACCGAGGAAGTTCTTGTGCATGAACTTAACGGAAATTTTTGCAAACCTTGACTGAATTAACCGAGGAAGTTTTTATTTATAAACTTAACGGAAATTTTTGCTAACATTAACTAAATTTTGATGCAATTCACCGAATCACAAAGCACAACATTGACTGGGATTCGGCAAAATGCATCACTTACAGTACTGACTATAGACAACGGCTTACATTAGAAAGTTGGTATACCAACTTGGAACAAACCCCCCTGAACAGATCACAGCAATTACCGGCACCTTACAAACGACTTATTCACAATACAAACAAACGATCAACTAAAAACACTACACCTCAAACTAATTCACAATGACAATAAGCAATTGACACCCACACATTACAACTAAAAACGTCACACCTAAATCACACATCACAACTAAAAATAAAATATATCACACTACACTAACAATGACAATACACATTTCTGTACACACAATACAATGACGTAAGAACCAGATAACAAATACGGCTAACCTGACGTTTACTCCTCATTTGACTCTGAAGATGACTACCGCTAAGGTTGTCGAAACGTCAGTCAACAACAACAAAATCAGTCCTTCTCAGGACTTTATTAACCTGGACGATCATCATTTACAAACATATTGACTAAATTAACCGAGGAAGTTTTTATTTATAAACTTAACGGAAACTTTTGCTAACATTGACTGAATTAACCGAGGAAGTTCTTATTTATAAACTTAACGGAAATTTTGCAAACATTGACTGAATTAACCGAGGAAGTTTTTATTTATAAACTTAACGGAAATTTTTGCTAACATTGACTGAATTAACCGAGGAAGTTTTTATTTATAAACTTAACGGAAATTTTTGCAAACATTGACTGAATTAACCGAGGAAGTTTTTATTTATAAACATAACGGAAATTTTTGCTTACATTGACTGAATTAACCGAGGAAGTTTTTATTTATAAACTTAACGGAAATTTTTGCTATCATTGACTGAATTAACAAAGGAAGTTCTTGTTTATAAACTTGTCAGGAATTTATAACTAGCACAAACCTAACCATAATTAAAAAAGGAAATTCTTAGCTAATTGTTTTCAATATGAAGTTATTAACTCAAAATACAACATGTTGATAGAAACTTAAAGAGCTGTAATCTTCGCGTAAAAACTATCTTATCAAGGTCGATAGATGCCAGATATAATCATGCAATGTGCAATTAGTGAACTGGAACCACAGATACCGTTGTATTATAAGGATATATAGGTCAAGTTTATTTTCAACTTTGAGCTCAAAATGACCAAATATTCTCATTGTCCAGGCTACTGTTCAAATGATAAACTTCAAATTATCATGCAAAGTATATTGTTTCAAAAGGTTCAATGATTTTGCGCCACTCGTTATTTTTTAACAAACAGTCTTTATATATCAATGTCAACCTTGTTTTTATTGTTAGAGACGCGGACTAATGTTTATAAGAATTTTTTATTTCCATGTTGTTCAACGGCTTCCATGCACAATCTGTCACATCCATTTGGTCTTTCATAATAGCACAAGCATTTCTTGTTACAACCATAATTTAACATTTACGACATTGACTACGAAGTGTCAAACAAAGAATGTTGACTTGCGTATATAAAGTTGAATGAGAGCGACAGGAAACAAAAACTTTAAAATTTATTGCACCATGCTCGGTCAAAATTCAGCTTTTACAGTACTTTCCACAAACTACATAGATTCTTTAGAAATCAAAACATCTGTCAACGTTACTCTTATCTTTAACTTATTATTAAAGAATGGCGCAGGGGCGGATCTAGGGGTAGGCACCATAGGCAAGTGCCTATGGTGAAATTACCAAAATATACTTCGACTTAGATTCGATACGAATTTATCGAATTATGAAACTATGAATAGCACTTTATCGCAATCAAATCATCTGACTTTTGTTTAGAAATGTTGTGCAATTAAATGACGTAATTTTGATATGAATCGTAGTCCAGATGCGTATGATTATCTATAAAGCTCCGTGTCGTTAGGCAAAGCAGCCATTTTGCCTAAGTCAAGAAGGCGATCTAGCCATTTGATTGGTTGTTAGCAATTTGCCTAAACAAGATGAATTTGCCTAACTTGACATCGTGTATAGGTATTCTGATTGGGCAATTTTTTGCAACCGTATGCTTTCATTGGTCAATTTTTTTTTGCCTAACTTGAGCAATTCCAACCAATCATTGCTGTTGATAAGCATAGTTGAGCTAGGCAAATTAGGCAATTGAAAATTAACATACACTCGTATTGTTTCTGAACAGCCTCTGTGCTCAGTTTACGGTTTTGTGATATTTTATGTCTTCATTGTGTTGTGGTAATTTATACGAGACTGCTCAGTCTGCGTTGGCCAAAAACGATTTAAAATGCCTTAATGAGCTTTATTCTCGTTTATTGGTCGACGTTCGACCTATGTTTACTAACGAGCAGCTGTTAGATAGAATTTATGACCCCGACCATACTCTGAGTCGAAATTTTGGAGTTGAAATATATGTGCCAAAGCACGCTCATGACGGAAAGACTTGTACTGCAATAAGGTAAATATATTATAATTATATATATCGTATTGTAGTATTTATATATACGTGTAAAATGGTTAAATCTCAATTTCGCTAGGCTATATCTTTGTCTACAGTCAGCAATTCATTCATACAATGCAATCAATCTACCAAACAAAATATTAATTTCTTTTCTTGAATATGTTTTAAGATCTGAAGCTTCTGGCAATTGCCTCTACAGTTCAGCTTCCCTAGTTCTGGTAGGTAACAATGCATTGGTCCCTACTTTGCGAATTTTAACATCGCTTGAGCTATTTATTCATGCTGCTTTTATGCTCAACACCCATGCTTTTTGTCTGTTATAAGTGAGCACAGTGATTACTTTGCCCAAAGCTTAAACAATCTTTTGCCTTTGTCAGTGTCTAAAGAATGTTTAGACACTGGATATACAACAGATGAACTGGTAAAACAGGAGGCTATTTTAAATTGTAATGACTAGAAATGGTCATCTTTTCTTTGTATTTTGGGCCTATCTTCTGTTTTAGGTAAAAAATTCATACTTTTATCCTTATTCTGGTGAAAGTAGATATAAATTGTTATTTAATCGTATTGTTCAGCCCCGGTTATTAAGCCAAAGAGGTTTGGATGCTATTAATATTTTGTTTTGTCATGAAGGATCTGTACAACCAGGTGAGACTTTTCAGTCTAATCATTTTGTGCCTCTCATTTTCCATGCCCACAGGTTGAAGCGAAAATTGTCTAATTCCTGTACACAGTCTAATTCTAGCAGCTCAACAACAGAGAAACGAAAATTTGTCAAAATTTTTCCAAATATTGCACCAAAACAGTTGACATTTCAAATTTTTACTTCAACTAATAGGCCTGCTGCCCAACCAACTTTTAAAAGGATGCCCAATGAGAGTTTTCTTCTGCTGCAGCTCTTGCTCAGACATTAAATAAAGCCAATAGTCTTTTGCTTCACACATCATCCCAGGAACTATTGCCTGGTATTCCAACTTCTGGTGATATGCAACCTGCTGTTTTAACCCATAATTTTGATGTTTCCTTGTATAGGGAGAAAGTTAAGGGTATGGATAATTCTGAAATATGTCATTTGATAAAAAATGTATATAAACCAGATAAAAAGTATCATTTTCCTAAATCTAATGGCAGATCATTTAGGCATGATTGGCTAGACCAGCATGAATGGCTTTGCTATTCACCTTCACAAAATGGTGCGTATTGTCTATCGTGTGTGTTGTTTGGCAATAGATTCCCAGGCAAGGCCAGTAAAGTAAAAAAGTTGTTTACTGAACCTCTTCAAGATTGGAAGAATGCTAAATGCTCTTTCACTCAACATGCTGGAAAAAGTAAAGGAGGGAAGTCGGTTTGCATGCATCCACATCACCAATTTTGATGCTTTGCGTTCCCAAATATCAGGTACTCTGCAGCCTATCGAGATGATCATGGATGCTGGTATCAAGAAAGAAATAGAACAGAATAGGGAAATACTATCTCCAATTATTGATTCTGTCATTTTTTGTGGACGTCTAGGTTTACCTCTTCGTGGGCATCGTGATGATTCCAAGTATCACCCTACTGTTGGTTGTTATTCATCTGGAGGGGTTGGTAATTTCATTGAAACACTCAATTATGGAGTTAGGAGAGGGGATAAAGTTTTAGAAAATCATTTAAAGAATTGTGGTAAGAATAGAAGTTATATTTCTAAAACAAGTCAAAATAAAATCATTAAATGTTGTGGCCAGGTAATCAGTAATCAGATTATTTCTGATATCAAAAAAAGTAAGTTTTTTTCTGTTATTGCTGATGAAGCATCTGATTCTTCACATAAAGAACAAATGTCTCTTGTTTTGCGCTTTGTTGATACCGATATGAATATCAGGGAAGAATTCATTTCATTTCTTTTGTAAGTGGGGACTAAGTGGTGCTCAACTTGCCAAGCTACTTTTAGAGGCTCTAAAGGAACTGACTTTATCAATAGATGATTGTAGGGGGCAAGGTTATGATGGGGCTGGTTCAGTTGCTGGTTGCACTAATGGTCTAGCAGCTCAAATTTTAAAGCTTAACCCAAAGGCTCTTTATACACACTGCTATAGTCATAGGTTAAACTTATCCATTTGCGATTCTTTGAGTATACGTGTTGTCAATGATATGTTGAAACATGTTAACAATGCCACTAATTTTATTAAAATTTCCCAAACTCGCAATATTCCCTTTGAAAAACATATACGTAATTCAGAAACAAACTCGAAAAAGACTAGATTAACAGACGTTTGCAAAACTAGATGGGTAGAACGTATCGAAGGTTTAGATACATTCCAAGAGCTTTTGTACCTGTATACACCACCCTTAACGATATGTCTGAAAATCTAGATGGTGAGTTCAAACCGTCGCTTCAGTCTGATGCCTCATCTTTGTTTCAACTTATTGACAGGTTTGATTTCGTCGTTGCTTTAGTTATCACGAGAAATATTCTTGATTCAACTCTTCCAGTAACACAGTTATTACAGGGTAAGAGTATCGATATAATGGATGGTATTCATTTAATTTCAACTTTGAAAACTGAGGTGGTGAACATGAGGAATTCCTCTGATTTTTATCATGACACCTGGTATGACGAAGCGCTTGAACTGGCAGCAAAGTTGGCATTGAAGAATGGAAACCAAGAACAGTGCGCAAACAAACGACCAGGAAAATATTCCCCACACAACCATTTCTGAGTATTATAAACGTGCAATTACTCTTCCTCTACTAGATCATTTGCAATCTTCTTTAGAATCACGATTCGACCTTGAGAGTGTGAATGTCTATAAAGGCCTTAGCATTGTACCGACGAAAATGATGTCCATGACAAGAGATGGGGTGGATTGGAAAGAGCCATTCAAAACTGTGGCTAACTTTTATTATGATGATTTGCCAAATCCTTTGGCCTTAGATGCTGAACTTAGGTTGTGGTACACTTATTGGGAGACCCACTGCGGCCTCCTTCCTGATAACATTGCCCAGACTTTAAAATCTGTTCATTTCGCCGGATTTGAAAACATTAAAATTTTACTACGTATTTTAGGAACGCTCCCATTACCTCTTGTGAATGTGAACGATCTATTTCTTCCCTTAGGACACTTAAAACTATCAGCGAAGTACCATGGTTGGGGAACGCTTAAATGGTTTGGCCTTGATGCAAATTCATCAGGAAATTGTACCAGATATTGGTGAGGTTATTAATACTTTTGCTGTTGGAAATACAAGGCTAAAATTTGCATGAATTTATTCATATCCTAGTTTTTTATTTTGTTGAAATGTCCATATGTTAACCATTTATTGTGCGTTGTACACAATAGTAACGTCAATAGAATTTGCATCAAACTAATAGCTCGCCCGATAAAGGTTTTTTTCCCTATATACATTCCAATCTTAAAACTGCTGAGTACGTGTATGGTACTCGGCCGTTGTCGACATAAATTTACTTTCACAAAAATTGTTAAGCATAAATAGAATAATTTTTCCTTACACCAAATTTTAGTCTTCACAAAGACTCTTTATACAAAGCTCTATTTTGACTATTACATTACATTTACATTCTGCTCATTTGTTGGCAAATGAGAGTGCACATTTTAGGTGGGGGGTAAAGGGTTGGAATTGACTGGGATGGTGTAAGAAACTGAGCAATCTTACATCCATGAAATGTCCCACATAGTCACCCATTTCTAACCAAACTCCTTTTGCTATTTGCTAAAGGTGTGAAAGGCGAGTTTCTGGCGCCTTCAAAAACCAGAGTGCTCATTTTTAGGTGGGGGGTAAAGGGTTGGAATTGACTGGGATGGTGTGAAAAATTGAGCAATATCACATCCATGAAATATCCCATATAGTCACCCATTTCTAACCAAACTCCTTTTCAAAGGTGTGTAGGCGAACTTCTGGCGCCATAACCAGTCTGCTTAATCGGCTCACAGGGCTGTCCATGCCGGATCACGATTTTTTGTTTTGCGTTAAAGTGTTCCTAGGCATGCTGATGAGCCCTGATATGGGGCGAAACAGTCTTGTGTGCATTCAATATTCTGAATAGTGAAAATCAACGACCTTGTGATATGTAAGTATAAATATACAATGTTTTTATGTATTTATACGATTGAGATCTACAAGATTCTGCATAGCTGAATGATTAGACTGTTTGATTTAAACAATTTATCGAAAGCATAAATAGTGTAGTATGTTTTGCAAAGTATGACGTCATAGGTTTAGCACTGAATGACGTCATAATGTTTTGCCTATGGTATCCAAAATCCTAGATCCGCCCCTGGAATGGCGCTTCATGCTTCGTCATCAACTATTGATGCTTGGTTAGTGCTTATCGCCAACATTCTCAAATTCCCATTCCCAATTGACTGGTAACCTTCTTGATCTTCATTAGCCGACTATTCAGGCTAAAAACTGAAATGGCTAACCGTTATAAGGTTGTCGAAACGTCAGTTAACATCAACAACAACAGTCCTTCTCAGGACTCTACTAATCTGGACGATCTACATCCACAAACATGTAACGATACTTTCGGGTTCAAACCATTTAATTTATTACGAATGATGTTTTTTGGATTGCCTTCCATGTCTCTTTCAAAACTATCGAGAAAAAAAAATTGTATGTGTTTTTTTATTGTTTAAGTGCCATGCTGTGTAACATGACCATTGAACATAACTTTAAATTTGTAAACAGCAAGCTCAAATTTTTTTGTTGATTTGACGTAAAAAGTAATTTCCTCTGACGTATACGGCGCTCCACGCTGCTGAGTCTCCAATCAGTTCAACAATTTCATTTAAATAGCTACGTGTTTCTTCAAAAAGAAAGTAGCTGATGTAAAATTTTCAAATTATGGCGACCTTTGCATACTAATACAGTTTTGATAGTAACATTGTTATAAGGTGGATTTGTCCTTTAACGGACATTATTTCCTAGTATTGACCGAATTAAAAGAGGAAATTCCTCGTCGTTAACCAACCAAAAAAGGAACTTTTTATTTTTATTGATCTAAGTAGTATTGAATGAATCAAAAGAAGTTCTTGTTTGGTGACATGACACAGCTAAATTACAAGATTGAACTCATTCTCTTCACTCAGAGGTTAATATAGAATAATAAAAATATAGAAACATTAAGCATATTACTTCTTTGAAAGAGTTATATAAGAAAGAGTTATATGAAAGAGTTATGTAAAAATCTTAATTATTCAAGTGCCTCGTATTTTATTAAGTTTCCTAGTTATTTCTTTACGTCAAGAACATCCAGCCAAATGATGAAACTAGAATTGTAAAAGGACACTGTTAAATGCTTTTTAATTGCATCAATTTTTAATGAACAGTCTTTATATCAATGCAAGCTTTGTTTTGGATGTCGCTCCCTTATAGGTTGACGTCATGAAGAGCATTTAATTAGAAATTTTAGAAAGATCTCGGTTCTTTTTTAGCGAAACACAACACTCACTGTAATGCCTTGTGCTTTTATTATAACTCTTTCTTATTTTTAAATTGTTTTTTTAAAACTCTATAACATCGCGAGCAATCTATCAATAAAGTACAACGTATTTAACAGCTACATTTGGTTTGTTACCAAAATATCACAATAAGTCTTTATTCATTAATTTTATGTTAATTAGCTAGTTTTGTTGTTTTACGATAAATAAAGGCCTGTTTATTAAAGAGTAAATGTTATGTTGAAAATCCTTCAAAACTACCGATTTTAAAGCTTTGAGTCACTTTTGTAAACTTCTTCTAAGTTGAGTGAATTCGACTTTAAAATTAAAACAATCTCCAGTTTGTGGCTATGTGTGCAAACTGTTCAACATATTTAAACTATTTAAAGCAGTTCAATTACATCCTGAAACAAATTAGTCTGTATAAATTCGTAAAGGCTTCTTTATCCTCACAATTTATTGATGCTGGACACACACACATATATAAAGAGCCTCGATCTTCATCTCAACCTAAAGTGTTTACTTGTAAGACATTTGAGACAAGACAAGATGGTGAGCTTTATTTGTGCGTTGGTGGCGATTACCTGCATCGTTGTTAATATTCAAGGGTAAGCTATGGTTTCGGGTAAAGAACTTGGAAATGTTTAATGCGCTTTATTGAACGCGAAAAAGACTGTGTTAGAAACACTTCTATGGCGTATTTCTTTTTAAATTTGAATAACATTTAGTACAAATTGTCGAGTTGTAGTTAATATTCTATGCTGGGGCAGTATACAAACATGATTAACTAAAGATTTTTCAAATCAGCTCAAGCCAAGTTTTTCTTGTTTAAATTGTGTTTTGGAGGAGTAAGACTTTTATATGCATTACACCTTTTTAGTACGTTGTTAGCTCTGTCATTTATGTACTTGATATAAGTCTGCCTCAATTCCTTGTTTATAGTGTGAAATATTTCATCTGAAAACTTTTCCATGACTCACTTTACTGTTCATACTTTTGCAGAGTGAGATCAACAAACAAAAAGGAAGATTATTTAAAAGATTTCTACTCAACATTCAGCCATGACATGAAACGCACCATAAAATCTGATAAAAACAATGCAACTTTGAAATCACAAATTGCAATAATAGACGGACAAATAAAAAAACTTCAAACATATCACAAGAATCTTCAAACCCAGCACAAACATCTGCAAATCTTTAAGTTAAGTCTTCAACACAAAATCAATAGGACAGAAGTACAAACATATACACTAGTGAAATTACAACAAAAAATTAAGAAAGTTGAATTGAAAATGATTGATCTTTCGTCACAAATGAAAAAACTTGATGCCCAAAGGGCAACATTACAAACGGAGTTAAAAAGTCTTGAAAAACAATTGAAAACACTTTACATGGTAAATGAAGAACTTACAAATATTTCGGAAAAAGGTAAGAATGATTTTAAAAAAAGAAAAGACACTTATAGATTCGAGTAATGAGTAATATTTGTTCAATAAAAACAATATCTTTCATTTTATTTCTCTGTGTTAGTTAATATTTTTATAACCATCAGGAAAAGACTGCGCAGATCTTTACAGAAAAAGTGTAAGACACAGTGGAATATACGAAGTAGATCCTGATGGTAAAGGAAACTTTAAGGTCTTCTGTGACATGACGTCATCAGGTGGTGGTTGGACTGTAATTCAAAGACAAATAAAAAATGGAAATACAGACTTTTATCTGGGTTGGGCGGAGTATAAACGTGGCTTTGGTAATCTTAAATCCGAATTCTGGCTTGGATTGGACAAGATACATCGACTAACATCTGCAAGGAAAAATAAACTTCGAATTGATCTTGTAAACACGTCAGGCACTAAAAAATACGCTGAATATGACGATTTTGTTGTAAGGGATGAAAATTATAAGTATCAATTAAGTATTGGAAAATACACAGGTAAGAAAATATTGAAGAAAATGAGTGTTTGTGATAGCAAATTGCGTTGACAGATTGTACCTTAGGGCCAGTTCATTTGAGACGGGCCAGCCCGCTTATGCCAGGATAGGTAGCTTTGCCGAGATCTTGCCTCGTATATTATTTTACAATTTTCTTGAAATTGCGTTCATATGAAGAGCGGGCCAGCCCAGCTTGGCGAGATACGCTTGAAGGAAGCTAGGTTCTAACGGGCTCATATAACTGCATCAATTGGGCCAGCCCGGCTAAACAGGGCTGGAAGAGATGAGATGGCGCATTCCCTTGTCTTGTTTGGTTATTTAAATATGACAAAAACTTCAAAACAATAATGTGCAATTGAAAATAAATTTGAAAATTTCATGTTATACCACTACAATAATCGGTGGAACTCACTGGTAGCAATCAGATTGTTGAATGTCTGAGTCTAAACACAATTTAATTTTCCCACAAAATACAATGTTTGTTGGCAGAAATTAAATACAACATTTCAGCCTGGCCAGCCCGCCTCATATGAATGCGAATACAAATTGGCCCTGCAAGCCAGCTAGTCCAGCTTTAAGTGGTTTTAACGTTTTTAAAATACAAATAACCAGAAAACTATAGAACCATTTCTACTTTTCAGGAACTGCTGCGGATCAATTATCCTATCACAATAACATGAAGTTTTCAACCAAAGATTCAGATAATGATAAAGATAGTAGAAATTGCGCTACTTCCTTCAAAGGTGCTTGGTGGTATAAAAGTTGTTATGGTTCCAACCTAAATGGTAAAAATATGTATTGGTCTAGTTTTAACGTGAAAACAAGTGAAATGAAAATTAAACCATGATGACTTTTCATAAATAACTGCAGTTTTTTTAGTTTTACCTTGCTGTAAGCTGCCTTCTTTAAAGTGGGCTGCCTTCTTTAAAGATTATTTTGTAATTATTATACTTTATTCTTCATGGCATGACTTACACATTCATATAGCACGTTGTGTTTTTCAAAAACAAATCATAAAAGCAAAGGATTGATATCTGCTTCCTCTTAAATTAAAAATTTGCAAAGATGATCGTCATGAAATTAATTGTACTTGCTTTATTGGCTTCTTTGTACCGTTAATATTACCGTTAAAATTAACACAAAACTTCATCCTTATGTTAGAGAGATAAAAAACGCTCGTTTTTCCTCACGTCACATCCAAAATTTTATTTCATGCTTTTTCAATTTTATTCCTTTATGGGCAGTGGCTTAGCCAGCCCTCAATTTATTCATAACACGTAATTTTTTATCATCAGCATCATTCGTTTTATTAAAAATTCATAGTATTATGAACAATAAATTATTTACATAGCAAGAAGAAACTTGCGGGTTTGCTACGCCACTGATCATGTGTTAGTTTCATGATGTACGTATATTTTTCATTATTTCCTTATGTGTAAAATTAAACACTATTCCTATTAATCCTATCATGTAATTTAATGCAATGTAATTTTTTAATTAGATTATTTATTCAGCTTGTTGTATCTAAGACTGTTGAAGATGTCTTATGTGCTTTGACAAAGAAATGTCTTCAATGAAAAAACTTTCATGCTACAAATTTATTTAAAAAATGCACGCTTTAAAATATATAATTATTGGGCTTACCTCTTAATGATGGCCCATTATATTTTAATAGAAGATAAAAGAATGGAATATGCCTTATTTTGCTTAGTATATCTTACAACTTAGCGCATGTTAGCTACCCATAAAACACTGAGCATGACAATTAAGGCTTCCTTTGTGCAAAGGAAAACGATTTTTCTTGTTGAGTCAACACAATAAACAAGTGTTTCTCAAAATACATGAAAAGTCGATGTTTCTTTAAAGAACTACAAAAAACTTTCTTACTGTTATTAAAAAAATCATGAAAAATAGCAAAAATATACCACCTAATGTGGAAAAGATTATTTAAAGGCATTTGACTTCACCGCAGCCTTTAATGTAAAAAATATTGGGACAAATTCGTTTCGTTGACAACAAGCCAGATAGGGTACAGATACCAGTGCTTAGACCATCCATGACAAATAATCTACATTATAAAGCATTGATTTAATACCATTTGATTTGGATATGGGTTAGGACGAAATATCTTAAATGCAACCTATAAATAGTTACTCACTTCCAAGACATAGAGATATGTGGTCAATTAAGGTAAACCTCAGATTGTCTGTCAAAAATTGTCCATTTTACTTCAAAGGAGATCCAATCAACAAAAAAGTTACATTAAATTTGTAAAATTCATAAAATAATCTTAATGTATATAAGATGCTGTTTTTTTCCTCATTTTGTGTAAAAATTTCACGTTATTTACTAATCATAAACCTTTATTGAAAGTACTCTCATTCAGTTGTGCTATGTCATACCTTTAGTTCAAGAACAAGACTACAGTGTTTGTGTAATTATCTATTTAACCATTGAAAGATTTAATTAAAAACTGCAGAGGGATGTAATAACAAATGCAAATCCTTTTTCCCACCTATCTCTTAAAGATGTTAGATAATTTAAACTAGGCTCGTAAATTAGAGTAGAATATGATTAACGGAACAGTACGATCAAAATGTTTTGTAGATATTAAAAGACTAGCTTCATCAATTACTTTGAGCAGAATAGCAATGTTCAGAGAAGCAGTTTTTGTTCAAACCTCTTTTATTTGAAATGTTGAGTCTATAGTAAAATTTTCCTCTAGCCATTGTTGATGTATAACTGCCACTTATTAATTTGGATTTTTCGACAATATTTTTTCCATTCATGCCCTGAATTGCTGTCTGCAAGTCTGTGAAAATTTGCACAACAGTTTTTTTATAAATAATTAGATTATAGGTGGTATTTGTGTTACGTCATGGCCGTTATGTTGGTTATCAAATACAAAAGAATATTTTATTCATACTGTTGTGGGCACCAGCCATCGTGGGCAAGCTACATTGTTTGAGAATTCCCTGGAGGTGGGCTTAACCCTAGCATTTTTAACTATATAGTCTATACAAAAAGCAAGGCTGCCATAGCGATGGTTTTTAGTATTCAACTTTATTAAAAATTCATATTTTTTGCTCGGTAATATCATGGTAGCTTTGCTTCCATGCACTTGGATTTAGTTCAAGCTGACTGAGTTTTGTTCTTTTGTATAGTCGTCCACATTTGACAGTGAAATGAAAGGCTAACATAGAAAGATATTGATTGAAATGTAAGGCCATCTAAACTCTTCACCGTAGGATGAGGAAGATAAACTCAAGTTGCTTGAGTATCTTTTTCTGCATGTACGGGGCTTCAAATGCGTAACTGTTTCTGTGAGGCAAAAACCTGGCTTCTTCTAGTGATCGAGAGGGCAGAAGTCTATATGACATTGAGTCAGTAGTCATGAGGCTGAATGTAGCTAACGAGCAGTTTGACAAGATTATGGAGTTTATGAAAATTTTTGTCCTTGAACTCGGGAATATGTTTATACATCTAACGTGAGTGATAAATGAATGTTTACTAAATATAGGTTTTATGTGTGATCTCTAAGAAAAACAATCATTATGATTTTACGTACGAGATGCATCCAAATACAGCCCATCAATACCAAGCATATAGAGCTGTTTCTAAATAATTGTAGCTAGCAAAGTCTTGTAGTTATGGTAAATAAATCTTGCAAATTACTAAAAGAAAACCAACTCAGTCAGTAAATTTGCTTTGGCAAGCCATTTAAGAACATGTCTATTTTAAAACATGTCTATTTGGTCGTAACTAAAGTATAAAGCATATCTTGAAGCCTAACTCACTAATTAAATTGTGATATGTTAGATAATCTTGTCTGGCTTGAATACGTAAGCCTGCCTATCCCAATATGTAATTAAAGCTTCAACTAAATATGTCAATTTTCATCGTCAATTTACACATTACATGTTTGAAGAAGGACCATGCACTCCCATGTCTTTATGTTTGCTATTTCTGGCTGAATTCCCAACTTATGTAAACACAACTAAGAATGCTACTTACCTTTTTTGAATTTGATACCATTGTCAGAACAAGTGTTCAATTAAGGTACGTTGGAAACGTCAAAATGAAATGTTGCTGACCACCACACGTCTGCACCTATAAAAAAAACAAAACCATATATAATGCTGTTTACTCTGTTTACGTTTTTCTATGCGTAAAAACGAAAGACTAAGTTGTTATTTTTCATATTAAAACCTTTTTCTGCAGTTTTTTTAGTTAAGTAGGTTGTAGATAGACTTTGTGTAAATGCTATACGCCACTGATTAAGTCCCTTAAGTGATATTTGCTCTTTCCTTGCGCAAGTTCCAAAATTTTTCAAGTTTTGGAATCCTTTTCTTGAATTCGGGTATTATCGTCGTGTGTAGAATCTACTTCGTCTCTTCTGCTTCTCCTTCTTTTTATTTATGTCAAAGATAAAACAAATCCACTTGACTTTATGAGCAGTATATTTAGCTTATTTAAACTATATTACTATATATTTAGCTTTTGTTCAGTTTGAAGATCATGGAATGGATTTAAAAGAATTTCTAGAATTTCTGTTTCGACAAAGCAAAACATGCATGAAATTAGTATCATCACAATAATATATAATAATCATTAATTTGTCGGAAATGAAATGAATACAAATCAATAGTCAGTGGTCATATTAAACTTCAGATCTTGAACTTTCTTTATTATTGTAATCAAATTATTGATCAATTGAAGGCTGCATCAAAGCACTGTTTATGGCAATGGAATAAAGACTTATACTTCTTAATAATTGAGGAAAGATATATATGCTTCTGAAGTTTGCTATTTTTGACTTCAGTCTATGGGGGCTCCTTTATTGTTTCATTATCTCTGCTGTATTGTTCAAAACTTGTTTTAAATATTATGACTGTATTTTTGAAAAACACTCTTATTATACCTTTTCGAAAAAAATAGCATCTCCCAAATTTTTAACATGGACCTGTATGTAAACAAGCTCAAACCGATATGTTTGCAACAGCAAAAATATTTGAGTGATGGTAGAATGATAAAGCAATCACACATCTATTATTTTGGATCTTGATAATTGATCATACAAGGTCATGAACCTATAAGAAAAAGGAATTTATTTTCTTTGAAAATGCGTTTGCCTTTTTTAGTGATATATTGCTTCAGCTGTCGTTTGTTCTGTGCACTTTCACCTACGTCTTACTTTGAAATTGATGTTTTTTTTAAAAGAAATTATCATTAAACTTGTGCATTAAAATAACATTAATAATAAAAATAGCACTTTCTTGTACCCCAAAAGCTTTAATTTGCATTCACTTGACAATAAAAATACTTTTCGGGCATTATTGCAAATATTATGGCTGTAGATATCGTAATTAAAAACCCATTATGGCAGGACTTTAGCGAAAATTGATATAAGCTCACAAAACAAAACAGGACATCTTTAAAAGTTACTTTATTTTAAATGATTTTGAAAAGTTTTTAAGTTTTTGATTAATACAGACCTGGTGAATTTAGCAATCATTTATTAACCACGATATGTGAAACGAAGACATATTTGAGTACTTAATGATTAATAACTTAGTAGTTTTAACTTAATAAGTTCTCTATCACATAGGATATAATTAGTGCGAACAATGTTTTAAGATAATGTTCACCAATACATCAATTTATCAATTATCATGAAGAAAGAAAAAATTTTACAAGCTTACGCCTCCTGGATTTAAAGAAAAATCAGCTCTTATGGCCTTACAGCTAGATTCCCTAAAATATCCCAAAGTGCTTTATTATGCAATCTAAGAACAGTTTACATGCAGCTGTGCATGTACAAAATATAATTTATTCTTCATGATGGTGGTTATATAAATGTTCTCAATTTTCCTGTCTGTTGTTTTTCGTTAACATGAGAATGACAACCTAGCCATTTTGATTTCTTACTAAAGTAGCACACTAGTGTACATTTTAATCTCAAAGAAACAAATTGTACATGTCATATTTAACGCTTGACTTATATTCTAGCAATCTAGTAACAAAAACATTGTGGTTAGAATGACTATAAACAAGGCTATGGTAATCTTATTTCTGAATTCTTGCTTGGATTGTATGAAATACGCTAACATCAGCAAGGCAAAATAAACTTTGCGGTGACCTGGGAGACTGGTCAGAAAACAAAAAACATGTTGAATATAATAACTGTTACATGTTTGTAAATGTAGATTGTCCAGGTTGGCATAGTCCTGAGAAGGACTGTTTTTGTTGTTGTTGACTGACGTTTCGACAACCTTAGCGGTAGTCATCTTCAGAGTTCAATGAGGAGTAAACGTCAGGTTAGCCGTATTTTTTAGCTGGTTCTTACCTCATTGTATTGTGTGTACAGGAAAAGTGTGGGTGTTAATTGTGTATTGTCATTGTGAATTAATGTGAAGTGTAATGTTTTTAGTTGATCGTTTGTTTGTATTGTGAATAAGTCGTTTGTAAGGTGCCGGTAATTGCTGTTATCTGTTCAGGGGGGTTTGTTCAAAGTTGGTATACCAACTTTCTAATGTAAGCCGTTGTCTATAGTCAGTACTGTAAGTAATGCATTTTGCCGAGTCCCAGTCAATGTTGTGCTTTGTGATTCGGTGATGTTCGGCAATGTAATTAGTTCTGTCTTGTTTCTTTGTACCTCGTTTGTGTTCAGTAAGTCTTATGTTTAAGTTCCTGCCAGTTTCCCCGTTTCACAAGTTCGAGACTGGACTAATGTTAAGGACTGTGAGTGAAAACAATATAGCAAATGATTTTAAAATGATTGGATGTCATTGTTTAATTCACGCTTTATCATTTCGTCTCAATTTAAATTAATTTTCGATATTATAGCTAGTGGACAAGAAAATGAACGAAGGAAGATGACAGGTGTCTTTAAACATTTTGAATAATAAAAAATAGCAAAAAAATGTATGCAACACAACTGCAATTTCACGAAAAGAAAAATGCGATTGCTCTTTTTTAATGTTTTTCGTGAAATGATAAACCTAATCATTAAAAAATTATAATTCTTTATGTTGAAGGATTTTCCCCAGCTATAGGAGTCTCTTTATTGTTCTTTCATAATCGCTGTGAAGTATAAAAACCTTTTTATCACCTTATGAATTAGCTATATGCATGCATTTTTTAGACTCTCTTTTTAATGAAATTTTATTCTTTGAAACATTCTTTTAAACATATAGGTTCTATGTATTTTAATACTATAGAACTTCAAGAGTGAGATATTTTTTTTCTTTAAAAATGCTTTTATCTTTTTTAGTGATATATTACTTAACGCTTCATCTGTTGTTTGCTCTGAGCACTATCATATACGTCTTACATTGACGTATATGTTTTTGTAAAAGAGCTTATCATTAAGCTTATCAAAACAGCACGCCATTGTCCGGTAAAAGCTTTTTAATTTCAGTCCAATTTGAAATAAAAACATTTTCCGGACATTAACACCATCATCATATAGCTAGATATCGCGTAAAAAACCTCTTATATATGGTACGTACTTAGCCCAAAATTAATTTTAAACGAAAAAAACAAAACAGGAGAAGTCTGTACAACTGTTCAGTAATTTGAAAATGAGGTTTTTGCAAAGATTTTAAACTAGAAACGTTTGTAATTAATACAGACCTAGTGTTTTATTTATTATTAACAATAATTTGGGAAAGGAAGACATATTTGGGTACTTAATGATAAAAAAGCTAAGTTTTAACTAACTCATCTATATATATTTTGTCACATAGGTAAAATTAATGTGTAGATTCTTTAAGATAATGTTCACCAATACACCAATTTATCAATTATCTTCAAGAAAGAAATATTTCTACAAGCCTACCCCTCATAGAATTAAAGAAAAATCGGCATTTATGCCCTTATAGCTCTATTGCCTAAAAAAATCCAAAGGGCTTTATTATGCAATCTTAGTAAAGCATACATGCAGCTGTGCATGCACAAAATATAATTTATTCTTCATGATGGTGGTTATATAAATGTTGTCAAAAAAGTTTTTCAAACACAAAGTGTTTACTTTTTTTTTATGCAAGATATTGATGCGCGTTTCTGTAGTTTTTCTTTTAGTTGCTTTTTGCAATGCATCACATAATGCTTGTCAAAGCGTACAAAGTGGTTTTATGAAGACAAAAGACAATGGTATGTTACAGTACAAAAGACAACAACATCGTCTAAAGATGTCTTTAACAGTTACTTTATTTATAAATGATTTTGCAAAGTTTTTACGTTTTTAATTAATACAGACCTGGTGGTTTTAGCAATCAATTATTAACCACGATATGTGAAACGAAGACATATTTGAGTACTTAATGATTAATAACTTAGTAGTTTTAACTTAATGCGTTGTCTATCACATAGGATATAATTAGTGTGAACAATGTTTTAAGATAATGTTCACTAATACACCAATTTATCCAATTTATCAATTGTCAACCAGCAAAAATATTTCTACAAGCTTACGCCTTTAGGAATTGAATATAAATCGCTTTTATCGCCTTAAAACTTTCCCAAAATATCGGAAAGTGCTTTTTTATGCAATTTAGGTAAATCAAACACAGCTGCATGTACAAAATATACATTATTCTTTATGACGGTGGCTATATAAATGTTCTCAAAAACGTTTTTCAAACATAAAGTGTTTTCTTTCTTTTATCCAAGATGTTGATGCGCGTTTCTGTAGTTTTTCTTTTAGTTGCTATCTGCAATGCATCGAATAATGCTTGTCAAAGTTCACAAAGTTTTTTTATGAAGATAAAAGACAACGGTAAGCTACAGAGTAAAAGATAAAATAAATGTTGTGGAGGATGTAAAAAACTAGTATGTTTTAAAACGCGTACCTGCAGGTTACATTTGTAGTTGTTTAATTGCAATAAAGCTTTCTCATTTCTATTTTATACCATTCTGGCAAAATGTATTAGCAAAAACTGAACAAGCGAAGATAGTATTTTTCATATATGTTTTTTCTAATCTAAAACGTTTGATCGTTAGTAAAAATACATGTAATTGTGTCATTGATAAGAATAATAAAACAGGTAAGACTTTGAGACCTCTAGCTCGACTCAGTTCCGTACATTGTTTTTTGCTTAACTTTTTGCGTTTTATAAATATTTGCTTTACGAAATTTGTTTACGTTTGTTTGCAAAAATGGACCTACAAAACAGATTTTGAGCTAATGAAGGCACGCTAGTTTACTGGAAGTGACACCAGCCATATAATAAAAGAAATTAATGTATTTAATTCACATGAGACGTCTGTGTTGTCTAGATATATAAATTCACTCCCCAATAACGTTCTAGCTTCGTCCCTGCTTCCATGCTAGTCTTAGCCACTTGTTTAGAAATAGGATAACGTTGCAGAGTTGCTGAATGTAAATTTTGGATGCATCAAAGCGATAACATGACAAATATTTTATCAAGAAAATTTTACCTAGTGGTCACTCAAATCAACAAAGCAATCTACTTGTAGAAATACTGAGTTTTGGTTTATTCTGAAGTTTTGAAAGTTGTTTTATGATAAAGGACAAAACCATAAGAACAATTATATAATGTTTCATCGATCCAGCGATTCCTTAAATATGTCTTATTACATTACACTGAAAAACTGAAGCAAAATTTACCAAAGTTTTTTTTGTTTCAAATAAAATATAAATTTTTTATACGAATTTAAATATTTTACATTTGTGTACTTTACTTTTCACTTTATGACGTTATTAGGGTCCTGTAAGCAGATGTATTATAAACCTACAGTGTGAGTTATCATCATGAATAATGAAACAGTAATAATCCCAATGTCCTCACTATGTCATGGTAAAAAAATTTTTGCAAAAGCATCTACATATGCATATATACCTCTAAACCATATCTTGATTGATATTTGAACAACAATTCCTATCGTAATAGCTCCCAAACCCACAAAAAAATAATTATGATGATTTATTTTGCTGTTTTATTAACATTTATCAAATCAATTCAACAGCATTCTAACACATTTCAGATCATTGATTCTTATTTATTATTTTGCGTCTTCTGATGTGAGATTAGTACATTCTGTCTAACGTCATGAATCTATGCTAATAAGTAATAAGTCTGCCTGCTTCAAAATGAACATACACTGTAGTTTAAAAAAATTTAGATTTGAAATGTCCATCTCTGTAGATAGTAAACAGAAGCAAAATTAGATTTGAAATGTCCATCTCTGTAGATAGTAAATAGAAGCAGGCAGACTTCTCAGCTTCAATTTTTTTGACTACAGTATGATCTTCGGCTGTTTTTCCCTTTCTGGTGTATGTTACCAATTAAATCAGAAAGCCGACAAGGACACATCAATATTTTGAACTTTTTGCTATTTCCTTCTCATGAAATGTTTGGAATAAACCAAGACTTAACAAAACTGCTGTTAGGACGGTATAAATTTGACGAGGCAATGTTTGTCGTGTTATTTTCCAGCTTTGATGAATCGAAGTTAACTTCTAAAAATTCTGCAATGTCATCCTATTTCTAGAAAAAGAGGAAAGAACTAGAGGTTAGATATTAAAAACATGTTTGTGCATATAAAATAAAAACAAACCAAAATGTATGAAAGGAGTTCTTTTTGGTTTATTATAATTAAAATTTGAATGAACGTAATATCTGTGCGAATGGTCGGCCGATGCTAAAATAAACGCTAGCCAAAATTTTTACGGTTTTTGATCAGTTGTAAACTTTTATGATTAGTTCTACCCTTATCCAAAACAAAACCTTCTCTTTCAGGCAAAGTTACGGGAGCTTGCGCTGACAGAATTAATACGCTGGGACTTGTTTAAGAACACTGCATTTGACCTCATAAAGTCAATTATTCTTATTGAACATTCAGGCATACTTACACAATAGTGTTTCATTGCTATACATAAGAAATAAGTCGTAATGCTATGATTTCTAAAATTTTAAATCATTCCATGATTAAAGAATCTACCTGCTATACTTGTAGCTATGGTTCTTTTCAACATCAGTGTAAATGTAATAGTAGCTTTTCAAATGAAGCTTTAAGTCCGAAATTATACAGCCATGAAGCTGGTCTTTTATTTAAGAGTAGCAAGGGGCAATGTACAGTACTGATCTTATATGTTTACTTTAAACATGACGGCTAATATTTAAATTGTATAAAAATCTTTATGATTGAGGAAATATTTATCAAAAAGCTTCAGAAGCAAGAGCAATAAAAGTGGTGATATACGAAACACAGTGTAGAAATTATAGGGAAATATTATATATTTACCATTGTGTTATCACCCTATATTTCATGATATTTATATAAAATGTTTCCATCTAAGGTTTAAACGTTGATAATTTATTGGTTAATTTTGACGAGCGAAGATAATCTTTCACTTTCTTTTGCTCCATGACTCATTGCATTTTATAAATCTTGTTATTTCTTTTTTGTATTTTTGACTATAAAATAGACTTTGTTATCTTTTTGTATTATTTACACCTTTTGTAATTGATCCTGTTTTGTTCTTTGTTTTAAAGGTGAGACGTTATCACCAAAAGATATCATTTCAACTCATGCTGTTCACAATGACATTGAATGTTCCATGAAATGTCATCAACAGAAACTATGTGTTGGCTTTAATTTCTTATTTGATGCAAAAGAATTTGAGATAAACTGCCAAATTACCAACAGAAAAACCCAGAAATATGGAGAAACTAGCCTCAGAAGGCAAATGGACTTTTTATGAATCTCATGCATTGGTAAGAAAAAAGAAAGTGGTTGATTTGAAAATGTTTGTTAAGTGGGTATTATGTGTTAATTTTAAATATATTGTTAACGCTTATTTTTTTCCTGATAAGCATTGTGCAAAACTATATAAAATCTGACTTAAAGTACTAATTAAAAGAAAAATGCCCAATCAAGTGTCTATTTTTAGGTTACTGAATTTAATTCGATTTCGAGAAAAAGAATGCAATTTTAAAATTCATACGATTTCGAGGATAAGAATGAAATTGTGCCAATTTTAATTATGTTTAGTTTAATCTTAAAATGTTTTGAACAGCTATTTGGCACAATGGATCTATGTAGGAAAGCTTTTCATAACAATTTCTTTGGATGCCTAATGATTTATAACCCGTAGGAAGTTAAATGCAATAGATTTTTCAATAATATTTTTATAGGCAAAAGACTGTGCAGATCTATACATGAAAGGAAAGAGGAAGAATGGAGTTTATGAAATTGATCCAGATGGCCAGGGCAGTTTCAATGTTTTCTGTGATATGACAACATCTAGTGGAGGTTGGACTGTGTTTCAACGTCGTCAAGATGGAAGTGTAGACTTTTATCGAGATTGGAGGGATTATAAGAATGGTTTTGGTGATCTGAAAGGCGAATTCTGGCTTGGATTGGATAAAATATACAGACTAACATCAGCAAGGAGAAATAAACTTCGTGTTGACCTTGGAGACTGGTCAGGAAACAAAGCATATGCTGAATATGATTATTTTGCTGTAGAGAATGAAGCAAATAAATATAAGTTGAGTCTTGGTGCATATTCTGGTGAGTCAATAAGTAAATGTAAACATTTGATGGACAAATTTCTAAGCCATTTTTTGATATAAGCATTATACGTTGTAATGATTCGAGTTTGCGTGGGCAGGTCAGCAATTTTGGGAAAAACATAGATATTTTAACGGTTGACTTTGAGCGGAAGTCTTGTTAGATCTTAAAAAATATAATCAATTTGATATTACGAACAAAATACATTGAACAAACATAAAAATCATTTTGTTGTGTGAATCATTAAGTTGCACCCTACGACAACAATTTTGACTTACAAAAGAGATCATTCATGGATTGTGCTTACCGTATGATTAAGATTAAATGAAAATTCAATTGAAGCTTTGTAAACAAGTAATGAGCATGCGCCTGAAACATTGCTAAATTATGTGGACTTAAATAAACATTAAAACCTTTTATATAAAATATATGCAAACCTGTAATATATAATATTAAATTCAGGCTTCCATTCCAAGATTTTTATATATGTATAAAAAAAATGATAGCATAATGCTCTATCCAACAACTACAAACAATAACGACATTATCTAACAACATTTGCAAAATTAACCTTCCACTCCTGTTCCTTTTAGTCCTAGAATTATACTCTGCTATACTGGTCACAAGCTCAGGACTTGTAATTAAGGCTCTCTGCTTTTGAATAGACTTGTCTTGTTTACAAAGAAGAGGAGTGGAAGTTTAATTTTCAAATGTTGTTAGATAAGGTCATTATTGTTTGTAGTTGTTCGTTAAAGCATTATGCTATTATTCTTTTTGTTTCATAACATTCCAACTATTTAACCTCAAGAATAGGTATAAATAAATATAATATATTTATACATATATAAACGTTACTGAAATTCATTCAATTATACGTGGATAAATTTACATATAGAAGAATGAAAAACATAAATGTAAATTAAGTCTCGGACAACACTACAGGTATATCATCAAGTCAATAAAGAATTTCTAAGGTCTATTATAATAAAAATTAAATACCATTCATTACTTAACATAGGAGTGAGAGCAATGAGTTAAGGCTGGGATGTGGAAATAATGTTCTGGGAAATGAAAGTAGGATCAAAGTCAAAGTCTTGACAAATTTACCTTTGCAATTTATATATTCCATTTTGAAACCGGATTTACAGCAAGTTGTTAAATAAGTCAGCTATAACAACTTTATGACAAACGGTAGCAATGTTATAATGTGATTGTCGTTGGATGTCCCACATGCACCAGAATATGTGAAATGAAAACTCAGTGTTATATAACATATTTTAACACTTACATCATTCCTTCCTCTTTTCTACATAAAATAAAAAACTTATTGGCAAATCTCACAAAAGCCCCCAAAAACCGCTGTAGGAATCTTCTAACAATGACATAAAACCCATTTTGGGAGAGTTTCTGCAAGTTCAGAAGAATTCTATAACTGCATAAAATGCGAACTTTGAAAGGTACTACTTTTGTAGGAAATGCTAGCAATTCATTATCTTGTCATAAAGCCAAGGCGTTTTCAACAAAAGATTCAAATAATCATCAAAGTGCAGGAAACTGTGCCACTGACTGGAAAGGAGCTTGGTGGTATTGTTATGATAACTATTGTTATGACTCTAACCTGAATGGACACTACTATAGTGGCAACCAAAACAATTACAAAGGTGTGACTTGGCGACAATGGAAAGGTGGTAAATCCTTAAAGTTCACTGAGATGAAAATAAAACCATAAAGAATTTCCAAAGCTGTAATGTCATAAATTTGATCACTATTTCTAATGAAACTTTCAACATATAATAACAAAAAATAACTTTTATGTCTTTTAAAGATCCTTTATAATCATTATCATTTAAAAAGCGTTGAAAAATAATTAAAAATACTGTGGTGAAATAATAACTTTCTAATATTTTCGCTAAAATTAGAGCTGATTTAGGTAATTATGTGATTCTAATGTTATGTCTTTTCACTCATTTCTTTAATGAGATGTTGCTCTGTATGTAGCTAATTTTATATTTTCGCCTCGTTCCACGCAATCTTGGTGTATCATGCATTTCATGCAATTATCTTACATCATTATTCACTATGTAAGCAATGTCGCTTTTGATTGGTCAACTTCCTGCAAATAATTCTACATATCTGTAGGTAAGACGTCTATTTACAAATAACAGTTTCTACAATTATAGACGTCATTAAAAGCCGGTTTTGAAAAAAAGTCAAATCATAGCGATGTTTTCCACAGTTTCTAAAAACGATGTAAAAGCTTTGAAACAAGAAGCATCCAGAAAACACTAAAAAAGCGGCTAAGATGGCTTTGAACGTGCTTACAACATATTTAAACAAGATGAACTTGAATAAACCAGCTGACAAAACAATTAACGAAGGTTTGAAAAATGTTCTATATTGATATGTGTTAATAATATTTCAGTTAGTTAAAGTGAATAATAAAACAATTATTGAACTTGGCTTTCGTAGTTATGATTTTAAAAATTATTCAGACCTCGGCAACGTATTCTGCCTCAGCTTTGCTTCTGCAGATAACATTGACCTTGGTCTGAATAATTTTTGATATCATGCTCAACCTCATCCAAACAATTGTTTATTATCTGGCTAGCCAGCAATCTTGTTCCTTCCAAAGAGAATGGTTGCACACCATATATAAACCGCGTTTACACTGCGGTCTCGTAACTTACCAAGGACTGACTAGGCCTCCAGTGTAAACACATCAAGCCTGACCTAGGACTCACCAAGGACCGACGTTTTAGCCCCATCATTGCACGTAGTCCTAGGAAAACTTACACAATTTAGAAGGCGCTAGAATCTCCCAACACTACAGTACATCCGGTCAAAAGGCCCGGTATACTATGTTTGATAATTTATATCGTTACATCTATCTCCTCATAAGGAATAAAACAAGGTTATAATTTGAAGGACCTAAGAGTAGTTTTCATAAAAATTGGTAATCAAATGTAGAACGTTCATTGTAATGTACGTCCTATAGAAGATTTTCTTTTGACTGAGGTGTCCGATGTGTCGGTTTCTAGTCGTGCCTAATTGGTTTCTATACTGACATTTGTGGACGTGTCTTGCGTAGAGAAATAGTCTAGTTTAGTTTACATATCAGTGGCTTAATTATCCTCTACCAATAGCAAAATAAATAAAACAACATTACAACACCGAATCAAAATTATAAATGTTGAAGAAAGATAATCACATTGCTAAAACAGTTTATCGTTGTCCTGGTGGTTAAAGTCATCTCCGAATCGTTAGGAATGAAATGAGTAATTTAGAGCAAAAATAGTCAGCGTCGCTCTCGTTGACAAAGCGCGCTAAAAAAAAAGCAATGATGCGCATGCGTATTAATTTTATATTGCAGTACCCAGCCATTGTACCCAGAATGCTCGCTCTGCAATCTTCAGAAACTTAGTGAATATCAGTGGGACTAGAGTTGAAGATTTTTGTCAGAACGTAACATCATGCAGCAGAGGAAAATATCTCAGTTTTAAAGAGGAATGATTTGTTAATCACTTTGAAAATTCAAGTTCTTTTTTAAACGTCTTGTAAAATTGTCGTGTTGCTTGCAAAGGCCAAGAGAATCGATACAATACTGGCATATTCAACTAATTCAAGTTAGATCATCGATTTCAGGTTCTCTAAAAGATCACGTTTTAAATAAGGCATGAACGTACAAACATAAATAAAAAGACATGTTGTAGACTAGTGAGAAATTAATCATTTTAAGAAATATACAACAAATGAAATTACTTCAACTAATATCATTATAATGTAGATATTTATAAATGCCACGTTTGTGTTTTTACGGTTCCTTTGAAAATAAAGCATGAATTAATTATCAATTTCAATAGCTTGCTGAAACCAAAAATAAGCACATCAACACAAGCTACTTTTTTGAAATGGATAATTTCGGTCAATTTATGAGGTAGAAGTTTATAGCTACATACCTTGATGGTGGCTATGTTTCAAGTGATGTTTAGTTTTTTAGTTCTCAAGTTTTAGTCCAGCTTTTCATCATCCTTATTTATGTCTATTTAAATTCGATGTTTTTGCCGTGAGTATAAACACAAAGAGATTGACAGCAGGATTACATAAGCATGCTGGAGATACGAACTGTAAATAAAACATTTTTCTCATTTTGAACCACGTTAAAAAAAAATGTCCTGTACATTCATTATTTTAAAGTAGAAGTTTCAAAAATTCATGTTGATAACGTTAACATGTACGTAATTGCATGTGTTGTTCGTTATGACACAACAATTTCCTTCAATGTACGTGCAAAGTTGATATTCACAATAAAGATGCTGTTTGAGATAATAGAGTTATATTTATATAATTTTTGTACTGGAGACAGCTGGGGGGAATTATTGCCAGTTTGGTTCAATATAGCTGCAACGTAAATTGTTTTAAGAGTGATCAACGGCGAAATACAGCTTGTAATCAATTTTACTGTATCAAAAGTAAGTACACAAAATATAGCCATATTTGTATCGAGTGCCACGTTTTAAAGGTTTCTTTGTAAGTCGTGTATGAATAAATTACTTAATTTAATTGAGTGCTGAGACAGAATGTGAAAATAAGAATACATATCACTTGTAGACAGGAAAACAGCTGGGTCGAGTTTTAGGCATAGAAATTTATATACTTTGTAAATTTGTTGTATTTTATACAACAAAATATCAAATAAGTAAACAACAGGATGTTTATTTAAATACAAATTCCAAACATATGATGCAATACTGTCAGTTTGAAATTGTAGACAAACTGTTGGGTCTGTTGTTCCTTATAAATAGTAAAATTGCTTTTCATACTAAAGAAAAAAGAAATCTTTTTGTGCAAGTTGATTTACATCAAGGTTTGACTATATACAATAAAATGGTGGCGCAAAATTTGTCTTTTAAACATTGCATAATCAAGCAGAACTTGTAATAATGCAAATTCATTGGACAAAACTTTGAGCATAAAATGGCTACTGCCTAAATCTCAAATAATTAAACTCTTTTATTATCAGCTGAAACAATCTTATTCTTTATAAATACTTAACATGAAATTACGTGCATGCATCATCGATAAATGGCAATAAATTATTAAAATACAGTTGACTCAAATACATAAATAGAGCTTTCATGATCTTGTCCTCACTTCAAGCTTGTGGATATCAATCACATATCACAAAATGGCAAAATTTGCTTTTGCGTTGGTCGGTGAGATAGTATGACGGCTGCCTTTATGTCAAAGAAATGTGATGTCAATAAATAACGAATTATTATTAGTTTAGGGCCTGTTCATATGAACCGGGCTGGCCGACTTTGCCGGGCCAGTTTATTATTTGATTCACATGACGCGGGCTAGCCCGACAAAGTACAGTAAAAATTATTTACGCACACCACATAAAAGTCCAAATCCCGATACTTTATGTTACTTTTAGAAGCTGAAAGAAACTCAATGATGTTATTTATTAGTCTATAGTCCACCGAAAGTTGTTCTTTTGCTTGCCCTATCTTTTGCATCGCATTGAATTTTATGAGCATGCGCAATAGTGCGATGCGATGCTTAACTCGGCATGCCGGTCTTGCCCACCTTGTGAATTCACATGAACCCATTTTATGCCGAGATCTTGCCTCGTTTAAGGGACATCCCGGCAAAACGGGCCAGCCGTCTCTCATATGAATCAAATTTGAAATTATATGTAAATACTAAAAGAGGTGAGATCTTGCTACTGCCGGGCTAGCCCGGTAAGGAGAGCCAGCCCGGCTCATATGAACAGGCTCTTATATACATACGCTTCAAGTTGTAAGCACCCAGCTTATAACTTATGTTTAGATTATGTGTATAACTTACATTTTCCATAATTACAAATTGTTTTTCTCTTGCAAATAAGTGTTTCATTAGCGTTACACGAGTTAATTCTATTCAAGTAAGTCTTGAATGCAATGAAACTTGGTATGTTTGTATGGCTACTATGTAAAAGAGAACATGCATGTTAACGTCTGATTGGATCTAGGTGCTCTTACATATTCAGTCATAACAAAGATATATAATGAAAGTTTTATTTCGACGAAACTTTTGTAATGGTTCAAAACTTATTATTACAAAAAAAACTTGTCCGTCGTGCACATGTGAAAGTGGTAGCCGGTTTTTCTGCAGACGTCGAATTATGCTAACATTGCACTTTATTTAAACAAACATACTTACGTATAGCTTGATCGAATTCATTTATAATTTATTTTGACTGTGGGCGCTGATCCAACCTTGCATCTCTATAATTACAAAACATCTGTCAACGTTACAATTATTTTTAACTCATTATTGAAGAATGGCACGCCATTGTTCGTCATCAACTGTTGAGGCTTGGTTAATGCTGATGATCAACATACTCAAATTCCTATTCTCAATTGACTGGTAACCTTCTTGATCTTCATTAGCCGACTGTTCAGGCTAAAAACTGAAATGGCTTACCACTATAAGGTTGTTAAAACGTCAGTTAACATCAACAACAATAGTCCTTCTCAGGACTCTACTAGCTTGGACGATCTACATCCACAAACATGTAACGATACTCTCGGGTTCAAACCATTTAATTTATTACGAATGATATTTGTTGGATTGCCTTTTATATCACTTTCAAATTATCGAGAAAACAAAACAGTGCTTGTTTTTTTACTGTTTTTAAATGCTATGCTGTATAACATAAACCATTGAACATAACTTTAATTTTGTAAACAGCAAGCTCAAATTTTTGATGATATGACCTAAAAAGTAATTTCCTCTGACGTATACGGCGCTCCACGCTGCTAAATCTCTAATCAGTTCAACAAGTGCATTAAAATAGCTAAGTGTTTCTTCAAAAAGAAAGTAGCTGATGTAAAATTTTCAAACTATGGCGATCCTACAACAACAAATATCAAGCACTACCCAAAACATTGTTATTTCTTAACATCAACTACATACTACGGAGGCCCAGAGATGCCAATACACAAACGCAAATTCAAATACACAAACGCAAATTCAAATACACAAACACAAAATCAATTACACTAACGCAAATTCACACACACAAACACAAATTATAATATGCAAAATTCATATCCGGTTAATTTGCTCGCCAAATGTGTTCTGAATTTACAAAGTTGCCGAAGTGCAGAATATTGTCATATTCTTATATTTTCGTTTTATTTCGAGAAAGTAAGATAAATGCAAAATATTCGTGAGGTATTTATTACATTTAGCGTTCATGTATATGTTCGTATTATCTTTTCCGGCTGTTGGTAATGTGAACTTGAACACCATGTTTTGTACAGTATGCAGGAGTTCACTAAATACAAGGGTAATTTTTGTGCTAACAGTGGGACGGATCTTCGAAAGTCTGACGAATCAAAGACCTTGCGGAACAGTGATCCATCAACATCAGCTGGGCCTTCTAATGACCTTGTGCCACCAAACTTTTGACTTTTAAAGAGTATTTGGCAGATATTTCATTTGCCACTGTTGAGACAAGGAAGCGTCAAGATTGTTGTCTCCACGAAAAAGGGGAAGAAGAATGAGACTGTCAAGGTTTGTGATTATTACTACCTCTGCAAATAGGTCATGTCAATAATTATTTGAAGGATGGGTGATGTTCGTGAATAATTATATTCAATGCTTGTTTTTATATAGATGTTAATTATGTAATTCCCACCTATGTAAGCTGAAATATAAAATGCTGCTATAATACTTTGTTGCATGCTTTAAAAATCAGGCTCAGGTTTTCACGGAGAAGGATGGAATAGTATTTCCATTAAAATGTCTAATTATTTTTTCATTATTTATCAAACATTTTGTGATGGCAGGTCATGAACACCTTGTAACTGGATATTTTTTCCACCCCAGATAAACATTGGAATTATTGAGCTGGATGGGAATTATTTGAAAACTAAGCGAGGCTCACTTTTTCCTACTGATGTAAAAAAATGTGATTCTCATGAGTCATGATGTCATAGAAACTGCTAGGGTGGAGAAGCAACAGGCTCACAATAAGCAACTCTGTGATGAAAGTTCCGAATGGGTTTTATTGTACCCTAATATGGAGTTTTATGTTTACCAGGCACAACAGAAACATTTTCTGTAGAAAAGTACAAGGACTACCTTGCAGGCCATGCAGTTATGTCAATTTGCATGTTAGCAAGACTTTGGATTATGAAAGTGAAGAGGTTTTCTATTAATTATTAAAACACTTTGTTAATGCGTAGGCAATTTATTAATGTTGATTAACACCTAATTATGAGCATTTAACAATCAAAGTAATTCTGTAAGCTCAAGTATATAATAATTTTTGCACCATTTAGTTAATTTTATGAAACTATCATGATACAAATAAAATTAAACACTTACTTTATAAGGAGCTAACTTTAAATATTACACATTAATACTGTAAAGGCAACATTCATTCTGATGTTATACTTGAGAATTCCAATATGAGTGCATAAGGAAATCATCAAAAGTGTGTTATGCAACAATCTTTTTTTAAATAAGTTACATTATTGATAAAAATACAAATATTTGTTTTGTAGTTGCTAATGAATTAGTTGATGATGTTGTGGAAGAGCAATTAGATTTGGAAGAAATGAGACTAACAAAGACTCAAAATGAATAATTGTGCACAGAATCACAGCTTGGAGAAGAATCACATTCCACAACTTTGGTTTGAATGTCATCTATTGATTATGCCACTTTAACACCACATGCACTAGAGAACCTCCAAAATTGTGATGCTTTTGAGATGAATACTTCCCAAGGTTTGTGAGTACTATATAGTCTACTTGTTCTTGTCAGTCTTGTTATGAAAAAGATGTTCTAGTTACATAGTATAGAAGAAAAGTACCACTAATTTGATGTTCAATTAATATTTCATGAAATGATGAGTGGGTATTGTGATGATGGTGCAAAATACCATTGGGAATTCATTCAAAGAAAGTGGATTAATCGAATTTGAAAATAGAACAGTCCAAAATGTTGTGGCTTTTTACCCATCTTTACTATATTAAGTGTTGTACATTGCAGGTGAAAGTTCTGAAGGGGCTACTTTTGTCCCAGAAAGTATGGCAAATGAGGTTATTGAGCGAGAAGTGTTGCTTATTCATCGTTGTAATGTGAAAGCAGACTTGCTGCACTATTTTGAAAAAGATGACATTTTAAAGAAGTGTGTGGATGTCCAGATGATTGATTCCAGAGGTGTCGAGGAAAAGGGCGAATTAGTCGGCGTTGTCAGGGATGCATTTTCTCTGTTTTGGAATGAAATAGTTTCATGTCTAGCGAGGATGAACGAGTCCCAGTGATTCGTCATGACGTTTCGCGGGAGAAGTGGCAAGCGATAGCTAGAAATCTTGTGATAGGTTACACTCAAGAACGCTATTTTCGAATCAAAATTTCTCGCGTTTTCTTGTGCTCCTGTCTTTTTAGCGAAGATTATGTCTGAGAAGATATGTACGTGAGTTCTTTTATGAAGTACATGTCGACCACTGAGTCTAGTGTGGTTGAAAATGTACTTTCTCATTCTCCTGCAGTTGATGATGAAGATGTACAGGATTTCATAACAGCGTTTGAGTGCAAAAAATCTAGCGTTTATACAGCGTTTGCCGTATAGCTTTTTCCCTAGGTGTTTTGCCGTATGGTTTTTTCCTCGGTGTTTGCGGTATATATGTTTTTCCCTCGGTGTTTTGCCGTATAGCTTTTTCTTCGGTGTTTGTGGTATATGTGTTTTTCCCTCGGTGTTTTGCCGTATATATGTTTTTCCTTCGGTGTTTTGCCGTATATATGTTTTTCCCTCGGTGTTTTGCCGTATATATGTTTTTCCTTCGGTGTTTTGCCGTATAGCTTTTTCCTCGGTGTTTGTGGTAGGCTCTTGCCGATTGTGCTAGTAAAAGTGGCATATTATGCTAGTGGCAGTGCTCGTTTTTTGCCCAAATTATGCTCAAACTATGCTCGCTTTTCAAAATTATGCTACTTTTTTAAAAAATTATTCTGTGCACAAACTTCACAACTCACAAGACAAGTTTGAAAATGCATTTTATTAACCCTGGCCAGACGCTCTGGGCTCGGTTTTCAAAACCTGGGTAACTTTATCGGTGGTTGGGCCTATACGGCGAATAAATCTGCTATCCAGCGGATAGTTATCCAGCGAACAAAAGTAGGTTGCACAAAGCCTGGATAGTGTGGTGGATAACTATCCGCGGATAGCTTGCTAGTAGCTAACCATCTCGTGTAGCAGAGCACGACACAGTTTGCGCAAAATTTTCACTCAAATGGCCTCCAGTTACCATGGTAAAGTATGCAAATTTCGCGTAAACAACGAACGGTGCGCGCGCTAGCAACAACGAACTGTGCGCGCTGGGTTTCAAAACAAATAAAAAACAAATACAGTGAAAACTTAACCATGCAGTTTTTGACAAAGCCCTGGATAACAAATTTAACATTGAATAATCTCGCTCGTTTCTGAACCACGCAGTCCGGCTTGACTTCTCTAATTCGTTCTCCAACAGTTAATTAGCGCTTGTTATATTGAAGCATCACACTTGCTTGCAAGTAATCTGCAAGTGCACGATCTTGTTGATCGTTGAATAAAGCTGCCAGGATGCTGAATACTCTCTCTGCGGCAGCAGACGATGGTTGGACCAACAGTATTTTCTTCACTGCCATGGACCAATTTGGGAGACGGTCTGCGTGGGCCTGCCACCACTCCACCTTCTTTTCCTCTTGTTCAATGACCACATCCTGAGCAGCAACGACGTACTGTGGAAGCTCTTTAATTAGGCCATTGATAGTTGCATCATTGTCGAGGAAAGGGAAAATTCTTAGGGCTTCTATTGTGGCGGGTGTAGGCCTCATCCATTGAGCGGCAACTGGACACATGATTCTTGCAGCTTTGAAGGCCGTGACTGTGTCATAGAGCTTCACATTAAACTTCTGCAAGAACCAAAGTATAGCCGGCTGTACACAAGCTTTTGCCTTCCGTTCTAGATCCGCGGCTCTCTGAGTAGCATCTTCGTTGGCAATTACGGCAGCAATTGCGCGTACATTAGGAAAGTGCGGAGCTTGGCATGCCTCGGCGACAGCCTTTAACTTCTCGTAGCATGAAAACACAAGGGCCCGTCACCTTCCAAGTAGTATGTAGCTTTGACAAAATGCTCTCCTACATCAATGGTCACAGCCAACTCGAGCTTAAGATCGACAAGGTGCTGAGGATCTGAGAGTATAGCTCGAAGCTGTGCCACAATCTTTGGAGCAATGTTCTCTACTTCCGCATCATTCAGGAATCCAGCAACGTCTCCAAACTGCTCCAGTAGCTGCCTGTAAACTTCCCATTTTGATCACCAGCGTGTTTCGCTATACGATTTCGGCTTTCGATCGTTTAGATCCTGCCATGCCAACTTTGCTTTATGGCTGTGACTGAAAAAGCGTACCCACAGGTTTCCAAAACCCCAAAAGCGTAGGAATTTCCAGATGTTTGCCAACATTATCGAGCGTGTGGGAAAAGCAGACAATGTTCAACATCTTTGGGAAGATGAATGCTATCCGATCCAATGCTGCTTGATTGACACTTGCTCCATCCCTCATCGCTGCAAGCAAAGAGTTTGCCTTGATCCCAAATTCAACGCAAAGGGCTTCGTTGAGAACTCTTGCTAGTTCTTCTGAATTCACCGACTTTGAGCAAATGTAAATTCTTATAAGACGCTGTGTTATCATCCACTCATCATTAATAAAGCGAAGGATTATCGCAATAGCCTCACCTTGCCTGGTGCTGCCGTCAAATATTACTGAAACGTCCCTTGTCATATCTTCTCCTGGCAAAGACAGTTCCTCTTTATTCACTCAACCTCTTGCTTGAAAATAAGAGAAACATACTGTCCGAGATGCGCACTATGAGTGAGGCGATACTCATTTTTCTCTAGCAAAGGACGTAGCCTGTCTACCTTCCCGATTGGAATCCCTGCTTTCAAAAATTCCTCCACTACTTCCTGTCGGTATGCTTGCTCAGCCAACGGCAGCGGGTTGTCTTTACGAGTCTTCTCTATGCTGAGTGCCTCGGCTATCGTTTGTTCTCTTAACCTTGATCTCTTCAGCGCATCTTTCCCTTTGGCATGTTTTCTTGAACTACAATGTGATGCTAAAATGCTCTTTTTGGATGATACCATTTCTCTGCAGGCATTGCAAAAGATCGTTGTGCCTCTGACACTCAGGTGCTGATCAGGGAACTGATTAACACGATCTTGCAAAGGGACATATTTCACATTAGTGACATTACTCGTCCCCCTCCTCTTGTATTTTCCAGTGGTGGATTCGAGGCGTCTATCCCGGGCAAGTTGTGCAGGCTTTGGTCTATCCTCTCTGTTCTCGCAACCTTGTAAACTATCTGGATGTAAGTTCACTGCACTTGACTGGTTTGGCGTGGCGGCCGGCATTTTGAAACGAGCACTGGGAGAAAGACTAAGGAGTCTGGGACCGAGACACAGACTTCCGGTTCCGTTTCATCGAACTCCCGCGGTATCTCAACACAAGTAAAAAAAAAATCGAAAAATAGGAGTGGAAGCAACTGTTAATAGTAATCTATCGTTTTTAGTAGCTGAGATCTTCGTTTTCTTGAATTATTCTAAAATTGTGCTATTAAGACAAGAAAATACACGGATTATGCTAGCAGTGCTACTTTTGGAAAAAGGGCAAAACTTATGCTCAATTCCTCAGATTATGCCAAAAGTTATGCTAGCACAATGGGCAAGAGCCTAGTTTGTGGTATATATATTTTTCCCTCGGAGTTTTGCCGTATATATGTTTTTCCCTCAGTGTTTTGACGTATATATATTTTTCCCTCGGTGTTTTGCCGTATATATGTTTTTCCCTCGGTGTTTTGCCGTATAGCTTTTTCCCTCGGTGTTTTGCCGTATAGCTTTTTCCTTCGGTGTTTAGCTGCATGAGGTATTATGTATTCCAGGTCGAAAATCACGCAAATATTTGTGTTTTTAGCAATCTTATAAAAATTTGCACAAAAGTTGCTTTTTTATCGGCCTCGAAATCATCCCGAAGGTCTGCTGTTTTTATATCACCTAAACTCTTCGATATTTCAGGTATTTTTCGTCCGTACGTATCAACAAGCTTATAATGAAACGAATGAAATTACGTTAGATAAGATTGAAAAAGTTATTGACGAAGCTGACAGGTAAATTTTATAACAATTGTCCTCTTATATCAATATTACGCAAGATAAATTTTTAAAATTCTTTTTTAGGTTTCTATGGGTACGTATGTCTTGACTGATTCACTGACGTAGTTCTCGTTTATTTAAGGTTCAGTTAAGTCAGTTAAGAGTTTACTGACATCATTTAGGTCAGTTTTAAGTATACCTAGGGCTTGTCAAGTTATAACTGATGGAATTAATACATAACTTTTTAAAGCAATTCTCTTTTTTATTACATTGCCTATTCGTGTACTCTTTTAGCCATTGTACGCAAGTGCTTACATATTGGCGTCAGTTTTGTCTTTCTGCGAATAAATGTTTTAATTTTACGTATGTTTTAAAAAAAATTCTGAAACAACATCATTCAGTTTTGTTTTTCCTCTTTTCTATAGATTGTCTCTTCTTTCTCATTTCTTTTGGGCAATGTTTTCAATTCTTCAAAGTTATAAATCCTCGATCAATTTTGGTTATCTCGTAAGTAGATGAACAGTTAAATAGTGTTGTTTACCGTTAGATTTACATCACGTGACTGAATTTGACTTTTACCTTGTTGTATTGTCGTACCGTGGTATTGTATCCTAAACACCATTTGCTATTTTTAAAATACCATATCTTATAAGGAACATTCTACATCGAACAATCTTAGAAATGTGCAATACCACTTCATCAACTTTTTGCATATAGTGTGCGTTATTTCTTTACAAATATTTGTGTAAATGCATGGTCTTTTGCACTAAGTTCTTTCCATGTGGATTTGTTTAGAACAGATGTTAGTCAGCAATAATGTCTTATGCGTGTGTATCAAACTTGTACACAATGAGCACTATCATTGTGAACAAACGTAAAAGCAACGTAACACTTTGCGAAGATTTCTTATAAGTTTACAAGAAGGATTTTGTGTATAAATTTTATAGAATCAAATCACTATAAAGCAAATCCCATCCGCAGTAGTAACCATGCAAAGGATCTTGAGTGTGTTTTATTAATCTGTCATATAAGGTATTAAGAAGCGTCAGAAAATATCTGGAGAAATACTTACGTGCAAACCTCCACCTATATAGGAAATGTTACGCAAATACTACATTTACTGCATGATGAAAAATTTCAGTACCTTTCATAAAACCAAATTGTTTATGACGATTTTTAAAATTATTTGTTGGGCTCTAATATTTATATTGAGAATCCGCTTCCCGCCTGGCACTTCATTGGCAACAATACTTTTAACAAAAAATATATGTATGCTAATACTTCAAACTAGAAATAGGTTTTGGTCACAGATTTGGATTACGAGATTTTTGTGCGCACAATTCTGAGAGTACTGCAGTAGCCTGCCCTTCCAAGTAAAAAGTAGGTAGAAATACTAACTCACTTAACTTTTTCGAATGTAGTCCCTGCCTCATCAGCTGCCTTTTGTATTGTTTCATGTTTCTCCTTTGCCGTTGTATTCATTCCCTGATCGTAATAAGACTTCAAGATAGCTTTTTTGCAAGTCAGTTAATACTTCATACTGTATTCCAGTTGCCTCCATGTTCATAAGGTACACGTGTGTCGTGTGCATGTCGTGTGTTGATGATATATAGATTGGTGCATATATAAATTAAATATGGCGTCAACAAGAACGCTTAGAGGATCTCCTACATCACATACATGCGACGTTCTCCATTCAAGAAGTCTTGCTTCAGACGATTAAGAACATGCGACATGGGTAATGATTTGAATTTTTTTTCAAAATCGGCTTTTCATGGCAAACTGTTATTTGTAAATAGACGTCTTACCTACAGATATCTAGAATTATTTGCAGGTAGTTGACCAATCAAAAGTGACATTGTTTACATAGTGAATAATGATGTAAGATAATTGCATGAAATGCATGGTACATCAAGATTGCGGGAAACGGGGCGAAAAGATAGAATTAGCTACTTCGTAACGATCGTTTTGCACCGGTTTCCATTAAAAAAATGCAAGCGCGTAAAAGGTGTTTCCGGTCGTTTCTGTCGCAAGGATAGAACTCTAGTCTATCTCAAACGATCGATACGCAAGGATCGTTTCTAACGTAAGGATCGCTTTTGTCGTTTCAGTTGAGCGTTTCCATATGATCGTCTCTGTCGCTTCTACAAATTGCAAGCGACAAAGACGATCCTTACGACAGGAACGATCATACGGAAACCGGGCTTTAAAGAGCAACATCTCATTAAAAAAAATGAGTGAAATGACGTAACATTAGAATCATATAATTACCTAAATCAGCTCTAATTTTTAGGGAAAATATTAGAAAAGTATTGTTTCACCAACGCATTTTTAACAATTTCATCAAGGTTGTTTTAAAAGACATAAAAGCTAAAATGTTTTTATTATATGTTGAAAGTTTCATTAGAAATAATGATCAAATTTATAACATCACAGTCTTTGGAAATTCTTTATGGTTTTATTTTCATCTCAGTGAACTTTAAGGATTCAAAAACTTTCCAATGATACCAAACCACACCTTGGGTATTGTATTGGTTGCTTCTATAGTAGTGTCCATTCAGGTTAGAAAAATAACAATTATTATACCACCATGCAGCTTTCAAGAGTGCAGCACAGTTTCCTCGACGTTCCTTATCATTATCTGAATCTTTTGTTGTAAACGCCATGCCTTTATGATAACGTAATGAATCTCCAGCATTTCCTAAGAAAAGTAATACCTTTCAAAAATCGCATTTAATGCAGTTATAGAATTCTTTTGAACTTCCATTAACACAAGTTTAATGTATATATCATTTAGGCATTGACACTTGCATTTACAATTGATTATTAGAGGCTTAGATATAAAAAGGACTTCAGTCAATCTTCATTTGACAATGGTTCTTTTGTCTTTAATGCGTTCGGTGCCAGAGCCCTCTATTTGTAAGAGCTAGGACAACGGGTCTGGGGCGAGCGCGGAGCCGCCATTTTCGTGACTACTTGCAAGTTAAACTTGTAATAAAACTGTGTGAAAACTGCTAAATGAGCAAAAGAATAATAAAATTCTGCCTTGTTTAATGGAAATTTTAAATATATCGGAAACCACAATCAAGCTTTTGGCGTTTTTGTGAATAATTACTGCAAACCAAACTCAATTTTGCAGATTTTAGCTACATTCGATGTTGACTAGTTCGTGCTTTGAAACTAATCGTGACCCACTGCTAGACGTTTTTACGTATGTGAACGTATATTCTCGCAGTTTTCAACTACAGCACCAAGATATTTGTTTTCATTGCTTATAATTTACCAGCGATAAAGAAAATACTCGACATTTTGGCTGCATATTCCTGTTCGGGAAAACACGTTACTACACATATCTCCAGATTTGAATCAATGCTTTGGCAGGTATAAGGTATGTAAAAATAAATCACTGCAGCTCATTTTTGGTTATATTTACATTTAGAAAACGTAGAGGCGACTCAACTGGTAAAAATATATTCTTTAAAAATTCCCCACTAATAATCTTATTCTAAAACTAAAAAGTATTCGAATTTACAATTGAGCTGCTATAATTTATTTTCACTTAAACTGTGCCTACCATTGAATCAGTGTTATCCAAGTTTTGTTTTGAAGCACTGTGGTCGTGAAATTTTGCTTAGGTAGTACATATTTTGCAATATAGTCCAGGCATAAAAATTTAATGCAGATCGATTACAAAAAATTTTCTCGGAAAATTATGAATTTAAAATGTTTTTTAAATGCAGTAGCTCTTATGTTCTATTAATCTAATGTGAAGTTGTTGATTTCTTATTGATTGTGAAACTGAGATTATAGTTAAAGTTTAACTCTAATGCAAAACGGTATAGGCTTCTATTTGGTGAAGCATTTGTTGAAAAGGAAATTATGTTTGTGTATTATAAAACAATTCTGCTGTTGAAGAAATGTCTTGTTTGCTACAAATGTCACTGTTTGTACAGACTTTGACATTGTATATGAGTCTGATCCAAGTTTTAATCTATCTTAAAAAAATAATAAGTTGAGTAATGACAAAACTTCTGCATGTTTTCCAAATTATAAAGACCAAAGATCACACCAAACCATTGATTATGTAAAGACCAGAACAAATCATTGATAACCAAATTGAACATGTTCTGGTTTGAAGTACAGTCAGAATGTGTATTTCATTACCAGTAATGTATTTTACCGAGCTGTTTCAGTAAATATTTTAATTATGATTACTGATATTATACTTTCAAAGGATTTCCTAAAGATGCAAAATACAATATTCGAAAGTATATTATTTTAGCATATTGGATTAGCAATAATTATCTCTTGAAGTGGTTAAGAACTTGTAAATTAGAGTATTTTCCGAACATAATGATAAGTCATAATCTTTCTATAAAGAACAGGCTTTGTATGTAAGAAAACTATTGAATCGTTAGCATTAGGAGAAATATTTCCAATGATTTTTCACTTGAAAACAATCTTCGTAAACGAAGCTTTAGATAAAGATTAGTTAGACACAATGGTCACTACACACAATCCAATCTATCGTAAAGCCATTTCTTTCTTTTTTCTCGATCCATAATTATGGCGATATGCAGTTACATGATTTAGCTATCAAATACTCAATTATTGTAGCCATACCTCCAAAAAATCAAAATATTTTCTCAAAACACAAACAAACTTGTAGTAATCGCCATATAAACACTAGTTGAAATTTTAAAATTAGGAAGAAAAATGACGGAAATTAATCATGTGATCGATATTGTCCAGTAAACGTTCGCAAACCAGAGAACAATACATGTCCCAACTCTTACAAATAAAGGGCTCTGTTCGGTGTATGTAAAGTTTGACGTATGAAACAGACCTTACTTAATGGCGTACCTGGGTATTTTCCGACGCTCAATTGATATATTTGTGTTTCATGCTTACAAATGTGAATTGTTCATGTAAACTTAAATAAATTTCTGTTATGTTTTAGGTTGCTGTTATAAGTTCATAAAAAACTTTTAAATGTAGGAACAAGTTATAATGTATATATCATTTAGGCATTAAAACTTGCATTTACATTTAATTACTAGGGGCTTACTTGAATGCTTGCATTTTATAAAAAAGATTTCAGTCAATGATCATTGGACAATATAGATTCTCTCTTATGTACCAAATAATTTAGTCGTGTTTATTAGTTACATGTTGTTCAGGTGCTAGGTTATTACGTAATTTACAACTGCAGTTAAATTTGCATTTAATGTTGATGATAAGTTAATCAAAATCATTACATGTCACAATCAATCGTTGCAACAGAATCGTTTGCAAGTTGGAACGACTTTTTACGTTTGTTTATTGTATTTTTTCGGTAAGTTTTTAAGTTCAAAATTAATTATACTTTTATTGACAAACAAGGCTTTAGTTCGAAACCAACCGTTACTATCCGTTTTTATCAAAACTTGGAGAATCCCCCGTTGCAAACTGCAATCACTCATATCATTCAAAAATATTGTATATATCAAAATGTTTTTTCCTCAAACGTATATATTTACGTATTAACTTACCAAAATATTTACCAAGACTTAGTTGATATTTTTTACTTTCATTCTTTACAGCAAAATAATCATATTCAGCATATGCTTTGTTTCCTGACCAGTCTCCCAGGTCTACACGAAGTTTATTTCTCCTTGCAGATGTTAGTCGGAATATTTTATCCAATCCAAGCCAAAATTCAAAACTAAGATTACCAAAACCTTCTTTATAGTCATTCCACCCACGATAGAAATCAACACTTCCATCTAGGCGTCTTTGAAATACAGTCCAGCCACCACCATATGAAGTCATGTCACAGTAGACATTAAAAGATCCTTGACCATCAGGATCAATTTGATAAACTCCACTTTCGTTCTTGCCATTATTTTGTACCTCAGTGCAATCTTTGGCTATTTAAATTGAAAATGTTAAAAATTCAGTTTCTCAAGGTTATGTTATGATAGGATAAACGACTGAATTTTGTGAAAAAGTGTTTTTAAGCGAATGAAATCATTACTAGGTATTATTATTATTTGTTAAAAATTGCTTGTTTCATGTTTCACAGGCTGAAAACCTACAGAACACAAGCATTGCATGTAAGATATGGATATTATTGACTACTGTGAATTACATTTGAAGTGGGGATGCTGTTTTGCAATATACTCAATTTCAGAATATAAAGTCAATTTCATTGTAATGTGTGCTTACATGAAATTTTTTTATGTCTGAATAGAAAATTCCAGTCTAACTCTAATAGCGTTAAATTGAATAGTAAGAAAGTCATTTGAAATTTTATTAAACCCAGTAGAAATTTAATGCCATCTACTGAAAAACGTTATTACACATTATTTACATACATTTTTTTACCTTATTTATTGTATATCTTAAAAATATTGCTTATTTCGGTTTTTAAAGGAAGTGAATTCTTAATAGTAAAACCTAATTTTCTTACATCGAAAGTTAACAGGATATGTATGAATGAACATTATCAGTGCATACCACCCATACTAAGCGGCGAAGGACTAATTGCGCGGCCTGTAAGCTTAGAAAAATTTGTGGGACTTTAAGTGATATAATTTTCTCCAAAAATTTCAGTCTTTTGACGACGTTTCCGTTTCTTATGCTCCATTGCCTTTGCTTCAGTTTTGTTACTCATAGTGTAAACATTATAGAATAAATTTAAATTTCGAACGAGATAAACTCACTACTTTATGAGTTCTATACATAGAGCATTATAATAGTATATCGTACAGTTTCCAACAGGATATATTATTGAAATTTTGATCATTTATCTCATCTAGAATGGCAAAGAGTAAAAACTATGTTTAAAGAGAACAGGACTTTTAAAAACGCGGGAATGTAAGCTTCAGCCTACATAGCCTACTGAGTAATCGGACAACGGCCATATTTGTCTGTTCTTGGAATAAGTTCATAAAGCTACAATCCATTGGTTGAAGACATTTGATGTAATATTATTGAGGTGCACTCATTCTAGGAGGTCTGGAACTGGAAGCATGTCTGTCAAAATGCTTTTTAAAGTTTGTATTTACAGAATTCTTAGTTTAGGAAAGCCAACCAATAATAAACTCAAGACTGTCTAATATGGTGTATCTAGGTTAGCAGGGCCATGGCTAGATTACTAACTTCAGGAGGAGTGTTAAACTTAACCATAACCCTTACCCAAACCCTAACCCAAACCCTAACCCTACCCCCTCCTTAATGTAGAGAAACTCAAAATGTGTTAATGTTAACATATGCTATTGTCATTTAGAGAACCATACACTTTCAATGTTGTGTGCTTAGGAAGTTTTAAGTGTATTGAAGCTTTTCATAAATTTATTACTGATTTCCTGCTTGATTGTATTGGTAATAATGAACTTGTATGTGTGGCTGTGAGCCTTATTTTTGTGGTTACATGTAAAATGTAGATGCAGCAAATTCCTTGCACAGAAGCAACAGCACAGAGAACAGCTCAGGATTCTCAACAAAGAACAAAGTTTTAAAACTGCACAGAGATGCTCCTTATTAATGATCGGTGATAAAAAATCTTGATAAAGACAGTAATAAATCCATACCGTGGCACGAGTTACATTCTCCAAAGTATCCTTCCATACACGTGCAGTTCAATGTTCCATTAATTTTACGATAGTATGTGTTGGGTCCACACAAAGGAAAGTGAAAAGTGCTTGTCGCTATATCGATCAATAAAATTAAAAATAAAATCAACCAGGGATTCTAAACGAAACATATTCTTCCTCAAAGAACACAAATTATCACTCAGTATCCACGTTGACGTACCCAGCAAGCAAGTTTGTTATGCAATGTTGGTAATTTTGGTGTTCGCGCATTTCGTAAAAACAAAACAATTAAATAAATGTTGAAAATTTACAGAGTATGAACAAATTTGCTGGCTGTTTGGGACACTATAAGGGATATACTAAAGAAGTTAGATAATTGAAAAATGTTCAGAAAATTATCAATTCATCAGTAGTTCTCACAAAATGTGTCAAAGCTCATATATTTTGGCATGGCTTTGCCTTGTTTATTTAAAGTAAAATGAATGAAAAAACTAATCTCAAAAACCATGTGAGTACTTCGTAATCGCCTCAATTTAAACAGCATGCACAAAGAAAATGAAAAGTTTCAAATCTAGTTTAATCCAAAGATGTAAAAGTTTAAACTCTGTTTTGCAATATACTGAAATTTTAAGAAATTTGATAAACATTAAGCTCACTGCACAACATGCTCAATTTGGACGTTTTTCAATCTATTTTCATGATTTTTTTTATTTAAGACTGATTTCAAGCCCAAGTAATTGTTTAAATGATGTAAGAAACAATAAAGACTTAAATTTAACACCCAAGAAGTTTGATAAGAATAGACAAACGGCAAAAATGTCCAAATTAGACACTTTGCACTTTGAACTTAATGTTCATCAAATTTTTTATAATTTTGGAAGGAAGAACAACCGTTTACTAAGGCAATGTAACTTTGAACTTTTAACGTCTTTCTATTTTATGAACATTAGCGTGGGAGTTTTGCAAGTCTTAGATTATTATGTCAAATAAGTAAATATTTAACTACCGTTTGAGTCAGGAGTGATACTGTGTATTGCTACAGCCAAATCAAGATAACTGTTGTTTACAGGAAGAAAATATTTACGTCTCGTACGTTGATCTGTTGTGTTATGGACACTAACGACACTTCGTCCAACACTAGTTATGATATAAATGAAATCCCCAAATACTGCCATGGGACCTCGTGAAGTTCCAAAATCAGTTACATTTTGGGAGTAGTAAACATAGGAAAAAATATTTCCGTTTGAACTTCGCCAATAAATCTTCTCTTTAGCCATGTCAAGCGTTAGATGATGTGCTATTGACTGAAGTGAAACTGAACGAATATGATGTTTATTTGCAGTCATGCTCCATAACCATAAGAAAAGTTCTGTACTTTCTGCCAAGAATAGATACCTTAATAAAAATATTTGTTTTGTACATTAGTTTTCTCTATACGTACTGAAATACATAAACAATTGGCAGGCTAATATGTGCAAGAAAGGAAAGATAGAATACTTTTTTTGTTAAGACAAAGATGTTGTCAAAGTATTCAGAACTACCTTCATATATAGACGGTTTAATGGAGCATATTCAAAAAATTTGATAATATAGCAACATAACGCTATTGTAACTAACAGGAAAAGATCACCTTTATCATTTGAAATCTCTCTTTAAAACCGAACTAAAATATATGAAGTAATTAAACATTGCATGTGGTTCAGAACATACTAATAAATGTAATACGTTATTTTATTCACATAACTTCTATAATGATTGGTATTGTTTGACATTATTGTCGGAATGAGTAATGCTGTAGTTTGGAGTGGCTGCTGAATGAATTGTGTTGGTAATTGATAATGCTGAAAATTAGCTGATGCGTGGAATTTTTGTTCGAATTGAAAATTTGGTGTTGGTAAATGTTATGCACCATTTCATGTAGATATAAAATTAAGAAAGCTTTGTCATTTCAATTTTAAGCTTTCTTAATTTTTCAGTTTCATCTTGCATGAAAATTAGCAGCTCCTTGGATGGATCATCATCCACAAATGTTTTTAAAAGAGCTATAGCTTCAAAAACATTGTCTTTTGTTGATACTTTTTTTCTGTTTGTTTGGACAAACGATTTTTTATAACTATCTTAACCTTCTCTTTTTAATTGTCAAATTTTTTCATTGTTTTTCTGAAAAATCAGAAGAAGATTGACACTGGAGCTAACGCTATTGGTATCATTTAAAAATGATGATTCTATCGCCATGTCATGTTCGTGTTTTTTAGAATCTTTGGATTGGACAAGCTGCAAAAACTGCTTGAACACTATGGCCTTTACTTTATCGAAAATGTTTGATGCAACTGGTAGTTTTGATAATCATCGCAGCATATTTGCATTCTCCAATACATTTCTTAAATGTATTACGCATTTGAGTAACAGTAAAGTCCATGTGGTATTGTCGTTCATTGCTACTTGCCCCGAACTCTTTAAAAACTTTCTCGTATATATGACCGTTCTTTTGGCTTTGTGTGTTCGTGAAACTTAATTTTTTCTTGTAATATGATAACAATTAATGCCTAACATATAGTTTTAATTAGAGCTATAGAAATAGACCAAAAGCTGTAAAATTGAATTTATACTGACATTTCGTCCTTACTCAAGACATATTCAGGCAAGTAATAATTTAAAATGAGATTTTAAGAGAAGATATTGTATTTACAAAAGGTGTTAAATTACGACTAAAGGAGGCGGTGTCAAACGGATTACATAATAAAGAAGTTGGGAAGTAAAATTTAGTGAAGTTAAGAGAGGTTAAGTGGAGTGGAACCTCCTTGCACGAAGAGTGGAGGCTTGTATTTATTTATTAGAAGGCTCTCATGAATGGAGAGTTCATAGGAATCGTTAGTAAGAGGAAATTATTTTAAAGTCGTAAATTATTTATAACATATTCAGAAAGTTCTCGCTCCACAAGGCTTTTAAGCCAATTTCTTTTAATCACATGATTATTATCTTCAGATTCATCATCAGTGGACCAGCTACAGACCTAACGTTTGCCTAAGCTACACTAAGAAACACTGCATGAAATAAAGGTAGTGGAATGATTTTCCATTCAGGTGATTTGATTGGATGTGTGATTGGACTTATTAAAGGGAAGTGTGCAGCCACTTAATTTGCAGCTCTCGACTTTTCAATATACTCTGCCATTCAATGCAAGTTAAAGAAGGCTTGAAAAACTATAAACTTGATATATTTTATGTTTTTTAAATTGCCACATTTTTGAAAACTAAAATCCATTTTATATTTTTCATGTAACTACGTGGGAATGTGTGTAGTTTTTTTATCTTCATTACAAAACGAAAAGTTGAAGTTTTTTACGTTCAACACATTCGGGAATATTTTAAAACTTTATTGCCATTCCGTATTGAGATTGTTGCACATCTCTTACACTGCCTCAAAAAACTATACAAAAGAGCAAAGTATAGCAACAAACAATGCTCCCAATTTGTTGAAATCTTATGTGTAGGGCATATCTTATTAAGCATATGATTACCATGGAGGCGTCAAGCAAATTGCATTTTCTGACAAAGAAAAGCGCTCTTAGGTGGCCAGCCTAAACAAGTAATGGAATTAAATGTACAACACTAAGTTGCACAGTGAAGTTGTACTACTTTTTGTAGGTTGTGGAAAGCCAAGGTTCTGTGAGTATTTGACTAAAGTTTTATGTGCAAAGTAATTATTTAATATTTATTTCAGTTTCTAACGCTCTGTTTTATTTCATTTAATGACTTCATCATATATAAACATTGATCCCTCCGTTGTTACCTTTTTTCAAAGCTCTTTGGTTGCTCAACATAAATATCGCTGTCGATTTTGAAATTTCAGGATCTGCATGTTATTTTCTACTGCATGTGTGCTGAATAATCACACGAAACGTGTTCATTATTGCAGTTGGTTTGAAATGCCTTATAGTCACGCAATAAAATTTTGCTGGCCAAATCTCTCCGAAAGACGTTGATTTTAATAAAAATCTGTCGAACTATATGACGTTTGTTTCTTTATAGCCAACAAAATACTTAATATTCGCTCCCTTGGGAAAAACCGAGTTTTGATTTCCCGGAAAATCGATATTTTTTTCTATTATTAAACCTTTAAATAACAAACCATAATACGGACTTATAAAATTCAACTTTTCTATTAAATTAAAACACCGTCTCTAAAAACAAAAACTCTTACCTTACTTAAGAAAACCCTCCAATAGATTGACATAGTTTATTAATTTTACGCTTACAAGTAAAAAAAGAATTTCAATATCGCCTTACCCATGTTTTGAGTCAAATGCAATGCTGGAAAATTGTAAGCCTGGTTGAAGCCTCATAACACTTGTAATTTTATTTTTCAAATAAATTTGGTAGATAATGTTCGTGGAGTCAATAAAAGATACGACGACCAATCCAGTCAACTGTAATATCATGAACAGAAACATTTTTCGCAAAAATTTCGTTTCTAGTCAAGTCAAGATTTCCCCGTTTGATGTCTTTGTCATCAATGTAGTAAAGCACATTCTCAAGTACATCAATCTCTATGTCATTATATCTTGATGCATGGTCAGATTTATTTTTACTGGAACCATTAATAGTGCTGACATGAATATCTCCAGTAATAGAATCAACAGAGTATATTTTATCAAAGCTCATAATAATCAAATATGGCTTTGGATAAACATCTAAATAAATAATAAAAAAACTATAAATAACAACGATGAAAGTGGATTTTAAAAATGCAAATTTTTATAGACTTTACGATCATAATATTTTGTGAAAGACCAGAATAAGTATTTTTAGAAAGAATTTTTCACTGTAGAAATATTACTAATAACTGAAATTAGATTGGCTGCACAACTTCTACCTATTTTTGTTGAATATTGTTTTTGGTGCTATGAACAAGAAACTATGAAAATTTGTCAAAGATTATACCTTTGTAAAAACACATTTCTGTTTGCATTTGCATCATTTCTTTGTTGTATTGTTTTACTTCCTTGCATGCAGTTGTGTTATCGTCATTGCCATTTTTATCAACGCAAGTTTCCATCCATTCTTTCACGTTGTCTTTTAATGTCTCTAAGCTTTTCTTGCAGATTGATATGTCGTCATTACCATTTACTATTTGGCCACTAATAGACAGGATTATGAGAGTCCCAAGAAACGCTTTTGTTGAGCTTGATATCATCTTTATTTTCTATTTATTAGAAGGTGGACGATTACTAATTTCTTTAAAGCTTTTGTAGTAAAACATTTACTTTATTTATGAAAGGCTTATCATCAATATAATCATATAATCATTTGTTCTTAAACTTTTTTGGTATATAAATCAAGTATTGATTTCTATAATTATGTAACATTTTAACTTCCTTCTCCTTTTCACGTTTGCTTTCAGATAATTTATGATGATTGGATATTGTTGCAATAGATTAGACAAATTGTTCATTATAAAGACTCATGTTTACAATTCAATAAGTAGAGTTCACCCGCCTAGAACGTGTTTTGAATAAATAGATGTAAGGTTTCTAGGAAACGAAAGCATAGAAAGAAATAAAACATTTCAATGTCCACTATAAGGAAATGACGCAATATATGAAATTCACCAAGAGCGGTTTAGAAAAATTTAAAATGGGTTGATTTCAAATTTGCTCATGTTAACTCAGTTTACCAGATGAATGGGAAAGACGTATTGCTTAACTAAGCCAGCAAAATTAAATGCCAAATAATCTGTTGCGCAGTGTTTAACAGACTCGCTGGCCTTCTGTAACTACATGTCGTTTAGTTACAGAAATGAAGGCCGTTAAACAATACATGATATTCTGCTTTACAACATCTGTTAGTCGTATAGAGAAGTTCGACTCTCATAATTATATAAATTCTGAATTGAATGAAATTTATGAGTATTTTGACAGAACTGCAAAAGTAAAGAAAATTTAAAAAGCTAAATAGAGGAATGCAAATTTGCAGTATTAAATAAATTCTTACTTCTTCAAATATTTTGTTTTAGACAATTAAAAGGCATTTGCCATTTTTCAAAAATATTCTTGCAATATTGAATAATTGTAGCAAAGGAAACAAGAGACGAAAAATGTATCATTTGTTTTACATGCATTCCTTGCTTTTTAAAATGACTTCTGCATTGATGTTTGATGATGATTTGCCCCATTTCAATTTGTTGAATTATGTACCTCTCTTTTTTTATCATTCCCCTCAATCCTAAAGCTTAGTTTTAATGTCCAATCAAATATTCTTTATCATACATGCATTCAAGTTTTATTTTACTATCATTCTCATGTAAAAACGTAAAAACATTTGCAAATATTTTGTCATTGTTAAATATCTATGATAGTTAACAAACATTTTTTTGTTATCTCGATTTAGAAAAAAATCCTTAATGATGGTTGCTTCCTATATTTTTGATGTAGCTACTATTTTCTCTGGGGTATCACTGGAAATATGATATAATATATTTGCAGACATTCATAAATATAAATAAGTAGAACTTTATCTTTAGTTGTGATCAATCAATTCGTTTTTGTTTCCATCATAAGGATAAACATAAAATGATAAAAAGATTTGCGAAACGGTAAAAGATTTTTAAAAAATTTTAGACTAGTCAAATTACCAAATGGGAGCTAAGTATATATGATGCATGGCGCGCTACTCTAAACTACAGAAAATGTTTAAAAAAATATACAAAAATGTTTCATAATGCTTTAGGTATTTTAAAAGATAAAGATTGTATAAGATTATCTGTTGGATTACGTATAAGCATGACTATGATAAATGAAATGTATGGTCTTGATAAGAAAGTTAAATCCATAAGAGCTATTGTTTTTGCATTATGTGATAGGCTCTGAATTTTAGGTTTTCTTTATGTTCTCTTTGCTTACCATTGAAGAGGCAATTTGGCTATCAATATATTTTCTCTTTTGACTTCTGACGAGTTGTTTTCTATTCTTCTCAAACATCAGCTTAGAAAAAATACAACTGAAGCAGAAATTGTCTCGTCCTAAAGTGCTAGTAATATTGGCTTTTTGAATTTTGATATCAACACAAGACAAGTAATTTTCTGTGGACGGGGACACAAATTTTGATGATCTTTCATCATATTTTGGATAAAGAGCCATAATTGCGGAAATTTAGTGTAAGAAAAAATATGCAACAAAAATATTTTTTCAACAATTCCAAGAAATATCATTTACATTGAAAATAACAGACCAAATTATTTTAATTCCTTATAACAACACCCCGGGATAAAATGTGTTTATGATGACGTTATTCAAATTGGTCAACTATTTCAAGTGTCTCTATAAACTAAAAGAAAAATGTGCACTGCAGATGCTAGTTTCCGCTCATAGATAAGATACTATAAAGCAAAAAAGGAGTATTGTCTATAAGCAACTTTTGTTAAATTTTGATAGCTCATTATAATATGTTTTACCCTTTTTACTTAACCTAACATGAAACTTTCTAAAGTATATCAAATTCAAACAAGGCTAGTTTCTTAGGTGATTATCTTTATACATCCCATTTCACATGATTTTAATTTCTCATGTTTTAATAAATTTAGTTTATTTCAATGTATTCATTCTCTTTTCTCTCAAAAATGCAGAAAATAAGGACAAAAAGACACATTAATGGTTGCAGACCCCCTCATTTACATTTTCAGAGCACAATTTTCGACTTACATTTTATGATATACATGATATTCTGTTTACAACATCTGTCAGTCGTAAAGAGAAGTTCGACTCTCATAATTATATAAGTTCTGAATTGAATGAAATTTATGAGCATTTCGACAGAATTGCTAATGTAAAAAGTCTAAAGAACTAAATAGAGGAATTCAACTTTAAGTATCAAAAGTTTTAATTCTTCAAATATTTTGTTTCAGACAATTAAAAGGCATTTTCCATCTGTCAAAATATTCTTGCAATATTGAATAATTGTAGCAAAAGAAACAAGAGACGAAAAATGTATCATTTGTTTTGCATGCATTCCTTGCTTTTAAAATGACTTCTGTATTGATGTTTGATGATGATTTACCCATTTCAATTTGTTGAATTATGTACCTCTCTTTCTTTATCATTTCCCTCAAACATAAGTCTTAGTTTTAATGTCCAATCAAATATTCTTTATCAACATGCATTCAAGTTTTAGTTTACTATCATTCTCATGTAAAACGCAAAACACTTTGCAAATATTTTATAATTTTAAATGTCTATGATAGTTGGAAAACATTTTTTGTTATCTGTATTCAGAACAAAATACTTAATGATGGTTGCTTCAAATATTTTTGATGTAGCTACTATTTTCTGTCGTATCAATGGAAATATGATATAATACATTTCCAGACATTCATAAATATCAATTAGTAGAACTTTATCATTGGTTGTGATCAATCAATTCGTTTTGTTTTCATCATAAGGATAAATATAAAATGATAAAAGATTTGCGAAACAGTAAAAGTTTTTTAAGAATTTTAAATTAGTCAAATTACCAAATGGCAGCTATGTATATATGATGCATGGCTGCGCTATTCTTAACTATAGAAAATGTTTAAAAAACATACAAAAGTGTTTCATAATGCTTTAGGTATTTTATAAGATAAAGATTGTGTTAGATTATCTGTTGGATTAAGTATAAGCATGACTATGATAAATGAAATGTATGATCTTCATAAGGAAGTTTAATACATAAGAGCTATTGTTCTTAAATTATGTGATAGGCTCTGAATTTTAGGTTTTCTTTATGTTTTCCTTACTTACCATTGAAGACGCTATGTGGCTATCAATGAAATTTCTCTTTTGAGTTCGGACGAGTTATTTTCTATTCTTCTCAAACAGCAGCTTAGAAAAAATATACCTGAAGCAGAAATTGTCTTGTCCTTAAGTGCTAGTAATATTGGCTTTTGAATTTTGATATCAACACAAGACAAGTACTTTTCTGTGGACGGGGACACAAATTTTGATGATTTTCAATTATATTTTGGATAAAGAGCCGTAATTGCAGAAATTTAGTGTCAGAAAAAATATGCAACAAAATATTGTTTCAACAATTCGAAGAAATACCATTTACATTGAAAATAACAGACCAAATTATTTTAATTCCTTATAACAACACCCGGGAAAAATATGTTTATTTTGACGTTATTCAAATTGGTCAACTATTTCAAGTGTCTCTATAAACTAAAAGAAAAATGTGCACTGCAGATGTTAGTTTCCGTTCATAGATAAAATACTATAAAGCCAAAAAGGAGTATTGTCTATAAGCAACTTTTGTTTAATTCTATAGCTCATTATAATATGATTTACCCTTTTTACTTAACCTAACATAAACTTTCCAAAGTACATCATATTCAAACAACGTTAGTTTCTTAGGTAATTATCTCTATACATTACATTTCACATGATTTTAATTTCTAATGTTTTTAACAAATTTAGTTCATTTTAACGTATTACTTCCCTTTCCTCTCAAGATGCGGAAAATAAGGACAAAAGAAAAATTAATGGTTGCGACTCCTCCTAAACATTTTCAGAGAAAATTAAGACTTACAATTTCATAAGTTACAATCCTCATACAGGTAAGTGTTTTTCGTTTTCACCGAATGTATAAAAGCAAAGTTTCTGCACATACTTTTTTATTTTTCTATCATAAATTTTGGCGTACTACGTATGTTTGTGTCTTTTTAACATAATGTAAAATCTAAGTTCTTTGGGCCCATTACTTGTGCAATATGTATAAATGTACGTCATTAGATTATACTTTTGAACAAGTTTTCTGAAAATAATAATGATTTTTCTACAATTCGTTTTTAAAAATATTACATTGTCATTGAATGCAAAACATTCTCTCAAATTTATTCAGTTTCTACAATAAAACGCTTTCTGAAAAAATCTGCAAAGAAATGTCTCTTTTGTTACGTTGCTTTTGAGTCAGATTGTGTGACAGGGAATATTTAATACTGATTGCAAAAAATAAAACACCTCTTAAAAAATTCTTTTAATGTTTAAATTATTCAACAGCTTAATTCCATTGACGTAATTATATTAGCGTGCTTTAAATTTGCATTGAAATTCTCACGAAGACACGCATATAATATTGTTCATTCTCTTCTTTGAGTCACGCAACGTCAACAAGAGTTGTGAATTTTTAGGTTTGAGAAGCCAGTTAGAGAAGTCATAGGACGTAGATGTGGCTCTAACACGCCTTTTTAGTGATTGTACTTTATTCATTATGTTTCTAATAAATTTTGCTTCGTCAGGTATCAATGAACCCAATTTATTCATCTTTTATGCTTTAACATCCATCCAAAATACTTTAGAAAATTCTCTATGCATGATGCCTTATAATATTTTTCTTGCATTTACGCAGCATAATAGAAACGCTTTACCTGCTGCTTTAATATTTAAATTTTAAAATTGTTTGTGTGGGAGAATAAATTAGTTTTTCTTCTAGCAGCTGAAAAGCTGTTTTGTAAATTTCAATTGACTATATTTACAATGTATGGATCTCTGCAAAGTAAGAAATTTCATTATAATTTTGCTATTGTTCAACCGAATAGTTTTTGATATATTACAGAGTTAAACTTTCAATAGTTGACAGAGGTGATTTTAATAAAATATGTTGTCATGTAGCAATGTAAACTATTTGTTACAAAGAATTCGTTGCTAATGTCCTTTTCTGTGGACATTCAAATGTCACTCAATCCTATTGACTTCTCTACCAATCATGCAATCATAGATCTGATGCAGAAAAATAACTGAACAACAAACACACTAAGAAATCTATTTGAAAAATAAGGCCAAAACTCCTTTGTTAAAGACTGACTGTTTTTTTGGTTTCGCGTTCATAATTTGCCAGCAAAGTAAGAGATACTTCAAAGAGTGACTTACTACAAAAACCAACCTATAAAACTATCTTTATTGAGCAGCTATGAACATGCCAACAAGCAGACTAATCAAAGTGCTTGTTCAACACGACAATATCATAGAGCATGACACGTCATTTAAAAACAGATGGATTTAATTATATACTTTGTACTGCATGTCACCAGGTGGTTTATAGTGCTGCTATCGAAAAAATGCTTCCGCCAATACTTTTATGAACATTTAAAGAATACATTACCACCGACTTTATCTTGTACTTCCCGAAACAGTTTGAGACAACAAATAAAGTTGATATTGTACGGAATATCTTATCTTGTATTCAATATAGATTCACTGGAGAATGTTATCGATTTTGAAAAACTTTGAATAATTTATGGCTCGGAAAAGAAAATTTAAAAATGTCCCAAAATACGACATAGCAAGCTTTCCTAGCTTTAACAGATCTTTAAGCCAGCTATTATTCCATCCATTAACTGAGTGTGACACAGTGTCTTATTTTTGAGGGTGCGACAAAAGAAAATTGCATTGGATGCCTGGAAATTAATTCATCCTTAACGGACTATTGAACCAAACAATTACATCGTCAGAAAAAACATCACAAAGTAATCTATGGACGTTATTGAGAGGTCTGTGTTGCTGTTATTTCATCGAAAGAAAAAGAAACAGATACAAACTGATTAAATCTGCATGCAAAAGAAAAGTCAGTGGAAGTTCTTTAAAGGTAATCTGTATTTAAACTGCGCTTTGTAATATGACTTTTATCCATTGCCTTTTTACGACAGCTGTACGACCAATTTCGTATGAAAAATCAGTTTCCTCGTATTCACAATTTATTGATTGGAACTTTACTGAACTGATTAGCAAATAGTTCATGTTAAATCGATGCAGACAAATGAACCTGTAAAATTGTCTGAATGTTCTGTTTTAAGAGCATGATACACTACTCAAGTTGAAAAAGCTAGATGTCAACAAAGTACAATATTTCTGGCAATAAATGCAGGAATTGACCAAGTGACCATTTTACACAAACTGTTATCGACGCCTTTCCTTTATCGCGTTCCAGACTTTGTTGTGAGCAAAACGCGAGCGCCAAATTGTATTCGAGAAAATGCAAAATTTAACGCTTGAAACAGGCCTTATTATGCGATGCCCGATGTTACTAAAAGATGTTAGATACAACCACATTTCACGTAGTGATTAGCCGCTGACCGTGCGAGTACGGGCAGATTAAGAAAAAAAGTACGTATAGCGTACATATGGATTTAATTTTAAAAAGACAAAATACTATTAACAAGTCTTCAATTTACCTATTGATATTATTCTAATTGCGGGTCAAGCACAATCCTTAATTAACATATTCATAATCACTATACATAAATTTAAAAGTTGCTTTTTATCGAGGAGATAAAGTGAATTTAACTGAATGTAAATGAACTATTAGCTTGAAAAATTTACGATAATCGTAAAACAGAGGGAAATGAGAGCAAAGATGAGCCTGGCGTCCATAGTCCTAGCTTTATACTGTTCGATCACTAATGTTTTACTTGTATTCTCCTACCTCTATGGTCCTAGCTTTATACTGTTCGATCACTAATGTTTTACTTGTATTCTCCTACCTCTATGGTCCTAGCTTTATACTGTTCGATCACTGATGTTTTACTTCTATTCTCCTACTACCTCCACCGTCTTTATATCGGCTGATCTTTAATGTCATATTTCTACTCTCATCTGTCGAAAATCATTTGACTGAGAAACACACAACTTGAATAAAAATTTTTTATATATTCATAAATATACCATATAATAATTAAAAACCATATTTAGGGTTGACACAGTATGAACAAAGGAGTATACAGTCAAGAAACTTAGACACTTCTCAAAAGCCAAGACCTCTTGTACATGAAGACACATTTACGACCTTTCGTTAGCGGAGGTGAATACCAAAACAACTTTCACAAACAACATTATAAACTGTTGTAAGCGGTTGCACTTGATCTATTTTCAGTCAAATTAGTAATTATCCCAACTAATTGACATATTACGGTATATAAATAGATGTTGTTTTGTAATGCATGTAAATTCCTTCGTCTCCTTCATTTTTCTTCATGAACCACTATAGTTTCTTCTCCAGGTTTGCGCATTTATGTTCCTCAAAGAAAATTTTTTCATGTCATGTGAACTTTAAGCATTGTGTCTGTACAATGACAATATACATGATGAATTTGTTATATGATAACGTCTATGGACTCAAACGTTTCACTGTACAGATGTTGGACTTTTCAGTCGTTATCAAGCATATAATCATATTTCAAAACATTGTAAAAACAGTCATATTTAAAAAAATTTTTATAATTATGCAAAAATTAACAAACATCTCATAAGCGGACACCTCCGACAACAGAACACCAAGTCTTGGTCTCAAGGGTGTCCTTTTACGGTAAGTTCGATTGCATTCATTAAATATAAAAATGCTTTAAAACGTCTATGCCTATATAGAGTAAAGAATGTTCTGAATTTTCTTCCTTGATGTTTTCCATCGTTACAAACATTTGCTGGCACGGATGAAACTATCAAACACAATAGTGGTCATTTTACGAGCGTGATTAACACTATCGTATCTACGTCATTCGCATTGAATATTAAAGTTTATTACATGTTATTTTGCTATGACATGATTTCTTTGCACGAAATTTTCAAAACATGTCTCGCATACATTTTACTTTTCTTTCAACGATTAGGCATGGAAATTTTTTGTGAGAGAAAATTTCTGGTTGTTGATCCGTTATTCATGTGTATTCAGTTATTCCTGGCATTTGAAATGTCCCATGAAAACAGAGAACAGGAAATATTATACCGTGATTTTACGCTTTTTAAAAGAATAAAGATGCAAATTAAGAACTTTCAAATACAATAAATGTATGAATCGAAATCTACCCAGTCACATAAACTTCACTCAAGACAGTCATGAAAGGTGAAAACATGTACAGGATCGCAGTTAAATGTTGGGTTACCGTTGAAGTAACAGTCATTTTTGCTATTTGTAGCATATTTTATTATATTCCAGGTGAGAAACCTACGTTGTTTACATGTCACGCCTTAACCATAACAATCATTCGTTTCTTCGGTCATTTTTTCCTGTAATGAAGGCAAGTAAGCTCAAGCTAAAATTTACAAACCTTACAGATGTAAAATTTTATAAACTAAATATACAGATAGCAGAAGTAAAAAGCTTGTAAGCTCTGTAAAGGGGGCCTAAAATTTAGACCTCGCAGAACAATGGACAAGCTAGTAACGGTAGATCAAATTGCTTTTACAAGTTCACATAAAATTTCGGAATTCGTAGTTTAAAATGGCATATACATTATGGATACTCGTATATAGATACAAATGTAATACAATCTTATTTTAGACAGATAGTTCATACGTATTTTGGGCAACATAAAATTTTGTGTGCATTTGGACTGTTCTTAAATTCAAATGTGGGCTTTGTGCTGCTTGTCCAATCAACCATAAAACGTTTTTCTAATCACATACATATTGTCTTGATAAACAAGTACGTCCTTTCACACACAAAAAAAGCCTTATAATGGTGCACTAACTCTCACACCAATATATGGCATCTCTTCCTTTTTTCTGTCAAAATGATCATGATTAATGTTTTATGATTTTCATGAATAACTAGGTTTAGGGTTTGTGCTCGAGAATGGTATGAGAAAAGTGACCGGATTAAATATCCCAAAACCAAGTACTGGGAAACATTTCTTGGATGGGAAATGTTTAAGTCAGTTTGGAAATTAAGAGTTGTCGATATTACAAAGGAAATGCGAAACGGACTGGAGGCACAAAATGTTCCCTTGCTAACACCCGATGGAAAGAAATGTGTGCGTTTACTTGATTTACTTCAAGCTGAGAGAGCATTAGTCGTGTACTTTGGCAGTTGTAGTTGCCCAGTGTTTATGAATAAACTGAAAGAATTTGGTGTTATAGCTCAAGATTTTTCAGATATCGTGGATTTTGTCGTTGTATATATTGAAGAAGCTCACCCAATTGATGGATGGTCTTTCAAGGTAAATTCTTTTATTTCTTCAACATAATTTTGAATTGATGAAAATCGTAGAGTTATATTATAGCTACGTTATTCATTATGAAGAATAGTTTTCCAGTATAACATGAAAGAAACGGCTACAGCAATTTCGTGATTTATAAAACATTCTTTGTATAACCATAATAATAATAACGAAGCATATAAATTTCATCAGGTAAAAATCTTTTGCAAACACTCATAACATTTTAGTAGGCTATATAGCCAGACAATATGTTCTGCTGACATATTAATAGCTTTTTTATCTTACTGATAAAATGGGACCTTTTCAAAGGCAGAAATAGTGAACTTCTGTTGAACTATACTTTCATTAGGCAAAACAAAGATGTTGTTTGAAAAGAATCGTCCCTTTCATTATTTGACAATCTTTTGTGTAGAGAAAACATGTCTTAAGATTTCTTGATAAAGTCATGAAGGAAGCTAATTTCACTTCATTTTAGAATAACTTTATCAAAGTACGAAAGCATCGAAATCAATATGAAAGATGCAAAGCCGCGCAAAAGCTACAAGAACTCAATTTTCCAAGTCAAATAATGGTAGATACAATGGACGACAATGCAAATGTGGCCTATGGAGCGTTGCCTGAGAGACTCTACCCCATCGAAGAAGGTAAAGTCGCATACGTGGGCGGACAGGGACCAATGAATTCATCAATGAAAGAAGCACGTGACTGGCTAGAGTCATATCGCGAGAAAAACACATTTAGAAGATGGACAATCTAACCCAGCGAGCAAGAACTGTACAGAATGCAGACTTCGTATAATGACAATTTGACATATTTTGGCCTTGAGGTTGAGACTGTCGTTTCTTTATCCCAAAACATTTTTTAAGCGATTGACAATGCCCTAATGTATGATAATGTACAGATATAGAAAAACATATTTCAAAAGTGAGATTTTTACAAGGATGCCTCGGCAAAGGAAGTTTGAAAACATACACATGCATATTTTTCTTATAACTTACAAAAGCTTAAAAATACAAGACAATGTAGGTTTCTATGCTTTTAGTATATCTAAACGTGGATCATGAATTCAATTGAAATGAATCGACTGTTAGGAGCAACCAAAGTAGAACATGCATATATATTTGAGATCACTGGGAAGTTTTGGTCAAAACAGGCAACCGAGACAATTGAAATCTATCGCAAATACCAGTTTTTGCATGTCAATACTTGGGCATCATTTAGGGTTAATGGCAAAAGTTTTAAGTCGTATAGACATGCAAACCTGCCACTTTTAAACCATTTTATAGACAATAGTGATGGAATTTAGTATGGATAAGTTTAAGGAGCGAGTATTGAAAGACATATAATTGTATTACGTATTGTATACAAAAATGAATCAGAAATAAGTTTGAAAAAGGTAGAAACATTTTTATGAGGTACAGTTAACGCTCTTGAGGGCATTTGCGTGAAAGTTATATACTTAATGTGCAAGAGAGAACCAATAATTTAAATATGCAAATGATACAATGGTTGGCTACAAGCGCAAGCCAAAAACTAAGTTTCAAACGACTTTCTCTCCCTTACAATTTGTAATAGACCGTATAATTTCACCATTCAACTGTCAAAAAGAACTGCTCAATTTTCTTATTTTATTTGGGAAGACGTTATAGCCTATAATACAAATTTACATTCTGTTGTTAATCATATTTAACCACGGTTAGATGTCCTACAATAGTCACAAATGACATTTGACGTATATATATATGTGTGTAGATGTAGATCACCCATGACAATAAAGTCCTAAGAAGGACTGTACGTGTTGATGTTGACTGACGTTTCGACAAGCTTAGCGGTAGTCATGTTCAGAGTTCCCGGGTTCAAACCATTCACTTTAAGACATATACAGTCGAACTTCATTCCAACAGCACTTAGTGAAAAAAAAATTATTTAGTGGATAAGAAGAATCTAGACAAATTACTGAATTATACGTCCAAAGCCACGAATCAATGTTGAATGTCGTGGAATGGTATTGGTAAGGTCGAAAGATCAATGCTACTCCAAAAGCGAACTAGCTAGTGAAGTGGGTTACAGCTAAAGAAATGTCAGTGACTATGTAGAGAGTAAGAACTGTGGAAACTATGGTCCAAAACTAAAATCCCAAGAATGAACAGTGGGAGAGTATCCACATTGCTTTGGGAAATTATCACGTGATAGCCTAAAATCCCTTCATAGGTATATAGCATGGCTGGAGGAAGGCTTATTAAATACTTTTTAGTTTTTTTTAGTGTATAATTACAATGTTTATTATACATTGAAATATTTACAAATCACCTACAACTCATTTCACATATTTTATTAAAACAGAGATAAAATATTTTGGTGTAAGTAAGTTGTTATTGAGAAAGCGTAACGTTATTGTGAAGTGGTTTTACTTTATGGTTTCTTGATAGCCCTACACGTAATGGCGGACCTGGATTCTTAATTTTAACACCGCCAAGAAAAAAAGAACCACTGGTTTTGTTTGTAAACAGTTTAGGTGAAGAAAATATTGAGATTGTCCCCTCATTTTTCATATGCTTAACGCTCTCTTTAGAAGAATTTATAGGTGATGACTTTTTCTCCTTTGTACCAACGTAAGAAAATGTGGAAATTTTCCCTTCATCTTTCAAATGCTTAACGTTCTCTTTGGAAGAATTTATACGTGATGACTTTTTCTCCTTTGTACCAACAATAGGGGTGCATTTGTAGTCGGATGACTCTTTTTAAAACAAATGTGTATCAAAAATTTGTTATTATAAGCACTCGCCAGGAGAAAAACTAATAAAAATAACACGAAAGACAAGCTGCAAGCAAATGCAATTACGTATGTATCAAACTGTTTTGATATTTTGATTGTATAATCATGCCAACTGCATTTTGGTTATTTCATTATATGCAAATAGGACACTTGAAATCAATGACAATTTTATAAATACAAAATAAAGCCTACCGGAAAACATATGACTCCACCAGACATTTTCTTGCCGTTCTTCAGGTTCACAATTTTCTCTTCATTGGAATCACTTTCGACATCATTGTCATGAATCTTGTTCACTTTAGCACTACTCTTATCGCAGGTGTCACGTGCATCGCAGGTGTCGCGTGCATCATCATCTTAATTAGATTAAATGAGTAAGAGAGCAATCAGCATTATATGTACATGGTACTGCATCTTACATAATAATGATCATGTATTTTCATTTTGAATCACACTCTACAATACCATGCAAAAAGTCAATTTGAAAGTTCATCACACCATTAAAAGTAGTACTACATGCAACACATCACTATCTTCATAGGTACATCACTATCTTCATATGTACATCCCCAACATCATGCATCCAAACCTACCTTCATGCATCCACAACTTGATACATCCTTAACTTTATAAATACCCACCCTTATACATACACACCTTCATCCATACACACCTTCATCCATACACACCTTCATCCATACACACCTTCATATGTCCGCACCTTTAAACATTCCTAATTTTAAGGCTACCCAGTTATAACTGTGATTGATGGATATATGCTACTATGTGCCTAAATTCAACACTTAAATTCAGACCACTAAGAGTGGTGACTAGTTTATAAAACTCTGAGAAAATCCTTCTCTGTCCTCATTTAGGTCAGTATAACAAAGTTGTCATTTTCAAAACTTGTGCTTTTGACTGATTACTCTGTAAACATTATGAGTTTAAAATTAAGGGCTTTGTGATGGGAAAAAGAGTCTTACTAAAATGTGAATTTGAGGTCAATGTAAGACAGCATTATATAATGCTTAACAATGAAAAACTTTAAAAATTCTAAAATCATTGTTTGAATTGGATTTACTTCATTACTGCGTAGATTAGGGCAGCTTCCCAACCTTTTTCCTCTTTCATGATCATGATGTAATCTTTCATGATGTAATCACTTTTCACAGTTTCATTTATAATTTTACATACCGATACCTTCACTATTTATTTTGATATGACTGCTTTCATTTTGTCCAACATCATTATCCTTTCTGTCATAAGGTGTATTTATTAGTGACATTTCAATTGCTTTTTCTATATCTCTTTGGTACAACTTTTCACGAACGGAAGGCCTTACAATAGAAAAAATCTCATGACGTTGTTGTATCACACATTGAAGAAATTAGTGTGTACATTGGATTACACAAGGCAAAACAAAGGCTTATAAAGGATTAGAGATCTACTATAATATCTGTGTAAAACAGCATGATGCCCTTTAGCCAAAATTAAAATCTATTTTGGGTCACACCTTCTCTCGCCTTTCTTCTCTTTGTTCATTTCCTTCTCTTTATGCTTCGCCTTCTTTGTTTGTGGTTCAAAATCAACTTCAAAATCATCTGAAACATATCATGAAGTCATAAATACAAAACTTAGCAATTTAAAACAAGAGAAATCTATAGAACATGCAGGCATGACATTGAAAAGGAAGTAAAGTATGGATCCCCGTATATATTTATTGCATATCTACCAAATTAATAATCTCAACTTTTCACAATAAAACAATGTAAAATGTTTAATAGTGCACTAGATCAATCATGCAGCCAGTAAATAATTGTGGGGCCTACATTCACATTTGTTGCATCAGTATTTTTGAACAGTGTCTATGTAGGTACATGTAAACTGATACAATATAAAATGTACCCTTCTCCTACCTATGTAAACCAGAGTGTATAACCACATACTTTACTGTAAAACAGAGCAATTATAATTTTCATTAATAGCTACGTAGCTATGAGATCACTGTATGTACAATACATTACCATCACTTTCACAATTGGAGCTCATATCAGTATAATTAACATTTTTTCTCCATTTCCTACAAAAGATGATGGTGAAAAATAAAACATGAGTAAAGCTAAATGCTTGTAGATGTAGATCTTCAAGGTTCGAGCAGTCCTGAAAATGACTGTTGGTGTTGTTAATGATTGATATTTTGACATCCTTTGATCATCAGAGTCAAGTAACACACCAACACCAAGAATTCTTTTCAGGACTGCACAAAGCTGGACGATCAACATCTAAAAAATATAAAATAATAGGCAATAAAAATAATAAATTCTAATATTAAAATCGTCCCTGCTATATTAATCACCAATATTGTCAACCAACAGTAAACATGTTTCACCCATACGCCATACCATAGTAGTGATAGGACAAATTGGAATCAAGTGACAAATTTTAGAATTCTTACCTTTTAGATTTTCGCTTAAAGGTCATCTTTAATGCATATTTACAAAATTAAAAATTATGCTATCAGAGAAAATACTAATGAAGTTAGGATTCAAGTTTAACTTCTCGTGGTTTTAACATGATTTTCATTTTGTAGTTGAATAATCTTATAAAGTTTCGCGCCTTGGCGTCATTACACTGGATCATATCATTACACTGGATCATACACTGGAAAAATGCATTTTTGTGTATTTCTTTACTTTTAAACTCATAATAGAGCTTAACAAACAGTGATACATTATTAAAAAAGTATTTTTGTCTTGTTGAAACACTGCTTTAGGCTTTTAAATTATTTAAATCAAATTTTGCTTTTGCATAAAGACCTTAGCACCTGCAAAAGGTGTAAGAAATATTTAAGTTTCCGTTGCTAGTTATCGTAAAGAATGTCAATCACAACAAAAAATGCCACCTTTACAGCTAAAAAATTTACCATACATTGTCAAGATTATTTTTAAAAGAAAAATTTAATTTCCTGTGAAAGACGAACGGTTGTCTGCATATTATCTACAAGTACAGCTCGTATTTTGGCACTTTTACGTCGAATTTCTTTTGTTTTGTCTTTATATAACCAAAGAAGGGAATGACGCAAGCATCACAGCGCAAAAAAAACGGTATATTAGTAAATTTCCGTGAGATGAAAAGATTTTTTCTTTTAAAGCATGTAAAATTTTAAGCTTGGACTAAAAAAATTTATACATAACATAAATTCAATAAGTTCTCTTTTTGGTCGAGTCCTGTGTTTAAATCAGGCTATCAAAATACCGAAATTTAAATACCCAAAATGAAATTTAGAATTTTCTAAATAACCTTTTTAAGATCTATCGGAATAATTAACACCAAAATGTGTTCATGTGTACTTTAAAATACAGATCACGACAGAGCTCAAGAGCCATTACTACTTTTCAGGAAATGTTAGGGATGCATTGAGCTATCATAAAGACACGGCGTTTTCAACAAAAGATTCCGATGATGAAGGAAACTGCGCTGCTTACTGGCAAGGTGCTTGGTGGTATAAAAATTGTTATTATAGCAACCTAAATGGTAAAAATCTTGCTTGGCTTGGTTTTAATAACGTGAAAACCAGTGAAATGAAAATCAAACCATGAAGAATTTTCATAAATATTTATAATTTCACGGCAATGATCAATATCAATGTCAATACGTCATGTAATATGTCTTAAACATTTACACTCGTTGTTAACTATGAGAAAATGTGCAAAAAATTGTCATAGCTAGAAGTCTAGAAAACTGTAATCATTTCATGAAATAATAAAAAATATTGTTGCAATCAATGATGTTGATGAAACATGAGTTTCTAACATGTTTATCTAAATGAAGTTGATGTAATCAAATCATACTCAAAACGACTGCGGCTTTTTGAGTTTGTAATGTGACTGTTTTCGTCTTCTTGGACATGAAATGAGTTTTCACATTACTAATGCTTACACAGTTACACGTTTAAAAGCATTTTACTAGTGCTATTGTGGGCACTAGCCGTTTTGGGTGAGCCACATTGTTGGATAAGTCCCTGGAGGTTTGTTGCAATTCAAGAATATAAAACCCCTAAACACAACCACAATCGCAACACCCCAATCGTATTTAACTGCTTTACAAGAGCAATATATGTGGTGCTTTAATATGATCTCAAAGAAAAATCTCACGAAAGTTTGAATGACAAAGAGTTGATTGTGTTTGAACGAAGTGGACGCTGAATTCACAAGTCTCTGTTTCTATGTATGCTCACTTGAATGTTCTCTTGGAGTCGAAGCTCTCTGCTGTCAACATTAAAGTATGTCACTAGAGCGTTCGAATTTCATGATTTGTGTTTATCATGCATATCCAAATTAACATATATATTATATTTAAAGTAGTTTATGGCGGTTTTTATTTGAAATCATTCATACTTAGTAACCAAGTATTAATCATTGAAGAATTATTCAGATAGCTGTAACTTTAGATTTGTTGTCAACTTGACACTGACAAAATATTAGATTGAAGGCCAAGCCTATTGTAAAAATTCAATGCAGTTGAAAACGACATATCAACAGTTTTACCAGGGATAAGCAGTTCTTCAAAGGTGGGAGAATGTAAGTTGTACTCATAATATATCTAAAGTTTGTAAATCCTATAATTACAAATGCTGCAAGATTGGCTACTGACTAATGTTCTTTACAGTCTGCAGAAACAAATGAGTTCGTGTAGCCAGAAAGCAAGCTTTTCTTGGCTTTATAGGTTTTCGGAAAAGATTTGCCATACTATATTCAAAACATGTGCATGTGCTGTCAGCTTGTCAGTGCTGATGCTTGTCCTCCAGATGCGCCTTAACAACGATTGCTAGGATGTTAATGACGTAGGTGCAAATGGTCTATAGAAAGAAACAGTAGTCTCACTTTACCGTGTAACTTTGGGCTGTATATTTAATTAAATTACTGGCTGCGGCTGGTCACCTCAGCGCTTCTACGCATGCTTATTACATACGTAATAAGATATGCGCTACACAAAAAAATTCTATAAAGTGGAAGTATTGTTTGCTTCTATCCTGCCGTAAGATCAACAACGACTGTCAAAATAAAGGCATCTGATCGATGAAGTTAAATGTACGTTTGCTGAGTAAATTTTACCTCTGAGTCTCTGACATAGTATGACGGGTGTTTTTAAGTCAAAGAAATGTGATGTCAATAAATAATGAATTATTATTAGTTGATGGTCTGTTCATGTGATCCGGGCTGGCCGAATTTGACGGGCCAGTTTATTATTTCATTCACATGAGGCGGGCTGGCCCGACAAAGTAAAGTAATAATTATTTACTCACGAGGCATAAAAGTCCAAATCCCAATTATTGATGTTACTTTTATAAGCTAAAAGAAACTCAATGATGTTATGCATTAGTCTATGGTCCACGGAAAGTTGTTCTTTTGCTTGCCTTGTATTTTGCATCGCATTGAATTTTATGAGCATGCGCACTAGTACGATGTTTAATTCGGCATGCCGGTCTAGCCCGCCTTGTGCATTCACATGAGCCCGTTTATGACAAGATCCCGCTTCGTTTAAGCGACATCCCGGTAAAACGGGCCAGTCCGTCTCTCATATGAATCAAATTTGAAATTATATGTAAATACTAAAAGACGTGAGATCTTGCTACTGCCGGGCAAGCTCGGTAAAGCGGGCCAGCCCGGCTCATATGAATAGGCCCTTATATACATACACTTGAAGTTCTAAGCACCCAGCTTATAACTTATGTTTAGATTATGTGTATAACTTACACTTTCCATAATTACAAATTGTCTTTCTCTTGCAAATAAGTGTTTCATTAGCGTTGCACGAGTTAATTGTATTTAAGTAAATCTTGAATGTTATGAAGCTTGGTATGTTGGCATGGCTACTATGTAAAAGAGAATATGCATGTTAACGTCTGATTGGATCAAGGTGCTCTTACATATTCAGTCATAACAAATATATATAATCAAAGTTTTATTTCGACGAAACTTTTGTAATGGTTCAAAACTTATTATTGCAAAAAAACTTGTCCGTCGTGAACATTTGAAAGTGGTAGCCGGTTTTCTTACGGCAGACGTCGAATTATTTTAACGATTCATTTTATTCAAACAAACATACCTACGTATAGCTTGATCGAAGTCCTTTATAATTTATTTTGACTGTGGGCGCTGATCCAACCTTGCATCTCTATAATTACAGGATTTACAAAATGCGTATATTATAAATATACTTACAGCTTTCAATTAATTTATATTCGCTGTTTCATGGCTTAAGTAAGTATATCATTTTTCAATGCATTTAAATTTTTACAATAGGCAATATAGCTCTTCGATGTCATAATACCTTGTGATTTTCAAGTTAACACCATGTATCTAAAGTGATTCTTGAATGATTGATTGTTCAGTTGACACCAAGAGCACATTCAAAGGAGCATACATAGAAATAGAGACTCCCGAGAGCTCAGGTAACATCAACTTTGCACGAACTTTTCAATACAAATTAAAGTTTTTTAAACCTACCCGCGACCTGCGAGAATTAGACACACTCCAAAGAGTTGTTTACTAACAAATCAAAAACATTAAACAAGATTCAAAAATCCCAAGAAGCGTGTTTTTAGTTCACTAAGCGGCGGATCTAGTAAGAAGAAGAAGTTTTTGCCTATAAACTTAACTGAAATTCTTGGCTAGCATTGATTGAATTAACCAAGAAAGTTCTTGTTTATAAACTTAACGGAAATATTTGCTAACATTGACTGAATTAACCGAGGAAGTTCTTATTTATAAACTTAACGGAAATTTTTGCAAACATTGACTGAATTAACCAAGGAAGTTTTTATTTATAAACTTAACTGAAATTTTTGCTAACATTGACTGAATTAACCGAGGAAGTTCTTATTTATAAACTTAACAGAAATTTTTGCTAACATTGACTGAATTAACCGAGGAAGTTCTTATTTATAAACTTAACAGAAATTTTTGCTAACATTGACTGAATTAACCGAGGAAGTTCTTATTTATAAACTTAACTAGCACAAACCTAACCATAATTTAAAAAGGTAATTCTTAGCTTAGCTAATTGTTTTCAATATGAAGTTATTAACTCAAACATACAACATGTTGATAGAAACTTAAAGAGTTGTAATCTTCGCGTAAAAACTATCTTAACAAGGTCGATAGATGCCAGATATAATCATGCAATGGGCAATTAGTGAACTGGAACCACAGATACCGTTGTATTATAAGGATATATAGGTCGCGTTTATTTTCAACTTTGAGCTCAAAATGTCAAAACATTCTCATTGTCCAGGCTACTGTTCAAATGATAAATTTCGAATTATCATGCAAAGTATATCGTTTCAAAAGTTTTAATGATTTTGCGCCACTCGTCATTTTTTAACCAACAGTCTTTACATATCAATGTCAACCTTGTTTTTATTGTTAGAGACGCGGACTAATGTTTATAAGAATTTTTTATTTTCATGTTGTTCAACGGCTTCCATGCACAATCTGTCACATCCATTTGGTCTTTCATAATACCACAAGCATTTCTTGTTACTATCCATAATTTAACATTTACGACATTGACTACGAAGTGTCAAACAAAGAATGTTGACTTTCATATATAAAGTTGAATGAGAGCGACAGGAAACAAAAACTTTAAAATTTATTGCACCATGCTCGGTCAAAATTCAGCTTTTACAGTACTTTCCACAAACTACATAGATTCTTTAGAAATCAAAACATCTGTCAACGTTACTCTTATCTTTAACTTATTATTAAAGAATGGGCGGATCTAGTAGGCACCATAGGCAAGTGCCTATGGTGAAATTACCAAAATATACTTCGACTTAGATTCGATACGAATTTATCGAATTATGAAACTATGAATAGCACTTTATCGCAGTCAAATCATCTGACTTTTGTTTAGAAATGTTGTGCAATTAAATGACGTAATTTTGATATGAATCGTAGTCCAGATGCGTATGATTATCTATAAAGCTCCGTGTCGTTAGGCAAAGCAGCCATTTTGCCTAAGTCAAGAAGGCGATCTAGCCATTTGATTGGTTGTTAGCAATTTGCCTAAACAAGATGAATTTGCCTAACTTGACATCGTGTATAGGTATTCTGATTGGGCAATTTTTGCAACCGTATGCTTTCATTGGTCAATTTTTTGCCTAACTTGAGCAATTCCAACCAATCATTGCTGTTGATAAGCATGGTTGAGCTAGGCAAATTAGGCAATTGAAAATTAACATACACTCGTATTGTTTCTGAACAGCCTCTGTGCTCAGTTTACGGTTTTGTGATATTTTATGTCTTCATTGTGTTGTGGTAATTTATACGAGACTGCTCAGTCTGCGTTGGCCAAAAACGATTTAAAATGCCTTAATGAGCTTTATTCTCGTTTATTGGTCGACGTTCGACCTATGTTTACGAACGAGCAGCTGTTAGATAGAATTTATGACCCCGACCATACTCTGTGTCGAAATTTTGGAGCTGAAATATATGTGCCAAAGCACGCTCATGACGGAAAGACTTGTACTGCAATAAGGTAAATATATTATAATTATATATATCGTATTGTAGTATTTATATATACGTGTAAAATGGTTAAATCTCAATTTCGCTAGGCTATATCTTTGTCTACAGTCAGCAATTCATTCATACAATGCAATCAATCTACCAAACAAAATATTAATTTCTTTTCTTGAATATTTTTAAGATCTGAAGCTTCTGGCAATTGCCTCTACAGTTCAGCTTCCTAGTTCTGGTAGGTAACAATGCATTGGTCCCTACTTTGCGAATTTTAACATCGCTTGAGCTATTTATTCATGCTGCTTTTTATGCTCAACACCCATGCTTTTTGTCTGTTATAAGTGAGCACAGTGATTACTTTGCCCAAAGCTTAAACAATCTTTTGCCTTTGTCAGTGTCTAAAGAATGTTTAGACACTGGATATACAACAGATGAACTGGTAAAACAGGAGGCTATTTTAAATTGTAATGACCAGAAATGGTCATCTTTTCTTTGTATTTTGGGCCTATCTTCTGTTTTAGGTAGAAAAATTCATACTTTTTATCCTGATTCTGGTGAAAGTAGATATAAATTGTTATTTAATCGTATTGTTCAGCCCCGGTTATTAAGCCAAAGAGGTTTGGATGCTATTAATATTTTGTTTTGTCATGAAGGATCTGTACAACCAGGTGAGACTTTTCAGTCTAATCATTTTGTGCCTCTCATTTTCCATGCCCACAGGTTGAAGCGAAAATTGTCTAATTCCTGTACACAGTCTAATTCTAGCAGCTCAACAACAGAGAAACGAAAATTTGTCAAAATTTTTCCAAATATTGCACCAAAAACAGTTGACATTTCAAATTTTTTTACTTCAACTAATAGGCCTGCTGCCCAACCAACTTTTAAAAGGATGCCCAATGAGAGTTTTTCTTCTGCTGCAGCTCTTGCTCAGACATTAAATAAAGCCAATAGTCTTTTGCTTCACACATCATCCCAGGAACTATTGCCTGGTATTCCAACTTCTGGTGATATGCAACCTGCTGTTTTAACCCATAATTTTGATGTTTCCTTGTATAGGGAGAAAGTTAAGGGTATGGATAATTCTGAAATATGTCATTTGATAAAAAATGTATATAAACCAGATAAAAAGTATCATTTTCCTAAATCTAATGGCAGATCATTTAGGCATGATTGGCTAGACCAGCATGAATGGCTTTGCTATTCACCTTCACAAAATGGTGCGTATTGTCTATCGTGTGTGTTGTTTGGCAATAGATTCCCAGGCAAGGCCAGTAAAGTAAAAAAGTTGTTTACTGAACCTCTTCAAGATTGGAAGAATGCTAAATGCTCTTTCACTCAACATGCTGGAAAAAGTAAAGGAGGGAAGTCGGTTTGCATGCATCCACATCACCAATTTTGATGCTTTGCGTTCCCAAATATCAGGTACTCTGCAGCCTATCGAGATGATCATGGATGCTGGTATCAAGAAAGAAATAGAACAGAATAGGGAAATACTATCTCCAATTATTGATTCTGTCATTTTTTGTGGACGTCTAGGTTTACCTCTTCGTGGGCATCGTGATGATTCCAAGTATCACCCTACTGTTGGTTGTTATTCATCTGGAGGGGTTGGTAATTTCATTGAAACACTCAATTATGGAGTTAGGAGAGGGGATAAAGTTTTAGAAAATCATTTAAAGAATTGTGGTAAGAATAGAAGTTATATTTCTAAAACAAGTCAAAATAAAATCATTAAATGTTGTGGCCAGGTAATCAGTAATCAGATTATTTCTGATATCAAAAAGTAAGTTTTTTCTGTTATTGCTGATGAAGCATCTGATTCTTCACATAAAGAACAAATGTCTCTTGTTTTGCGCTTTGTTGATACCGATATGAATATCAGGGAAGAATTCATTTCATTTCTTTTTGTAAGTGGGGACTAAGTGGTGCTCAACTTGCCAAGCTACTTTTAGAGGCTCTAAAGGAACTGACTTTATCAATAGATGATTGTAGGGGGCAAGGTTATGATGGGGCTGGTTCAGTTGCTGGTTGCACTAATGGTCTAGCAGCTCAAATTTTAAAGCTTAACCCAAAGGCTCTTTATACACACTGCTATAGTCATAGGTTAAACTTATCCATTTGCGATTCTTTGAGTATACGTGTTGTCAATGATATGTTGAAACATGTTAACAATGCCACTAATTTTATTAAAATTTCCCAAACTCGCAATATTCCCTTTGAAAACATATACGTAATTCAGAAACAAACTCGAAAAAGACTAGATTAACAGACGTTTGCAAAACTAGATGGGTAGAACGTATCGAAGGTTTAGATACATTCCAAGAGCTTTTGTACCTGTATACACCACCCTTAACGATATGTCTGAAAATCTAGATGGTGAGTTCAAACCGTCGCTTCAGTCTGATGCCTCATCTTTGTTTCAACTTATTGACAGGTTTGATTTCGTCGTTGCTTTAGTTATCACGAGAAATATTCTTGATTCAACTCTTCCAGTAACACAGTTATTACAGGGTAAGAGTATCGATATAATGGATGGTATTCATTTAATTTCAACTTTGAAAACTGAGGTGGTGAACATGAGGAATTCCTCTGATTTTTATCATGACACCTGGTATGACGAAGCGCTTGAACTGGCAGCAAAAGTTGGCATTGAAGAATGGAAACCAAGAACAGTGCGCAAACAAACGACCAGGGAAAATATTCCCCACACAACCATTTCTGAGTATTATAAACGTGCAATTACTCTTCCTCTACTAGATCATTTGCAATCTTCTTTAGAATCACGATTCGACCTTGAGAGTGTGAATGTCTATAAAGGCCTTAGCATTGTACCGACGAAAATGATGTCCATGACAAGAGATGGGGTGGATTGGAAAGAGCCATTCAAAACTGTGGCTAACTTTTATTATGATGATTTGCCAAATCCTTTGGCCTTAGATGCTGAACTTAGGTTGTGGTACACTTATTGGGAGACCCACTGCGGCCTCCTTCCTGATAACATTGCCCAGACTTTAAAATCTGTTCATTTCGCCGGATTTGAAAACATTAAAATTTTACTACGTATTTTAGGAACGCTCCCCATTACCTCTTGTGAATGTGAACGATCTATTTCTTCCCTTAGGACACTTAAAAACTATCAGCGAAGTACCATGGTTGGGGAACGCTTAAATGGTTTGGCCTTGATGCAAATTCATCAGGAAATTGTACCAGATATTGGTGAGGTTATTAATACTTTTGCTGTTGGAAATACAAGGCTAAAATTTGCATGAATTTATTCATATCCTAGTTTTTTATTTTGTTGAAATGTCCATATGTTAACCATTTATTGTGCGTTGTACACAATAGTAACGTCAATAGAATTTGCATCAAACTAATAGCTCGCCCGATAAAGGTTTTTTCCTATATACATTCCAATCTTAAAACTGCTGAGTACGTGTATGGTACTCGGCCGTTGTCGACATAAATTTACTTTCACAAAATTGTTAAGCATAAATAGAATAATTTTTCCTTACACCAAATTTTAGTCTTCACAAAGACTCTTTATACAAAGCTCTATTTTGACTATTACATTACATTTACATTCTGCTCATTTGTTGGCAAATGAGAGTGCACATTTTAGGTGGGGGGTAAAGGGTTGGAATTGACTGGGATGGTGTAAGAAACTGAGCAATCTTACATCCATGAAATGTCCCACATAGTCACCCATTTCTAACCAAACTCCTTTTGCTATTTGCTAAAGGTGTGAAAGGCGAGTTTCTGGCGCCTTCAAAACCAGAGTGCTCATTTTAGGTGGGGGGTAAAGGGTTGGAATTGACTGGGATGGTGTGAAAAATTGAGCAATATCACATCCATGAAATATCCCATATAGTCACCCATTTCTAACCAAACTCCTTTTCAAAGGTGTGTAGGCGAACTTCTGGCGCCATAACCAGTCTGCTTAATTCGGCTCTCACAGGGCTGTCCATGCCGGATCACGATTTTTTGTTTTGCGTTAAAGTGTTCCTAGGCATGCTGATGAGCCCTGATATGGGGCGAAACAGTCTTGTGTGCATTCAATATTCTGAATAGTGAAAATCAACGACCTTGTGATATGTAAGTATAAATATACAATGTTTTTATGTATTTATACGATTGAGATCTACAAGATTCTGCATAGCTGAATGATTAGACTGTTTGATTTAAACAATTTATCGAAAGCATAAATAGTGTAGTATGTTTTGTAAAGTATGACGTCATAGGTTTAGCACTGAATGACGTCATAATGTTTTGCCTATGGTATCCAAAATCCTAGATCCGCCCCTGGAATGGCGCTTCATGCTTCGTCATCAACTATTGATGCTTGGTTAGTGCTTATCGCCAACATTCTCAAATTCCCATTCTCAATTGACTGGTAACCTTCTTGATCTTCATTAGCCGACTATTCAGGCTAAAAACTGAAATGGCTAACCGTTATAAGGTTGTCGAAACGTCAGTTAACATCAACAACAACAGTCCTTCTCAGGACTCTACTAATCTGGACGATCTACATCCACAAACATGTAACGATACTTTCGGGTTCAAACCATTTAATTTATTACGAATGATGTTTTTTGGATTGCCTTCCATGTCTCTTTCAAAACTATCGAGAAAAAAAAATTGTATGTGTTTTTTTATTGTTTAAGTGCCATGCTGTGTAACATGACCATTGAACATAACTTTAAATTTGTAAACAGCAAGCTCAAATTTTTTTGTTGATTTGACGTAAAAAGTAATTTCCTCTGACGGCGCTCTGCTGAGTCTCCAATCAGTTCAACAATTTCATTTAAATAGCTACGTGTTTCTTCAAAAAGAAAGTAGCTGATGTAAAATTTTCAAATTATGGCGACCTTTGCATACTAATACAGTTTTGATAGTAACATTGTTATAAGGTGGATTTGTCCTTTAACGGACATTATTTCCTAGTATTGACCGAATTAAAAGAGGAAATTCCTCGTCGTTAACCAACCAAAAAAGGAACTTTTTATTTTTATTTATCTAAGTAGTATTGAATGAATCAAAAGAAGTTCTTGTTTGGTGACATGACACAGCTAAATTACAAGATTGAACTCATTCTCTTCACTCAGAGGTTAATATAGAATAATAAAAATATAGAAACATTAAGCATATTACTTCTTTGAAAGAGTTATATAAGAAAGAGTTATATGAAAGAGTTATGTAAAAAATCTTAAGGGTTATTCAAGTGCCTCGTATTTTATTAAGTTTCCTAGTTATTTCTTTACGTCAAGAACATCCAGCCAAATGATGAAACTAGAATTGTAAAAGGACACTGTTAAATGCTTTTTAATTGCATCAATTTTTAATAAACAGTCTTTATATCAATGCAAGCTTTGTTTTGGATGTCGCTCCCTTATAGGTTGACGTCATGAAGAGCATTTAATTAGAAATTTTAGAAAGATCTCGGTTCTTTTTTAGCGAAACACAACACTCACTGTAATGCCTTGTGCTTTTATTATAACTCTTTCTTATTTTTAAATTGTTTTTTTAAAACTCTATAACATCGCGAGCAATCTATCAATAAAGTACAACGTATTTAACAGCTACATTTGGTTTGTTACCAAAATATCACAATAAGTCTTTATTCATTAATTTTATGTTAATTTGCTAGTTTTGTTGTTTTACGATAAATAAAGGCCTGTTTATTAAAGAGTAAATGTTATGTTGAAAATCCTTCAAAACTACCGATTTTAAAGCTTTGAGTCACTTTTGTAAACTTCTTCTAAGTTGAGTGAATTCGACATTAAAATTAAAACAATGTCCAGTTTGTGGCTATGTGTGCAAACTGTTCAACATATTTAAACTATTTAAAGCAGTTCAATTACATCCTGAAACAAATTAGTCTGTATAAATTCGTAAAGGCTTCTTTATCCTCACAATTTATTGATGCTGGACACACACACATATATAAAGAGCCTCGATCTTCATCTCAACCTAAAGTGTTTACTTGTAAGACATTTGAGACAAGACAAGATGGTGAGCTTTATTTGTGCGTTGGTGGCGATTACCTGCATCGTTGTTAATATTCAAGGGTAAGCTATGGTTTCGGGTAAAGAACTTGGAAATGTTTAATGCGCTTTATTGAACGCGAAAAAGACTGTGTTAGAAACACTTCTATGGCGTATTTCTTTTTAAATTTGAATAACATTTAGTACAAATTGTCGAGTTGTAGTTAATATTATGCTGGGGCAGTATACAAACATGATTAACTAAAGATTTTTCAAATCAGCTCAAGCCAAGTTTTTCTTGTTTAAATTGTGTATTGGAGGAGTAAGACTTTTATATGCATTACACCTTTTTAGTACGTTGTTAGCTCTGTCATTTATGTACTTGATATAAGTCTGCCTCAATTCCTTGTTTATAGTGTGAAATATTTCATCTGAAAACTTTTCCATGACTCACTTTACTGTTCATACTTTTGCAGAGTGAGATCAACAAACAAAAAGGAAGATTATTTAAAAGATTTCTACTCAACATTCAGCCATGACATGAAACGCACCATAAAATCCGATAAAACAATGCAACTTTGAAATCACAAATTGCAATAATAGACGGACAAATAAAAAAACTTCAAACATATCACAAGAATCTTCAAACCCAGCACAAACATCTGCAAATCTTTAAGTTAAGTCTTCAACACAAAATCAATAGGACAGAAGTACAAACATATACACTAGTGAAATTACAACAAAAAATTAAGAAAGTTGAATTGAAAATGATTGATCTTTCGTCACAAATGAAAAAACTTGATGCCCAAAGGGCAACATTACAAACGGAGTTAAAAAGTCTTGAAAAACAATTGAAAACACTTTACATGGTAAATGAAGAACTTACAAATATTTCGGAAAAAGGTAAGAATGATTTTAAAAAAAGAAAAGACACTTATAGATTCGAGTAATGAGTAATATTTGTTCAATAAAAACAATATCTTTCATTTTATTTCTCTGTGTTAGTTAATATTTTTATAACCATCAGGAAAAGACTGCGCAGATCTTTACAGAAAAGTGTAAGACACAGTGGAATATACGAAGTAGATCCTGATGGTAAAGGAAACTTTAAGGTCTTCTGTGACATGACGTCATCAGGTGGTGGTTGGACTGTAATTCAAAGACAAATAAAAAATGGAAATACAAACTTTTATCTGGGTTGGGCGGAGTATAAACGTGGCTTTGGTAATCTTAAATCCGAATTCTGGCTTGGATTGGACAAGATACATCGACTAACATCTGCAAGGAAAAATAAACTTCGAATTGATCTTGTAAACACGTCAGGCACTAAAAAATACGCTGAATATGACGATTTTGTTGTAAAGGATGAAAATTATAAGTATCAATTAAGTATTGGAAAATACACAGGTAAGAAAATATTGAAGAAAATGAGTGTTTGTGATAGCAAATTGCGTTGACAGATTGTACCTTAGGGCCAGTTCATTTGAGACGGGCCAGCCCGCTTATGCCAGGATAGGTAGCTTTGCCGAGATCTTGCCTCGTATATTATTTTACAATTTTTTGAAATTGCGTTCATATGAAGAGCGGGCCAGCCCAGCTTGGCGAGATACGCTTGAAGGAAGCTAGGTTCTAACGGGCTCATATAACTGCATCAATTGGGCCAGCCCGGCTAAACAGGGCTGGAAGAGATGAGATGGCGCATTCCCTTGTCTTGTTTGGTTATTTAAATATGACAAAAACTTCAAAACAATAATGTGCAATTGAAAATAAATTTGAAAATTTCATGTTATACCACTACAATAATCGGTGGAACTCACTGGTAGCAATCAGATTGTTGAATGTCTGAGTCTAAACACAATTTAATTTTCCCACAAAATACAATGTTTGTTGGCAGAAATTAAATACAACATTTCAGCCTGGCCAGCCCGCCTCATATGAATGCGAATACAAATTGGCCCTGCAAGCCAGCTAGTCCAGCTTTAAGTGGTTTTAACGTATTTTAAAATACAAATAACCAGAAAACTATAGAACCATTTCTACTTTTCAGGAACTGCTGCGGATCAATTATCCTATCACAATAACATGAAGTTTTCAACCAAAGATTCAGATAATGATAAAGATAGTAGAAATTGCGCTACTTCCTTCAAAGGTGCTTGGTGGTATAAAAGTTGTTATGGTTCCAACCTAAATGGTAAAAATATGTATTGGTCTAGTTTTAACGTGAAAACAAGTGAAATGAAAATTAAACCATGATGACTTTTCATAAATAACTGCAGTTTTTTTAGTTTTACCTTGCTGTAAGCTGCCTTCTTTAAAGTGGGCTGCCTTCTTTAAAGATTATTTTGTAATTATTATACTTTATTCTTCATGGCATGACTTACACATTCATATAGCACGTTGTGTTTTTCAAAAAAACAAATCATAAAAGCAAAGGATTGATATCTGCTTCCTCTTAAATTAAAAATTTGCAAAGATGATCGTCATGAAATTAATTGTACTTGCTTTATTGGCTTCTTTATTACCGTTAATATTACCGTTAAAATTAACACAAAATTTCATGTTCAATTTTATTTATGTGGTTAATGGCCAATTTTATTCATAACACGTAATTTTTATCATCAGCATCATTCGTTTTATTAAAAATTCATAGTATTATGAACAATAAATTATTTACATAGCAAGAAGAAACTTGCGGGTTTGCTACGCCACTGATCATGTGTTAGTTTCATGATGTACGTATATTTTTCATTATTTCCTTATGTGTAAAATTAAACACTATTCCTATTAATCCTATCATGTAATTTAATGCAATGTAATTTTTTAATTAGATTATTTATTCAGCTTGTTGTATCTAAGACTGTTGAAGATGTCTTATGTGCTTCGACAAAGAAATGTCTTCAATGAAAAAACTTTCATGCTACAAATTTATTTAAAAAATGCACGCTTTAAAATATATAATTATTGGGCTTACCTCTTAATGATGGCCCATTATATTTTAATAGAAGATAAAAGAATGGAATATGCCTTATTTTGCTTAGTATATCTTACAACTTAGCGCATGTTAGCTACCCATAAAACACTGAGCATGACAATTAAGGCTTCCTTTGTGCAAAGGGAAAACGATTTTTCTTGTTGAGTCAACACAATAAACAAGTGTTTCTCAAAATACATGAAAAAGTCGATTTTTCTTTAAAGAACTACAAAAAACTTTCTTACTGTTATTAAAAAAATCATGAAAAATAGCAAAAATATACCACCTAATGTGGAAAAGATTATTTAAAGGCATTTGACTTCACCGCAGCCTTTAATGTAAAAAATATTGGGACAAATTCGTTTCGTTGACAACAAGCCAGATAGGGTACAGATACCAGTGCTTAGACCATCCATGACAAATAATCTACATTATAAAGCATTGATTTAATACCATTTGATTTGGATATGGGTTAGGACGAAATATCTTAAATGCAACCTATAAATAGTTACTCACTTCCAAGACATAGAGATATGTGGTCAATTAAGGTAAACCTCAGATTGTCTGTCAAAAATTGTCCATTTTACTTCAAAGGAGATCCAATCAACAAAAAAGTTACATTAAATTTGTAAAATTCATAAAATAATCTTAATGTATATAAGATGCTGTTTTTCCTCATTTTGTGTAAAAATTTCACGTTATTTACTAATCATAAACCTTTATTGAAAGTACTCTCATTCAGTTGTGCTATGTCATACCTTTAGTTCAAGAACAAGACTACAGTGTTTGTGTAATTATCTATTTAACCATTGAAAGATTTAATTAAAACTGCAGAGGGATGTAATAACAAATGCAAATCCTTTTCCCACCTATCTCTTAAAGATGTTAGATAATTTAAACTAGGCTCGTAAATTAGAGTAGAATATGATTAACGGAACAGTACGATCAAAATGTTTTGTAGATATTAAAAGACTAGCTTCATCAATTACTTTGAGCAGAATAGCAATGTTCAGAGAAGCAGTTTTTGTTCAAACCTCTTTTATTTGAAATGTTGAGTCTATATTAAAATTTTCCTCTAGCCATTGTTGATGTATAACTGCCACTTATTAATTTGGATTTTTCGACAATATTTTTTCCATTCATGCCCTGAATTGCTGTCTGCAAGTCTGTGAAAATTTGCACAACAGTTTTTATATAAATAATTAGATTATAGGTGGTATTTGTGTTACGTCATGGCCGTTATGTTGGTTATCAAATACAAAAGAATATTTTATTCATACTGTTGTGGGCACCAGCCATCGTGGGCAAGCTACATTGTTTGAGAATTCCCTGGAGGTGGTTTAACCCTAGCATTTTTAACTATATAGTCTATACAAAAGCAAGGCTGCCATAGCGATGGTTTTAGTATTCAACTTTATTAAAATTCATATTTTTGCTCGGTAATATCATGGTAGCTTTGCTTCCATGCACTTGGATTTAGTTCAAGCTGACTGAGTTTTGTTCTTTTGTATAGTCGTCCAGATTTGACAGTGAAATGAAAGGCTAACATAGAAAGATATTGATTGAAATGTAAGGCCATCTAAACTCTTCACCGTAGGATGAGGAAGATAAACTCAAGTTGCTTGAGTATCTTTTTCTGCATGTACGGGGCTTCAAATGCGTAACTGTTTCTGTGAGGCAAAAACCTGGCTTCTTCTAGTGATCGAGAGGGCAGAAGTCTATATGACATTGAGTCAGTAGTCATGAGGCTGAATGTAGCTAACGAGCAGTTTGACAAGATTATGGAGTTTATGAAAATTTTTGTCCTTGAACTCGGGAATATGTTTATACATCTAACGTGAGTGATAAATGAATGTTTACTAAATATAGGTTTTATGTGTGATCTCTAAGAAAAACAATCATTATGATTTTACGTACGAGATGTATCCAAATACAGCCCATCAATACCAAGCATATAGAGCTGTTTCTAAATAATTGTAGCTAGCAAATTCTTGTAGTTATGGTAAATAAATCTTGCAAATTACTAAAAGAAAACCAACTCAGTCAGTAAATTTGCTTTGGCAAGCCATTTAAGAACATGTCTATTTTAAAACATGTCTATTTGGTCGTAACTAAAGTATAAAGCATATCTTGAAGCCTAACTCACTAATTAAATTGTGATATGTTACATAATCTTGTCTGGCTTGAATACGTAAGCCTGCCTATCCCAATATGTAATTAAAGCTTCAACTAAATATGTCAATTTTCATCGTCAATTTACACATTACATGTTTGAAGAAGGACCATGCACTCCCATGTCTTTATGTTTGCTATTTCTGGCTGAATTCCCAACTTATGTAAACACAACTAAGAATGCTACTTAGCTTTTTTGAATTTGATACCATTGTCAGAACAAGTGTTCAATTAAGGTACGTTGGAAACGTCAAAATGAAATGTTGCTGACCACCACACGTCTGCACCTATAAAAAAAAACAAAACCATATATAATGCTGTTTACTCTGTTTACGTTTTTCTATGCGTAAAAACGAAAGACTAAGTTGTTATTTTTCATATTAAAACCTTTTTCTGCAGTTTTTTTAGTTAAGTAGGTTGTAGATAGACTTTGTGTAAATGCTATACGCCACTGATTAAGTCCCTTAAGTGATATTTGCTCTTTCCTTGCGCAAGTTCCAAAATTTTTCAAGTTTTGGAATCCTTTTCTTGAATTCGGGTATTATCGTCGTGTGTAGAATCTACTTCGTCTCTTCTGCTTCTCCTTCTTTTTATTTATGTGAAAGATAAAACAAATTCACTTGACTTTATGAGCAGTATATTTAGCTTATTTAAACTATATTACTATATATTTAGCTTTTGTTCAGTTTGAAGATCATGGAATGGATTTAAAAGAATTTCTAGAATTTCTGTTTCGACAAAGCAAAACATGCATGAAATTAGTATCATCACAATAATATATAATAATCATTAATTTGTCGGAAATGAAATCAATACAAATCAATAGTCAGTGGTCATATTAAACTTCAGATCTTGAACTTTCTTTATTATTGTATCAAATTATTGATCAATTGAAGGCTGCATCAAAGCACTGTTTATGGCAATGGAATAAAGACTTATACTTCTTAATAATTGAGGAAAGATATATATGCTTCTGAAGTTTGCTATTTTTGACTTCAGTCTATGGGGGCTCCTTTATTGTTTCATTATCTCTGCTGTATTGTTCAAAACTTGTTTTAAATATTATGACTGTATTTTTGAAAAACACTCTTATTATACCTTTTCGAAAAAATAGCATCTCCCAAATTTTTAACATAGACCTGTATGTAAACAAGCTCAAACCGATATGTTTGCAACAGCAAAATATTTGAGTGATGGTAGAATGATAAAGCAATCACACATCTATTATTTTGGATCTTGATAATTGATCATACAAGGTCATGAAACTATAAGAAAAAGTAATTTATTTTCTTTGAAAATGCGTTTGCCTTTTTTAGTGATATATTGCTTCAGCTGTCGTTTGTTCTGTGCACTTTCACCTACGTCTTACTTTGAAATTGATGTTTTTTAAAAGAACTTATCATTAAACTTGTGTATTAAAATAACATTAATAATAAAAATAGCACTTTCTTGTACCCCAAAAGCTTTAATTTGCATTCACTTGACAATAAAATACTTTTCGGGCATTATTGCAAATATTATGGCTGTAGATATCGTAATTAAAAACCCATTATGGCAGGACTTTAGCGAAAATTGATTTTAGCTCACAAAACAAAACAGGACGTCTTTAAAAGTTACTTTATTTTAAATGATTTTGCAAAGTTTTAAGTTTTGATTAATACAGACCTGGTGAATTTAGCAATCATTTATTAACCACGATATGTGAAACGAAGACATATTTGAGTACTTAATGATTAATAACTTAGTAGTTTTAACTTAATAAGTTCTCTATCACATAGGATATAATTAGTGTGAACAATGTTTTAAGATAATGTTCACCAATACATCAATTTATCAATTATCATGAAGAAAGAAAAAATTTTACAAGCTTACGCCTCCTGGATTTAAAAAAAATCAGCTCTTATGGCCTTACAGCTAGATTCCCTAAAATATCCCAAAGTGCTTTATTATGCAATCTAAGAACAGTTTACATGCAGCTGTGCATGTACAAAATATAATTTATTCTTCATGATGGTGGCTATATAAATGTTCTCAATTTTCCTGTCTGTTGTTTTTCGTTAACATGAGAATGACAACCTAGCCATTTTGATTTCTTACTAAAGTAGCACACTAGTGTACATTTTAATCTCAAAGAAACAAATTGTACATGTCATATTTAACGCTTGACTTATATTCTAGCAATCTAGTAACAAAAACATTGTGGTTAGAATGACTATAAACAAGGCTATGGTAATCTTATTTCTGAATTCTTGCTTGGATTGTATGAAATACGCTAACATCAGCAAGGCAAAATAAACTTTGCGGTGACCTGGGAGACTGGTCAGAAAACAAAAAACATGTTGAATATAATAACTGTTACATGTTTGTAAATGTAGATTGTCCAGGTTGGCATAGTCCTGAGAAGGACTGTTTTTGTTGTTGTTGACTGACGTTTCGACAAACTTAGCGGTAGTCATCTTTAGAGTTCAATGAGGAGTAAACGTCAGGTTAGCCGTATTTTTTAGCTGGTTCTTACCTCATTGTATTGTGTGTACAGGAAAAGTGTGGGTGTTAATTGTGTATTGTCATTGTGAATTAATGTGAAGTGTAATGTTTTTAGTTGATCGTTTGTTTGTATTGTGAATAAGTCGTTTGTAAGGTGCCGGTAATTGCTGTTATCTGTTCAGGGGGGTTTGTTCCAAGTTGGTATACCAACTTTCTAATGTAAGCCGTTGTCTATAGTCAGTACTGTAAGTAATGCATTTTGCCGAGTCCCAGTCAATGTTGTGCTTTGTGATTCGGTGATGTTCGGTAATGTGATTAGTTCTGTCTTGTTTCTTTGTACCTCGTTTGTGTTCAGTAAGTCTTATGTTTAAGTTCCTGCCAGTTTCCCCGTTTCACAAGTTCGAGACTGGACTAATGTTAAGGACTGTGAGTAAAAACAATATAGCAAATGATTTTAAAATGATTGGATGTCATTGTTTAATTCACGCTTTGTCATTTTGTCTCAATTTAAATTAATTTCGTTATTATAGCTAATGGACAAGAAAATGAACGAAGGAAGATGACAGGTGTCTTTAAACATTTCGAATAATAAAAAATAGCAAAAAAATGTATGCAACACAACTGCAATTTCACGAAAAGAAAAATGTGATTGCTCTTTTTTAATGTTTTTCGTGAAATGATAAACCTAATCATTAAAAAATTATAATTCTTTATGTTGAAGGATTTTCCCCAGCTATAGGAGTTTCTTTGTTGTTCTTTCATAATCGCTGTGAAGTATAAAAACCTTTTTATCACCTTATGAATTAGCTATATGCATGCATTTTTTAGACTCTAATTTTAATGAAATTTTATTCTTTGAAAAATTCTTTTAAACATATAGGTACTATGAATTTTAATACTATAGAACTTCAAGAGTGAGATAATTTTTTTCTTTAAAAATGCTTTTATCTTTTTTAGTGATATATTACTTAACGCTTCATCTGTTGTTTGTTCTGAGCACTATCATATACGTCTTACATTGACGTATATGTTTTTGTAAAAGAGCTTATCATTAAGCTTATCAAAACAGCACGTCATTGTCCGGTAAAAGCTTTTTAATTTCAGTCCAATTTGAAATAAAAACATTTTCCGGACATTAACACCATCATCATATAGCTAGATATCGCGTAAAAAACCCCTTATATATGGTACGTACTTAGCCCAAAATTAATTTTAAACGAAAAAAACAAAACAGGAGAAGTCTGTACAACTGTTCACTAATTTGAAAATGAGGTTTTTTGCAAAGATTTTTAAACTAGAAACGTTTGTAATTAATACAGACCTGGTGTTTTATTTATTATTAACAATAATTTGTGAAAGGAAGACATATTTGGGTACTTAATAATAAAAAAGCTAAGTTTTAACTAACTCATCTATATATATTTTGTCACATAGGTAAAATTAATGTGTAGATTCTTTAAGATAATGTTCACCAATACACCAATTTATCAATTATCTTCAAGAAAGAAATATTTCTACAAGCCTACGCCTCATAGAATTAAAGAAAAATCGGCATTTATGGCCTTATAGCTCGATTGCCTAAAAAAACCCCAAAGGGCTTTATTATGCAATCTAAGTAAAGCATACATGCAGTTGTGCATGCACAAAATATAATTTATTCTTCATGATGGTGGTTATATAAATGTTGTCAAAAAAGTTTTTCAAACACAAAGTGTTTACTTTTTTTTTATGCAAGATATTGATGCGCGTTTCTGTAGTTTTTCTTTTAGTTGCTTTATGCAATGCATCACATAATGCTTGTCAAAGCGTACAAAGTGGTTTTATGAAGACAAAAGACAATGGTATGTTACAGTACAAAAGACAACAACATCGTCTAAAGATGTCTTTAACAGTTACTTTATTTATGAATGATTTTGCAAAGTTTTCACGTTTTTAATTAATACAGACCTGGTGGTTTTAGCAATCAATTATTAACCACGATATGTGAAACGAAGACACATGAGTACTTAATGATTAATAACTTAGTAGTTTTAACTTAATGCGTTGTCTATCACATAGGATATAATTAGTGTGAACAATGTTTTAATGTAATGTTCACTAATACACCAATTTATCCAATTTATCAATTGTCAACCAGCAAAAATATTTCTACAAGCTTACGCCTTTAGGAATTGAATATAAATCGCTTTTATCGCCTTAAAACTTTCCCAAAATATCGGAAAGTGCTTTTTTATGCAATTTAGGTAAATCAAACACAGCTGCATGTACAAAATATGCATTTTTCTTTATGACGGTCGCTATATAAATGTTCTCAAAAACGTTTTTCAAACATAAAGTGTTTTCTTTCTTTTATGCAAGATGTTGATGCGCGTTTCTGTATTTTTTCTTTTAGTTGCTTTCTGCAATGCATCAAATAATGCTTGTCAAAGTTCACAAAGTGTTTTTATAAAGACAAAAGACAATGGTATGTTTTAATATAAAAGATAACAACATCCTACATGGTTTGTGGATGTAAAAAAAACTGGTATATGTTTTGAAACGCGTACGTGCATTTGTCGTTGCTTAGCTTTTATAGTTTTTACAGTTCTATTTTAATATTCCGTTCTTGTCAATAATTAACTTAAAGCGAGGGAGTTCTATTTTTTGTTAAACCTTTAATGAAGATCGAGGTCTTTAGACTCTTTAACGAGATAAATCAGGCAAAGGGCGTTATAGATAAAGACCGAGCCCGTACGGCGAGGTTATCTACTAAAAGGCAGAGGTTCAATATTTATCGGTAAACACCGAGTAGACAAGGTTAGTTGGTTTATTTTAAGGCATTATTTGACCTGAAACAAAGCTTTCTATCTAGCTTTGACAGCCAGAGTAACTGAAAAATAATGGACCAGCAAAAATTTTTCAGCGCCAATCAAAACACGCTAAATAACAAAAGGGACACTTTCCATATGATATAATATAAAAAAATAATGCACTTAATTTATATGAGACGTCCGTGATATCGTCTTCATTTGGTTTCTTAAAATGTTTTCCAAAGTAAAAAATAGATACAGCTTAGTATAACATCTAAAATAACTCTCATAATCGTAAAATAATTTAAGATGCGGCATTCAATTAATTGAAGAGAGAACTATTTGCATAATTCGTCTTCTTTATTTCATACATGTGTTTGGTTTTCAAATTCTAGACGCTAGACATTGAAAGAATATTCACATTTATAGATAAACAGCAGCAACAAAAGTCTTCTGGATTGCAAGTTATGAGTAAATTGACTTTCTTTTGCATGTTTTTGGTTGTAGTTGTTGTCTTGGCAACTACCTAAAAACTTCACTGATAATTGTTTATGTGCAAAACACAGTGTGGCAAATTTAGGGCAATATCACAGCTGCCATTGTGTTATCACCCCGTCTATGTAATATATGTACAGAAATGTTTTCGTTTTCGTTTGAACATGAATGATGTTGGTTATTTTTGACAAACGAAGATAATTGTGTACTCCCTTTTGCTGCCTGTCTTGTTTCATTTTGCAAATTTTATCTGTTTTATGCATGTATTGCCTAGAAAATGGATTTTTTTCTTTTAGTGCATTATTTACACCTTTTGTAGTTGGTCCTGTTATGCTCTTTATTTTAAAGGTGAGATTTATCACCAAAAGATATCATTTCAACTCATGCTGTTCACAGTCACATTGAATGTTTCTTGAAATGCCATCAACAGGAGAAATGTGTTGGCTTCAATTTCCTATTTGATGCAAAAAATCTTGAGATAAATTGCCAAATTAGCAACAGAATAAAAACCAGAAATATAGAGAAACAAGCCTTCATCGGAAAATGGACTTTTTATCAAATCTATGTACCGACAAGAAGAAAGAAATTGCTTCTTCATTAAGAAAATAAAACACTCACAGGTATAAGAATGAACTGAATAAGTATACGTTTTGTTACATGACTATCGCTTTTGAAAATGACTACCGTGCTTGTCAAAAGGTCAGTCAACAACAACAAAAACAATCCTTCTCATAACTACACCAACCTGGACGATCTACATCTACAAACATGTAACAATACTCCCGGGTTCAAACCATTTACTTTAACACGTTTTGTGTTATACACAGGAGAAACCTTTAGCTATGTATCATTATTGGTAAAAACCAAGATTTGTTTAAAAAGGTTGTCTCAAATTTTGAACTGTATTACCAGGAAAAGACTGCGCAGATGTTTACAGAAAAAGTGTAAGACACAATGGAATATACGAAATAGATCCTGATGGTAAAGGATACTTTAAAGTCTTCTGTGACATGACGTCATCGGGAGGTGGTAGGACTGTAATTCAAAGACATATGAAAAATGGAAATACAGACTTTTATCTGGGTTGGGCGGAGTATAAACGTGGCTTTGGTAATCTTAAATCGGAATTCTGGCTTGGATTGGACAAGATACATCGACTAACATCTGCAAAGAAAAATAAACTTCGAATTGATCTAGTAAACACGTCTGGCACTAAATAATACGCTGAATATGAAGATTTTGTTGTAAAGGACGAAAATTCTAAGTATCAATTTAATATTGGAAATTACACAGGTAAGAAAATGGTTTAAAAAATGAGTATTATGCAAGTGATAGTAGTTTGGAAAGACAGATTGTATCTTAATTGGTGTCCACTTGAAAAGATAGTAAAGTGAAATAATGACAAAGTCGACACAATTTGTATTTCGATTGTAAATAGGGTAATATTAGAAAAATGCATTTTTGTTTATTTCTTTACTTTTCAACTCATAATTGAGCTTAACAAACAGTGATACATTATTAAAAAAGTATTTTTGTCTTGTTGAAACACTGCTTTAAACTTTTAAATTATTTAAATCAAAAATTGCTTTTGCAGGAAGACCTTGGCACCTGCAAAAGGGGGAAAGAAATATTTAGGTTTCCGTTGCTAGTGATCGTAAAGAATGTCAATCACAACAAAAATACCACCTTTACAGCTAAAAAATTCACCATACATTATCAAGAATAATTTTAAAAATAAAATTTAATTTCCTGCGAAAGATGAACGATTGTCTAAATATTATCTAATAGTACAGCTCGTATTTAAGCCCTTTTACGTACAATTTCTTTTGTTTTGTCTTTATATAACCAAGGAAGGGAATGGCGCAAGCAACACAGCGCAAAAAAAAAACGGTGTATTTGTAATTTTCCATGAGATGAAAAGATTTGTTCTTGTAAAGCATGTAAAATTGTAAGCCTGGACTAAGAAAATTTATACATAACATAAATTCAATGAGTTCTCTTTTTGGTCGAGTCCTGTGTTTAAATGAGGCTATCAAAACACCGAAATTTAAATACCCAAAATGAACTTTAGAATTTTCTAAATAACCTGTTTAAGATCTATCAGAATAATTAACACCAAAATGTGTTCTTGTGTTCTTCAAAATACAGATCACGACAGAGCTCAAGAGCCATTACTACTTTTCAGGAAATGTTAGGATGCATTGAGCTATCATAAAGACACGGCGTTTTCAACAAAAGATTGCGATGATGAAGGAAACTGCGCTGCTTCCTGGCAAGGTGCTTGGTGGTATAAAAATTGTTATTATAGCAACCATAATGGTAAAAATCTTGCTTGGTATGGTTTTAATAACGTGAAAACCAGTGAAATGAAAATCAAACCATGAAGAATTTTTATAAATATTTATGATTTCATGACAATAATCAATATCAATGACAATACGTCCTGTAATATGTCTTAAACATTTACACTCGTTGTTTACTATGAGAAAATGTGCAAAAAATTGGTATAGATAGAAGTCAAGAAAACTATAATCATTTCATGAAGTAATAAAAAATATTGTTTCAATCAATGATGTTGATGAAATATGAGTTTCTAACATGTTTATCTAAATGAAGCTGATGTAATCAAATCATACTCAAAACGACTGCGGCTTTTTGAGTTTGCAATGTGACTGTTTTCGTCTTCGTGGGCGTAAAACGAGTTTTCACATTACTAATGCTTACACAGTTACACGTTTAAAAGCATTTTATTAGTGTTATTGGGGGCATCAGCCATCTTGGGCGAGCCACATTGTTCGATAAGTCCCTAGAGGTTGGTTGCAATTCAAGAATATAAAACCCCTTAACACAACCACAATCGCAAAACCCACATCGCATTTAACTGGTTTACAACAGCAATATATGTGGTGCTTTAATATCATCTCAAAGAACAATCTCACGAAAGTTCAAATGATAAAGTGTTGATTGTGTTTGAACGAAGTGGACGCTGAATTCACAAGTCTCTGTTTCTATGTATGCTCACTTGAATGTTCTCTTGGAGTCGAAGTTCTCTGCTGTCAACATTAAAGTATGTCACTAGAGCGTTCGAATTTCCTGATTTGTGTTTATCATGCATATCCAAATTAACATATGTATTATATTTAAAGTAGTTCATGGCGGTATTTTGTTGAAATCATTCATACTTAGTAACCAAGTATTAATCATTGAAGAATTATTCAGATAGCTGTAACTTTAGATTTGTTGTCAACTTGACACTGACAAAATATTAGATTGAAGGCCAAGCCTATTGTAAAAATTCAATGCATTTGAAAACGACATATCAACAGTTTTACCAGGGATAAGCAGTTCTTCAAAGGTGGGAGAATGTAAGTTGTACTCATAATATATCTAAAGTTTGTAAATCCTATAATTACAAATGCTGCAAGATTGGCTACCGACTACTGTTCTTCACAGTCTGCAGAAACAAATGAGTTCGCGTAGCCAGAAAGCAAGATTTTCTTGGCTTTATAGGTTTTCGGAAAAGATTTGCCATACTATATTTAAAACATATGCATGTGCTGTCAGCCTGTCAGTGCTGATGCTTGTCCTCCAGATGCGCCTTGGCAACGATTGCTAGGATGTGAGTGACCTAGGTGCAATTGGTCTATACAAAGAAACAGTATTCTCACTTTACCGTATAACTTTGTGCTGTATATTTAATTAAATTACTAGCTGCGACTGGCCACCTTAGCGCTCCTATTGGTCAGAAAGTGCAAATTACTGGCTGCCACTATGCTTATTACATGCGTAATACGATATGCGCTACACAAAAAATTTCTATAAAGTGGAACTACTGTTTATTTCTATACTGCCATTAGATCAACGCCGACTGTTAAAATAAAGGCATCTTATTGATGAAGTTAAAGGTACGTTTGCTGAGTAAATTTTACCTCTGACATAGTATGACGGGTGCCTTTATGTCAAAGAAATGTGATGTCAATAAATAATGAATTATTATTAATTTAGGGCCTGTTTATATGAGCCGGGCAAGTTTATTATTTGATTCACATGACGCGGGCTAGCCCGACTAAGTACAGAAATAATTATTTACGCACGCAGCATAAAAGTCCAAATCCCGATACTTTATGTTGAAAGAAAGTCAATGATGTTATGCATTAGTCTATGGTCCACCGAAAGTTGTTCTTTTGCTTGCCTTGTATTTTGCATCGCATTGAATTTTATGAGCATGCGCACTAGTAAGATGTTTAACTCGGCATGCCGGTCTAGCCCGCCTTGTGCATTCACATGAGCCCGTTTATGACGAGATCGCGCCTCGTTTAAGCGACATCCCGGCAAGACAGGCCAGCCCGTCTGTCATATGAATCAAATTTGAAATTATATGTAAATACTAAAAGAGGTGAGATCTTGCTACTGCCGGGCTAGCTCGGTAAAGCGGGCCAGCCCGGCTCATATGAACAGGCCCTTATATACATACACTTGAAGTTCTAAGCACCCAGTTTATAACTTATGTTTAAATTATGTGTATAACTTACACTTTCCATAATTACAAATAGTTTATCTCTTGCAAATAAGTGTTTCATTAGCGTTACACAAGTTAATTATATTCAAGTAAGTCTTGAATGCAATGAAGCTTGGTATGTTGGCATGGCTACTATGTAAAAGAGAACATGCATGTTAACGTCTGATTGGATCTAGGTGCTCTTACATATTCAGTCATAACAAAGATATATAATGAAAGTTTTATTTTGACGAAACTTTTGTAATGGTTCAAAACTTATTATTGCAAAAAAAAACTTGTCCGTCGTGCACATGTGAAAATGGTAGCCGGTTTTTCTTACGGTAGACGTCGAATTATTGTAACGTTGCACTTTATTTAAACAAACATACCTACGTATAGCTTGATCGAATTTCTTTATAATTTATTTGACAGTGGGCGCTGATCCAACCTTGCATCTCTATAATTACAAAACATCTGTCGACGTTACAATTATTTTTAACTCATTATTGTAGAATGGCACACCATGGTTCGTCATCAACTGTCGATGCTTGGTTAGTGCTGATGATCAACATACTCAAATTCCTATTCTCATTTGACTGGTAACCTTCTTGATCTTCATTAGCCGACTATTCAGGCTAAAAACTGAAATGGCTTACCACTATACGGTTGTCAAAACGTCAATTAACATCAACAACAATAGTCCTTCTCACGACTCTACTAGCTTGGACGATCTACATCTACAAACATGTAACGATACTCTCGGGTTCAAATTATTTAATTTATTACGAATGATATAGGTTGGATTGCATTCCATATGACTTTCAAAATTATCGAGAAAAAAAAATTGTGCGTGTTTTTTTATTGTTTTTAAGTGCCATGCTGTGTACCATAACCATTGAACATAACTTTAACTTTGTAAACAGTAAGCTCAAATTTTTTGATGATATGGCGTAAAAAGTAATTTCCTCTGACGTATACGGCGCTCCACGCTGCTAAGTCTCCAATCAGTTCAACAAGTGTATTTAAATAACTACGTGTTTCTTCAAAAAGAAACACGCACCTATAGAAATACCTAGCTCAAATTTTTTTGATGATATGACGTAAAAAGTAATTTCCTCTGACGTATACGGCGCTCCACGCTGCTAAGTCTTCAATCAGTTCAACAAGTGCATTTAAACAGCTAGATGTTTCTTCAAAAAGAAAGTAGCTGATGTAAAGTTTTTAAATTAAGGCGACCCTACAACAACCAATGTCAAGCACTATCCAAAACATTGTTATTTCTTAGCATCAACAACATACAGCATACGTACATTTTAACACACGTTTTGCTGGATCCTAATCAAACGATGAAAATAGAATTGTAAAAGGATACTGCTAAATCTTTTCAATTTTTTATTAACAGTCTTTCTATCAATGCAAGCTTTGTTTTGGAAGTCACTCCCTTATAGGGTGGCGTCACGAAGAGCGTTTAATTGGAAATATTTGATAATATTGGTCCTTTTTTTTTAGCAAAACACAGTGCTCACTGCAATGCCTTGTGCTATCTATTATTACAACTCTTCATTATTTTTAAACTTTTTTTATTAAAAAATCTATATTATCGCAAGCAAGCTATCAATGAAGTACAACGTAATTAACAGCTTGTTAACACAATATCACAATACGTCTTTATTCATTAATTCTATATTAATCAGCTAGTGGTGTTGTTTTACGATAAATAAAGGCCTGTTTATTAAAGAGTAAATGTGATGTTGCAAAATCCTTCAAAACTACCGAGTTTTAAGTTTTGAGTCAATTTTGTAAACATCTTCCAAGTTGAGTGAATTCGATAAATAAATTAAAATAATGTCAAGTTTGTGGCTATGTGTGCAAATTGTTCAACATATTTAAACTATTTAAAGCAGTTCAATTACATGCTGAAATAAATTAGTCTGTGTAACTTTGTAAAGGCATCTTTATCCTCACAATTTATTCATGCTGGACACACACATATATAAATAGCCTCGATCCTCATCTCAACCTAAAGTGTTTACTTGTAAGACATTTGAGACAAGACAAGATGGTGAGCTTTATTTGTGCATTGGTGGCGATTACCTGCATCGTTGTTAATATTCAAGGGTAAGCTATGGCTTAGGGCAAAGAAGAACTTGGAAATGTTTAATATGATCATTGAACGCTATGAAGACTATATTAGACAGGCCTCTAAGGCGTATTTCTTTTTAAATTTGAATAATCTTTTTGCACAAGCTGTCGAGTTGTAGTTAATATTCAGTGCTGGGGCACTATACAAATATGATCAAAGCTTTGCAAGCTACGATACCGTAAACTAAGGATTTTTCAAATTAGCTCAACAAAGTGTTTTTTTTATTCAAGTTGTGTATGGGAGGAGTAAGACTTTTATATACATTACATCTTTTTAGTAGGTTGTTAGCTATGTCATGTACGTATTTAATATAAATCTGCCTCAATTCCTTGTTCATAGTGTGAAATATTTCATCTGAAAACTTTTCCATGACTCACTTTAATGTTCTTACTTTTGCAGAGTGAGATTAACAAATGAAAAGGAAGATGATTTAAAAGATTTCTACTCAAAATTCAGCCATGACATGAAACGCGCCATAAAATCCGATGAAACAATGCAATGAAATCACAAATTGCAGTAATAGACAGACAAATAAAAACACTTCAAACATATCACAAAATCTACAGACGGAGAAAAACATCTTCAAACATTTAAGTTAATTCTTAAACACAAAATCAATAGGACAGAAGTACAAAAATATACACTAGTGAAACTACAACAAAAAATTAAGAAAGTCGAATTGAAAATGATTGATCTGTCGTCACAAATGAAAAAACTTGATGCACAAATGGCAAAATTACAAACGGAGTTGAAAAGTCTTGAAAAACAATTGAAAACACTTTACATGGAAAATGAAAAACTTACAAATATCTCGGAAAAAGGTAAGAATGATTTTAAAAAAAGAAAATACACTTATAGATTCGAGTAAGGAGTAATATTTGTTCAATTAAAACAATATCTTTCATTTAATTTCTTTGTGTTAGTTAATATTTTTATAACCATCAGGAAAAGACTGCACAGATCTTTACAGAAAAAGTATAGGACACAATGGAATATACATGGTAAGCAAGCAAAACCTCAACCAATTTAATGCATTTTTTTCATTCATAAATTATATGGCAATTAAATACCTAGAATTAAAGATTTTTTTAAAAAATATCTCTTCGTCAATGCATTTAACTGTTCTTTTTGTGACCTCCTTGTTTTAACAAAGAAAGCAATGCGGTAGCTAAATTTGAATGTTTAGGAAAGGGGTAGAGAGGCATAATTTATGTATGAAAAGTTATCAAAACATAGACTGGCATGATATGAGCAAAAAAGTATGCTACACTGTTTATTTCAGTCGCTCGTTTATAAAGCATCAATAATTTTTTTTTACCATGATACCATAGGAAGGCAGACCTGCCAGCTTCCCAATTTTGTCGACTGTCATCTAAATCTTAAAGCAAATGTTCAGTTAACCAAAGATTTAATCACTTCTTCTGCTTGAAATTTTTGGTATCACATGTATTTGGTAAAAAAATTTTGAACGAATCAAGTCTGAGTAAATGTTTAATTGAGAATTGTAAAAACAAACGCACTTATGAACAGAAGAACTCATAAAAGAGAATTTTGTAAGAAAAAGCAAACAGAGAACACCCAAGTGGATTTCTTGTTCATGAAAAGAAAGTGCGTGGAAAATTTGCGTGCATAACATATAAAATGCATAAATATTTATGGATATTAAATACCCAGTCCAACCTGATTTGTTCAAAGTTTTTTCACCATCTACGTGTCAATAAAGAAGGGTGAAAGTGATTGAAAATCTGGCTTTTAGAAGATTTGCCTTAAGATTTAGGTGAAGCCAATAAAATCGAGCGAGTTGATAGGTGTTCCTGTGGTATAAAAGAAAACTTAAAATGCTGAGTCAGCATTGAGATTAACTCCAGGGATAGAGAACGTAAACAACTACACGTTTATGACCATATAAGGAATTCTAAAATGTTATTATGAAAGTTACTCATATCTGAAAACTTGCCATTTTATATTGTTAATTTTTTTCTATTGAATTAAACTGTGTTGAGTTTATATAATCGAAAACAACTTCGGTATATAATGTACAAAATAGTTATAATATTACAAATTAGCAAAATGGATCTATGCGCAGGAAAGCTGTGTAGCAATTTGCTAGTAGTATAGGTTTAATGAGTTACAAAACCCATAAGACGTACAATGCAATAGCTTTTTTAAGAAAACTTTTTTTCAGGGAAAAAACTGTGCAGATCTTTACAAAAAAGGTAAAAAAAAGAACGGAGTTTATCAAATTGATCCAGATGGCCAGGGTTATTTCGATGTTTTCTGTGATATGAAGACATCTGGTGGTGGTTGGACTATGTTTCAAAGACGTCAAGATGGAAGTGTAGACTTTTATCGAAATTGGAAAAACTATACACAAGGATTTGGTAATCTTACTTCTGAATTCTGGCTTGGATTGGATAAAATATACCGACTAACATCAGCCAAGAGAAATAAACTTCGTGTTGACTTGGGAGACTGGTCAGGAAACAAGGCATATGCTGAATATGATTATTTTGCTGTAAAGAATGAAACACATAAATATCAGTTAAGTCTTGGTGCATATTCTGGTGAGTCAATAAGTAAATATAAACATTTGATGAACAAATTTATCAACAATATTTTGATGTATGCATTATACGTTGGAATGATTCGAGTTTGCGTAGACAGGTCTGCAATTTTGGGAAAAACATAGATATTTTAACGGTTGATTTTGAGCGGAAGTCTTGTTAGATCTTAAAAATTATAATCAATTTGATCTTACAAACTTACAACAAAATACATTGAACAAACATAAATATCATTTTGTTATGTGAATCATTAAGTTGCACCCTACGAAAACAATTTTTGACTTACAATAAGAGATCATTCATGGATTGTGGTTACCGTATCAATAAGATTAAATGAAAATTTAATTGAAGCTTTGTAAACAAGTAATGAGCATGCGCTTAAAACATTGCTAAATTATGTGGACTTAAATGAACATTAAAACCTTTTATATAAAATGCATACGAGCCTGCCAGAATATTTATATATGTATGAATAAAAAAATGATAGCATAACGCTCTATCCAACAACTACTAACGAAAACAACCTTGTCTAACAACATTTGAAAAATTAACCTTGCACTCCTTAAACCCTGCTATACCGGTCACAAGCCCAGGACTTATAAGTAAGGCTCTCTGCTTTTGAGTAGACTTGTCTTCTTTATAAGGAAGAGGAGTGGAAGGTTAATTTTCAAATGTTGTTAGATAAGGTCGTTATTGTTTGTAGTTGTTAGTTAAAGCACTATGCTATCATTCTTTTTGTTTCATAACATTCCAACTATTTAACCTTAAGAATAGGTATAAATAAATATAATATATTTATACATATATAAACACTACTGAAATTCATTCAAGTTTACGTGGATAAATTTACATATAGGAAAATGAAAAACATAAATATAAATTAAGTCTCGGACAACACTACAGGTATATCATCAAGTCAATAAAGAATTTTAAAGGTCTATTATAATAAAAATTAAATACCATTCATTACTTAACATAGGAGTGAGAGCAATGAGTTAAGGCTGGATGTAGAAATAATGTTCTGGGAAATGAGAGTAGGATCAAAGTCAAAGTCTAGACAAATTTTACCTTTGCAATTTATTTATTCCATTTTGAAACATGATTTACAGCAAGTTGTTAAATAAGTCAGCTACAACAACTTTATGACAAACGGTAACAATATTATAATGTGATTGTGGTTGGATCTCCCACATGCTCTCATATGTGAAATGAAAACTCAGTGTTGCATATTATATTTTAACACTTACATCAGTCCTTCCTTTTTTACTACATAAAATAAAAAAAAATGATTGGCAAATCTCACAAAAGCCCCCAAAACAAACGATTGCTATAAAAATCTTCTACCAACGACAAAAAACCCTTTTGGGGGGAGTTTCTGCAAGTTTAAAAGAGTTCTATAACTGCATTAAATGCGATCTTTAAAAGGTTTTACTTTTGTAGGAAATGCTGGAGATTCATTATCCTATCATAATGGCATGGCGTTTTCAACCACAGATTCAGATAAAGATAAATATAAAGGAAACTGTGCCTTTCGCTACAAAGGTGCTTGGTGGTATAACAGCTGTCATTCTTCTAACCTGAATGGGCTCTACTATAGTGGCAACCAAGACAATAACAAAGGTGTGACTTGGTATGCTTGGAAACGTTTCATATCCTTAAAGTTCACTGAGATGAAAATAAAACCATAAAGAATTTCCAATGACTGTGATGTCATAAATTTGATCATTATTTCTGATGAAACTTTCAACATATAATAACAAAAAAGAACTTTTATGTCTTTTAAAAATCCTTTATAATCATTATCATTTAAAAAAGCGTTGAAAAAATTGTTAAAAATGCTGTGGTGAAATAATATTTTCCCTAAATTAGAGCTGATTTAGGTAATTATGTGATTCTAATGTTACGTCTTTTCACTCATTTTTTAATTAGATATTGCTCTGTAAGTAGATAATTCTATATTTTCGCCACGTTCCACGCAATCTTGGTGTATCATGCATTTCATGCAATTATCCTACATCATTATTCACTATGTAAACAATGTCGCTTTTGATTGGTCAACTTCCTGCAAATAATTCTACATATCTGTAGGTAAGACGTCTATTTACAAATAACAGTTTCTACAATTATGGACGTCATTAAAAGCCGGTTTTGAAAAAAAGTAAAATCATAGCGATGTTTTCCACAGTTTCTAAAAACGATGTCAAAGCTTTGAAACAAGAAGCATCCAGAAAACACTAAAAAAGCGGCGAAGATGGCTTTGAACATGTTTACAACATATTAAAACGAGGCGAACTTAAATAAACCAGCTGACAAAAAAAATGAACGAAGGTTTGAAAAATGTTTTATATTGATATGTGTTAATAATATTTTAGTTAGTTGTATGTCCTATGTTCATTGTAATGTATGTCCTATAGAAGATTTTCTTTTGACTGAGGTGTCCAATGTGTCGTTTTCTAGTCGTGCCTAATTGGTTTCTATACTGACAATTGTGGACGTGTCTTGCGTAGAGAACTTGGCTGCACCGGTTGCTCATTTGGGTCTTCGGACTCAGATTGTTCATTTTCTTCCTCAGTACGCTCTTTATCAATCTTGCCCTTTCGTTAACGGACGCCAGATCTCTTCTTTTCCGTGTGCATATTTACCCTTTCGAAATAACATGGTACGACGTGGGTGCAAACTTCTGGTTACACACTCCTTTCCTTCATGTCCTGCACGTCTGGTCTGGTCGTATACGCACTGTATCTCCTGGGTTGAGATCTATTAATGGCTTGCTGCCACGGTTGTAATATTTCGCTTGTTTTTCCTTTTGTTTGTCAACAATTTCTTCATTCGATGGGTTAATTTTGGCTTCAATAGTTTCCTTGCCGTAGGGAGAAGCGTTTTTGTTCACATAGCCCACTATGTATGTACGTGGATAAATAGTCCAGTTTAGTTTACATATCAGTGGCTTAATTATCCTCTACCAATAGGAAATAAATAAAACAACATTACAACACGGAATCAAAATTATAAATGTTGAAGAAAATAATCACATTGCTGAAACAGTTTATCGTTGTCTTGGTGGATTAAAGTCATCTCCGAATCATTAGGAATGAAATGAGTAATTTAAAGCAAAAATAGTCAGCGTCGTTCTCGTTGACAAACCGCGCTAAAAAGAAAAGCAATGATGCGCATGCGTATTAATTTTATTTTGCAGTACCCAGCCATTGTACCCAGAATGCTCGCTCTGCAATCTTCAGAAACGTAGTGAATATCAGTGGGACTAGTGTAGAAGATTCTTCCAGAACGTAACATCATGCAGCAAAGGAAAATACCTCACTTTTAAAGAGGAATGATTTGTTAATCACTTTGAAAATACAAGTTCTTATTAAACGTCTTGTAAAATTGTCGTGTTGCTTGCAAAGGCCAAGAGAATCGATACAATACTGGCATATTCAACTAATTCAAGTTAGATCATCGATGTCAGGTGCTCTAAAAGATCACGTTTTAAATAAGGCATGAGCGTACATACATAAAGAAAAAGACATGTTGTAGACTACTGAGAAATTAATCATTTTAAGGAATATACAACAACTGACATTACTTCAACTAATATCTTTATAAAGTATATATTTATAATTGCCACGTTTGTGTTTATTACGCTTCCTTTGAAACTAAAGAATGAATTAAATATCAATGTCAATAGCTTGCTGAAACCAAAAATAAGAACATCAACACAAGCTACTTTTAGAAATGGATAATTTCGGTCAATTTGTGAGGTAGAGGCTTATAGCTACATACCTTGATGGTGGCTATGTTTCAAGTGATGTTTAGTTTTTTAGTTCTCAAGTTTTAGTCCAGCTTTTCATCATCCTTATTTATGTCTATATAAATTAATTGTTTTTGCCATGAGTATAAACACAGAGACATTGACAGCAGAATTACATGACCATGCTGGCGATACGAACTGAAATAAAACATTTTTCTCATTTTGGCCTCGTTCAAAAAATAATGTCCTGTAAATTCATTATTTTAAAGTAGAAGTTTCAAAAATTCGTGTTGATAACGTTAACTTGTTCGTAATTGCATGTGTTGTTCGTTATGACACAGCAATTTCCTTCAATGTACGTGCAAAGTTGATATTAACAATAAAATTGCTGTTCGGGATAATAGAGTTATATTTATATAATTTTTATACTGGAGACAGCTGGGGCGAATTATTGCCAGTTTGGTTCAATATAGCTGCAACGTAAATTGTTTTAAGAATGGTCAACGGCGAAATACAGCTTGTAATCAATTTTACTGTATCAAAAGTAAGTACACAAAATATAGCTATATTTGAGAATGATCTGCATCGAGTGTCACGTTTTAAAGGTTTCTTTTTAAGTCGTGTATGAATAAATTACTTAATTTAACTGAGTGCTGAGACAGAATGTGAAAACCAGAATATATAGCGATCACTTGTCGACAGAAAAACAGTTGGGTTGAGTTTTAGGCATAGAAATTTATATACTTTGTTAATTTGTTGTATTTTATACAACAAAATATCAAATAAGTAAACAACAGGATGTGTAATTAACTACAAATTCCAAACATATGATGCAATATTGTCAGTTTGAAATTGTAGACAAACTGTTGTGTCTGTTGTTCCTTATAAATAGTAAAATTGCTTTTCATACTAAAGACAAAAGAAATCGTTTTGTGCAAGTTGATTTACATCAAGGTTTGACTATATACAATAAAATAGTGGCGCAAAATTCGTCTTTTAACCTTTGCATAGTCAAGCAGAACTTGTAATAGTGAAAATTCATTGGACGAAACTTCGAGCACAAAATGGCTACCTACTAGATCTCAAATAATTAAACTCTTTTATTATCAGCTGAAACCAACATATTCTTCATGAATACTCACATACATGAATAGAGCTTTCATGATCTTGTCCTCACTCCAAACTTGTGGATATCGATCGCATATCATAAAATGGCAAAATCTGCATTTTCGTTGGTCGGTGACATAATATGACGGCTGCCTTTATGTCAAAGAAATGTGATGTCAATAAATAATGAATTATTATTAGTTTAGGGCCTGTTCATATGAGCCGGCTGGCCGACTTTGCCGGACCAGTTTATTATTTTATTTACATGAGGCGTGCTAGCCCAACAATGTACAGTAATAGTTATTTACGCACGCCGCATAAAAGTCTAAATCCCGATACTTTATGTTACTTTTATAAGCTTAAAGAAACTCAACGATGTTATTTATTAATCTATAGTCCACCGAAAGTTGTTCTTTTGCTTGCCCTATCTTTTGCATCGCATTGAATTTTATGAGCATGCGCACTAATAGGATGTTTAATTCCGTATGCCGGTCTCGCCCGCCTTGTGCATTCACGTGAACCCATTTTATGCCGAGATCTTGCCTCGTTTAAGGGACATCGCGGCAAAACGGGCCAGCCCTTCTCTCATAAGAATCAAATTTAAAATTATATCTAAATACTAAAAGAGGTGAGATCTTGCTACTGCGGGCTAGCTCGGTAAAGCGGGCCAGCCCGGCTCATATGAACAGGTTCTTATATACATACACTTGAAGTTCTAAGCACCCAGCTTATAACTTATGTTTAGATTATGTGTATAACTTACACTTTCCATAATTAGAAATTGTTTATCTCTTGCAAATATGTACTTCGTTAGCGTTACACGAGTTAAATGTATTCAAGTGAATCTTGAATGCAATGAAGCTTGGTATGTTTGTATGGCTAATATGTAACAGAGAACATGCATGCTAAAGCCTGATTGGATCTACATGCTCATATATATTCAGTCATAACAAATATATATAATGAAATTTTTATTTCGACGAAACTTTTGTAATGGTTCAAAACTTATTATTGCAAAAAAAACTTGTCCGTCGTGAACATGTGAAAGTGGTAGCCGGTTTTTCTTATGGCAGACGTCGAATTATTTTAACGATTCACTTTATTTAAACAAAAATACCGTATAGCTTGATCAAATTCACTTATAATTTATTTTGACAGTGGGCGCTGATCCAACCTTGCATCACTTTAATTACAAAACATCTGTCAACGTTACTCTTATTTTTAACTCATTATTGAAGAATGGCACACCATGGTTCGTCATCAATTGTTGAGGCTTGGTTAATGCTGATGATCAACATACTCAAATTCCTATTCTCAATTGACTGGTAACCGTCTTGATCTTCATTAGCCGACTATTCTGGATAAAAACTGAAATGGCTTACCACTATACGTTTGTCAAAACGTCAATTAACATCAACAACAATAGTCCTTCTCAGGACTCTAATAGCTTGGAGGATCTACATCCACAAACATGTAACGATACTCTCGGGTTCAAACCATTTAATTTATTACGAATGTTATTGGTTGGATTGCCTTCCATATTACTTTCAAAATTATCGAGGAAACAAAATTGTGCGTGTTTTTTATTGTTTTTAAATGCCATGCTGTGTAAAATAAACATTGAACATAACTTTAACTTTGTAAACAGCAAGCTCAAATTTTTTTGATGATATGACGTCAAAAGTAATTTCCTCTGACGTATACGGCGCTCCACGCTGCTAAGTCTCCAATCAGTTCAAAAAGTGCATTTAAATAGCTAAGTGTTTCTTCAAAAAGAAAGTAGCTGATGTAAAGTTTTTAAATTAAGGCGACCCTACAACAACCAATATCAAGCACTATTCAAAACATTGTTATTTCTTAACATCAACAACATACAGCATACGTGCTCTTTAACACACATTTTGGTGGATCCTATTCAAACGATGAAAATAGAATTGTCAAAGGATACTGTTAAATCTTTTCAATTTTTTATTAACAGTCTTTATATCAATGCAAGCTTTGTTTTGGCTGTCGCTCCCTTATAGAGTGGCGTCACGAAGAGCATTTAATTCAGGGGTTCTTAACCTGGGGTCCATGAACCCCTAAGGGGTCCATGATGGTGCTTTAAGGGGTCCGCAAATCCAAATAAGAATATCTACAGTAGGCTACGTATTTCTATTGACCGATTAGAACCTAAAAAAGCAACATCGTTTAATGATCGTTCGAAATATATGCTCACAAATCTTTGGACGGAATAAAAACAAGATGTTTTCGCCTTCGATATGTATATTTAACTGAAGTATGATTGACATGTTTTTCTTTTCTATTGTGCATTTATAATTAGTAGTCTAATGTTTCTTACACATCGCATTTGTGATAAATAGGCCTATGTAATCATACACAATGTCTATGACATAGACATTGTGTATGATTCTATTACGACATAGACTCTATGTCGTAATAGAATAAATAGATTGAACAAAAAACCGTGCACGTGTATGCTGCATTGAGTATTATAGAAAGCTGTCAATTTGCTTATGTGTTTTCTACTACAAAGATTTATAACCTGGAAGGATAAATAAATTAAAAATTTAACAATTTAAAAAAATGTCGAAGAAGAAAAAGTACAGTGAAAATTATGTAGCTTTTGGTTTTACCTTTATTACTGATAGTGATGGCAGCGAAAGGCCGCAATGTTTTCTATGTGGTAAAGTCCTTGCCAATGCAAGTTTGAAGCCAGCGAAACTGAAAGAGCACCTCATATCTATTCATCCTAAAAACGCACTGGATAGTGTTGATTCTTTTCGTTCTAAAAAGGCTCGATTTGAGAAATCAGGGACTTTGCCGAAGTTCGGATTCATCAAGACGCAGAAGCCTTGCCTTGAAGCATCTTATAAGGTCGCTTACCGCATTGCCAAGGCAAAGAAAGCTCACACTATCGGAGAGACATTGATAAAACCGTGTGCTCTGGAAATGACTGAGCTAGTATGTGGCACAGAACAAAGAAAGAAACTTGAAGCCGTTTCCTTGTCAAACGATACCATCAGCTCCAGAATTATTGACATTTCTAATAATATTCTGAAACAAGTAATGGAGGAACTTAAAGCATCACCATTTCCATTTAGCATGCAACTGGATGAAAGCACAGATGTCTCTCAGTGGCCCAGCTTCTTGTATATGTTCGTTATATGCACGCTGATGCAATTAAAGAAGAATTCCTATTTTGCGAGCCTCTCTCAGAAACTACAAAGGCTGCAGACGTATTAGAGATGGTGAACAATTTCTTTGCCAAACAAGACTTCAATTGGAAGAGAAATATTGGTAGTTTGTGTACCGACGGAGCGCCCGCAATGCTTGGAAAAACCTCAGGGTTTGCTTCGTTGGTAAAGAAGCTCCTCACATCATTGTGACTCATTGCTTTCTACATCGACATGCATTGGCATCAAAACTCTATCACCAGCTTTAAAAGAAATTTTGTCTGTTTCTGTAAAGATCGTCAACTTTGTCAGAGCTCGAGCTTTAAACAATCGTATATTCAAAAGACTTTGCCAAGAAATGGGTGCACAACATGAAGTACTTTTGTACCACACTGAAGTTCGCTGGCTTTCGAGAGGTCAAGTTTTGAAGCGTTTGATGGAACTGAGAAAGGAAGTTTCATTCTTCTTACGAGAAAAACAAAATCCTCTATCAGTGCAATTTGACAGAAAGGAGTTTCTTTTGCTTAGCTTACTTGGCAGATATTTTCGGTCATTTGAATGAAGTAAATCTGTCATTTCAAGGACCAGATGTAACGATTATGGACGTTACAGAAAGACTGCAGGCTTTTCAAGCAAAGCTTCCTTTGTGGAAAGAAGACTGAGACAGACAACTTTGCCAACTTCCCAATGCTGGAGGAAGTGATCTCTCAAACTCGAATCGATAATACTGAAGCCCTGCTTTCCTCTCTACGTGGAAATATGTGCGAAAATTTAGACAGATTGCAGCAATCTTTTGAAAGTTATTGCTCACATGATCCGAATTTTGAATTGTGGATTCGCAACCATTTCTTGCAGATCTAAATTCTATTGGTGATGACGATCTTGCCAAAGATGACCTCATTGAGTTGAGGACAATGCAAATGCTAAGGAGCGAATTCAATTCAAAGAACCTTGCAGAATTCTGGTGTTCGTTGGCACAAGCGTATCCTCGCCTGGTGAAGAGAGCCATGGTTGCTCTTATTCCTTTTGCTACTACCTACCTCTGTGAGGCAGGGTTTTCTGCTCTTCTTGCTATCAAAACGAAATAGCGAAATCGGTTGGATGCTAAGGATAACATGCGTGTGGCCCTGGCAAAAACCGTCCCGCAATTTCGTGTTCTTGTTGAAGATAAGCAGGAGCAACCTTCGCATTGATTTAAAAAGTTATTTGCGTTCTACTTATTGGTTACTGCACTGTATTTTTTGATTCTTTATGGTTTTGTAATTGTTGTATAACTTAATTGACTCGGTAATTGATTTATTATTCATTATTATTCGTTGAATTATTAATTTGCTTCTGTTTGGTCTGCAAATTTCTGGACTATATTACTAAGTTAATTAAAAGCTAATTTTGACAATTGCGATGTGTTTCTTCTAAAGGGGTCCAAAGTTTTCATTAGAATGCTTTGGGGGTCCGTGACCAACAAAAGGTTAAGAACCCCTGATTTAATTGGAAATTGTTGATAATATTGGTCCTTTTTTTTAGCAAAACACAGTGCTCACTGCAATGCCTTGTGCTATCTATTATTACAACTCATCATTATTTTTAAACTTTTTTTTATTAAAAAATCTATAACATCGCAAGCAAGCTATCAATGAAGTACAACGTAATTAACAGCTTGTTACCACAATATCACAATACGTTTTTATTCATTAATTCTATATTAATCAGCTAGTGGTGTTGTTTTACGATAAATAAAGGCCTGTATATTAAAGAGTAAATGTGATGTTGCAAAATCCTTCAAAACTACCGAATTTAAGTTTTGAGTCAGTTTTGTAAACTTCTTCCATGTTTAGTGAATTCGATTTTAAATTAAAATAATGTCAAGTTTGTGGCTATGTGTGCAAATTGTTCAACATATTTAAACTATTTAAAGCAGTTCAATTACATGCTGAAACAAATTAGTCTGTGTAACTTTGTAAAGGCTTCTTTATCCTCACAATTTATTCATGCTGGACACACACATATATAGATAGCCTCGATCCTCATCTCAACCTAAAGTGTTTACTTGTAAGACATTTGAGACAAGACAAGATGGTGAGCTTTATTTGTGCATTGGTGGCGATTACCTGCATCGTTGTTAATATTCAAGGGTAAGCTATGGCTTACTGCCAAGAAGAACTTGGAAATGTTGAATGTGATCATTGAACGCTATGAAGACTATATTAGAAACGCCGTATTTCTATATTAGAGCAGGCCATCCCGGCTTAACGAGATTCGCTTGAAGGAAGCGAGATCTCGCTTCTAACGGGCTCATATAACTGCATCAAGCGGGCCAGCCCGGCTGAACTGGGCTGGAAGCGATGAGACTGCGCATGCTCTTGTCGTATTTGGTTACTTAAATATAGCAAAATTTTCAAAACAATAATGTGCAATTGAAAATAAGTTTGAAAATTCCATGTTATACCACTACAATAGTTTTATTAAGTTTCCTTATATTGAGACGGCCTTAATCAACTAAACTTTGAGTGAAAGACAAACGAATTAACTGACCACTTATTCGTAAACAATGTTCTTTTTATTTAAAAAGAGATTAGTCTGCCGCCCACCTCCGAAGACTTGCTTGATTGAAAAGTTTGTAATGAAATTACGACTTCAAGTGCGAGTGTAATATAGAGATGATGGTTATGTAGATACAACAATTCTCGGATTACAACAACCGATGTCAAGCACTATTCAAAGCATAGTTATTTCGTTATATCAACAACGTAGAGCATACGTGCTCCTTAACACACGTTTTTCTGAATCGTATTCAAAAGATGAATTTAAAATTGTCAAAGGATACTGCTAAATGCTTTTTAATTGCCTCAATTTTTAATAAACAGTCTTTATATCAATGCAAGCTTTGTTTTGGATGTCGCTCCCTTACAGGGTGCAATCATGAAGAGCATTTAATTGGAAATTTTCGAAGATCTCGGTTCTTTTTTAGCAAAACACAACACTCACTGTAATGCCTTGTGCTTTTATTATAACTCTTTCTTAACTTTAAATTGTTTTCTTAAAAATCTATAACATCGCGAGCAAGCTATCAATGAAGTACATCGAGTTTAATAGCTTGTTACGACAATATAACAATAAGTCTTTATTCATTAATTCTATATTAATTAGCTAGTGCTGTTGCTTTACGATAAATAAAGGCGTTTTTATTAAAGAAAAAATGTTATGTTGCAAATCCTTCAAAACTACCTTAATAGAATTCCCTAAGCATATTTCTTCTTTGCAAGGGTTATGTAAAAAATCTTAAGGGTTATTCAAATGCCTCGTATTTTATTAAGTTTCCTTTCATTGAGACGGCCTTAATCAACTAAACTTTGAGTGAAAGACAAACGAATTAACTGACCACTTATTCGTAAACAATCTTCTTTTTATTTATAAAGAGATTATTCTGCCGCCCACCTCCGAAGACTTGCTTGATTGAAAAGTTTGTAATGAAATTACGACTTCAAGTGCGAGTGTAATATAGAGATGATGGTTATGTAGATACAACATTTCTCGGATTACAACAACCGATGTCAAGCACCATTTAAAGCATAGTTATTTCGTTATATCAACAATATAGAGCATACGTGCTCCTTAACACACGTTTTTCTGAATCCTATTCAAAAGATGAATTTAAAATTGTCAAAGGATACTGTTAAATGCTTTTTGATTGCCTCAATTTTTAATAAACAGTCTTTATATCAATGCAAGCTTTGTTTTGGATGTCCCTCCTTTACAGGGTGCAATCATGAAGAGCATTTAATTGGAAATTTTCGAAGATCTCGGTTCTTTTTTAGCAAAACACAACACTCACTGTAATGCCTTGTACTTTTATTATAACTCTTTCTTAACTTTAAATTGTTTTCTTAAAAATCTATAACATCGCGAGCAAGCTATCAATGAAGTACATCGAATTTAATAGCTTGTTACGATAATATAACAATAAGTCTTTATTCATTAATTCTATATTAATCAGCTAGTGTTGTTGTTTTACGATAAATAAAGGCCTGTTTATTAAAGAAAAAATGTTATGTTGCAAATCCTTCAAAACTACCTTAATAGAATTCCCTAAGCATATTTCTTCTTTGCAAGGGTTATGTAAAAAATCTTAAGGGTTATTCAAATGCCTCGTATTTTATTAAGTTTCCTTTCATTGAGACGGCCTTAATCAACTAAACTTTGAGTGAAAGACAAACGAATTAACTGACCACTTATTCGTAAACAATGTTCTTTTTATTTAAAAAGAGATTAGTCTGCCGCCCACCTCCGAAGACTTGCTTGATTGAAAAGTTTGTAATGAAATTACGACTTCAAGTGCGAGTGTAATATAGAGATGATGGTTATGTAGATAAAACATTTCTCGGATTACAACAACCGATGTCAAGCACCATTCAAAGCATAGTTATTTCGTTATATCAACAACATAGAGCATACGTGCTCTTTAACACACGTTTTTCTGAATCCTATTCAAAAGATGAATTTAAAATTGTCAAAGGATACTGTTAAATGCTTTTTGATTGCCTCAATTTTTAATAAACAGTCTTTATATCAATGCAAGCTTTGTTTTGGATGTCCCTCCTTTACAGGGTGCAATCATGAAGAGCATTTAATTGGAAATTTTCGAAGATCTCGGTTCTTTTTTAGCAAAACACAACACTCACTGTAATGCCTTGTACTTTTATTATAACTCTTTCTTAACTTTAAATTGTTTTCTTAAAAATCTATAACATCGCGAGCAAGCTATCAATGAAGTACATCGAATTTAATAGCTTGTTACGATAATATAACAATAAGTCTTTATTCATTAATTCTATATTAATCAGCTAGTGTTGTTGTTTTACGATAAATAAAGGCCTGTTTATTAAAGAAAAAATGTTATGTTGCAAATCCTTCAAAACTACCTTAATAGAATTCCCTAAGCATATTTCTTCTTTGCAAGGGTTATGTAAAAAATCTTAAGGGTTATTCAAATGCCTCGTATTTTATTAAGTTTCCTTTCATTGAGACGGCCTTAATCAACTAAACTTTGAGTGAAAGACAAACGAATTAACTGACCACTTATTCGTAAACAATGTTCTTTTTATTTATACAGAGATTATTCTGCCGCCCACCTCCGAAGACTTGCTTGATTAAAAAGTTTGTAATGAAATTACGACTTCAAGTGCGAGTGTAATATAGAGATGATGGTTATGTAGATAAAACATTTCTCGGATTACAACAACCGATGTCAAGCACCATTCAAAGCATAGTTATTTCGTTATATCAACAACATAGAGCATACGTGCTCTTTAACACACGTTTTTCTGAATCCTATTCTAAAGATGAATTAAAAATTGTCAAAGGATACTGTTAAATGCTTTTTAATTGCCTCAATTTTTAATAAACAGTCTTTATATCAATGCAAGGTTTGTTTTGGATGTCGCTCCCTTATAGGGTGCCGTCATAAAGAGCATTTAATTGGAAATTTTTGAAGATCTCTGTTTTTTTTTAGCAAAACACAACACTAACTGTAATGCCTTGTGCTTTTATTATAACTCTTTCTTGTTTTTAAATTGTTTTCATAAAAATCTATAACATCGCGAGCAAGCTATCAGTGAAATACAACGTATTTAACAGCTACATTTAGTTTGTTACCAAATCATCACAATAAGTCTTTAATCATTAATTTTATGTTAATCAGCTAGTGTTGTTGTTTTACGATAAATAAAGGCCTGTTTATTAAGGAGTAAATGTTATGTTGCAAATCCTTCAAAACTACCGATTTAAAGTTTGAGTCAATTTTGTAAACTTCTTCCAAGTTGAGTGAATTTGACTTTAAAATTGAAACACTGTCCAGTTTGTGGCTATGTGTGCAAATTGTTATACATATTTAAGCTATTTAAAGCAGTTCAATTATCTGCTGAAACAAATTAGTCTGTATAAATTTGTAAAGACTTCTTTATCCTAACATTTTAATTATGCTGGACACACACATATATAAAGAGCTTCAACCTTCATCAAAACCTGAAGTTTTTACTTGTAAGACATTTGAGACAAGACAACATGGTGAGCTTTATTTGTGAATTTGTGGCGATTACCTGCATCGTTGTTAGTATTCAAGGGTAAGCTATGGTTTAGTGAGAAGAACTTGGAAATGTTAATGTGATCATAGAACGCTATGAAGACTATATTAGAAACGCCTCTAAGGCGTATTTCTTTTAAATTTGAATAATCTTTTTGCACAAGTTGTCGAGTTGTAGTTAATATTCAGTGCTGGGGCACTATACAAACGTGATCAAAGCTTTGCTAGTTACGATACCATAAACTAAGACTTTTTGAAATTAGCTCAAGCAAAGTGGTTTTTTTTTGTTCAAATTGTGTATGGGAGGAATAAGACTTTTATATGCATTACACATTTTTAGTAAGTCGTTAGCTATGTCATGTATGTATTTAATATAAGACTGCCTCGATTCCTTGTTTACAGTTTGAAATATTCCATTTGAAAACTTTTCCATGACTCACTTTACTGTTTTTACTTTTGCAGAGTGAAATTAACAAATGAAAAGGAAGATGATTTAAAAGATTTCTACTCAATATTCAGCCATGACATTAAACGCACCTTGAAATCCGATCAAAACAATGCAACCTTGAAAGCACAAATTGCAGTTATAGACGGACAAATAAAAACACTTCAAACATATCACAAGAATCTTCAAACCCAGCACAAACATCTACAAACATTTAAGTAACTCTTCAACACAAAATTAATAGGACAGAAGTACAAACATATAAACTAGTGAAACTACAACAAAAAATTAAGAAAGTTGAATTGAAAATGGTTGATCTGTCGTCAAAAATGAAAAAACTTGATGCACAAACGGCAAAATTACAAACAGAGTTGAAAAGTCTTGAAAAACAATTGAAAACACTTTACATGGAAAATGAAGAACTTACAAATACTTCGGAAAAAGGTAAGAATGATTTTAAAAAAAGAAAAGACACTTATAGATTCGAGTAGGGAGTAATATTTGTTCAATAAAAACAATATCTTTCAATTAATTTCTTTGTGTTAGTCAATATTTTTATAACCATCAGGAAAAGACTGCGCAGATCTTTACAGAAAAAGTGTAAGACACAATGGAATATACGAAGTAGATCCTGATGGTAACGGATACTTTAAAGTCTTCTGTGACATGACGTCATCGGGTGGTGGTTGGACTGTAATTCAAAGACATATAAAAAATGGAAATACAGACTTTTATCTGGGTTGGGCGGAGTATAAACGTGGCTTTGGTAATCTTAAATCAGAATTCTGGATTGGATTGGACAAGATACATCGACTAACATCTGCAAGGAAAAATAAACTTCGAATTGATCTAGTAAACACGTCAGGCACTAAAAAATACGCTGAATATGAAGATTTTGTTGTAAAGGATGGAAATTCTAAGTATCAATTAAGTATTGGAAAATACACAGGTAAGAAAATTTTGAAGAAAATGAGTGTTTGTGATAGCAAATTGCGTTGACAGATTGTACCTTAGGGCCTGTTCATATGAGACGGGCCAGCCCGCTTAAATAAGGCTAGGATAGCTTTGCCGATATCTCGCCTCGTATATTATTTTACAATTTTTTTGAAATTGCGTTCGTATGAAGAGCGGGCCAAACCGGCTGGGCGAGATCCACTTGAAGGAAGCAAGGTTCTAACGGGCTCATATAACAGCATCAATTGGGCCAGCCCGGCTAAACCGGGCTGGAAGAGATGAGATTGCGCATGCTCTTGTTTTATTTGGTTATTTAAATATGGCAAAAAACTTCATAACAACAGCGTGCAATTGAAAATAAGTTTGAAAATTCCATGTTATACCACTACAATAGTCGGTGGAACTCACTGGTAGCAATCAGATTGTTGAATGTCTGAGTCTAAATACAATTTAATTTTCCCACAAAATACAATGTTTGTTGGCAGAAATTATATACAACATTTCAGCCTGGCCAGCGCGCCTCATATGAATGCGAATACAAATTGGCCCTGCAAGCCAGCTAGCCCAGCTTTAAGTGGTTTTAACGTTTTTAAAATACAAATCACCAGAAAACTCTGGAACTATTTCTACTTTTCAGGAACTGCTGGGGATAAATTATCCTATCACAATAACATGAAGTTTTCAACCAAAGATTCAGATAATGATAAAACTAGTGGAAGTTGCGCTACTTCCTACACAGGTGCTTGGTGGTATAATGGTTGTTATCATTCCAACCTAAATGGTAAAAATCTTGCTTGGTCTGGTTTTAGTAACGTGAAAACCAGTGAAATGAAAATCAAACCATGATGACTTTGCATAAATATTTATAATTTCATGACAATGATCAATATATCTCTCAATACGTCATGTAAAAATGTTTGTTTATGAGCAAATATGCAAAAAATTGTGTTCATTTCATGAAGTAATAAAAAAATATTGTTTCCATCAATGAAATGGAGGAAATGTGAGTTTTTAACATGTTTATTTAAATGAAACTGATATCATCAAATTATACTCAAAATAACTGCAGTTTTTTGAGTTTTACCATGTTGTTAGCTGCTTTCTTTAAAGAGATATTTCTTTTTAATTATTATATTTTATTCTTCATGGCATGATATGGTTTCTCACATTTAACAAGACTTACGCGCTTATATAGCACGTTGTGTTTTTTCAAAATAAACAAATTAGAAAAAAAAGGATTGATATCTGCTTCAACTTAAATTAAAAATTTGCAAAGAGGATCGTCTGGAAATTAGTATTTGCTTTATTGGCATCTTTGTAACGTTAGATGCAAGTCATAATGAATAATAATCGTATATCTTGCACAATAAACTTTATTCTTTATTTAGCATCCTTCCTTAGTGAAGCTCCTTTTCTTTACAAAACCTCTTTCCTTATTCAACCTCCTTCTCTTTACAAAATCTCCTGCCTTTCTTAACTTTTTTTTTGCTAAACTTTCTACTCCACTAAACTTTATACTTTATAAAACCTCCTTCTTTACTAAGTATCAATTTTACTAAATTTCCGGAAATTGTTGCTCTGTTTAACCTTCAAATCTGACCATGTAGTTATTACCATGTAGTTTCTCACCTTCCTCATTAAAAGCTGTTCTAATTATCTAATTTTTAAGAAATAATGGCTTACCTATCTATCTTTAAGCTCAATGCAGCCAAGTTTCTCAATATCTGTAGACCTGTTAAAAAAAAAACTAGATGTTTCTTCAAGTACACCAAAGAAGCTGATAAATAAAACGTTAGACTCGGTAGCATCATTATCAATGCTGATTTTTAAAGGCAAATAGTAAGAAAAATTCGCAATTATTATATATGTAACGCTATTAAATGCCTGTAAAGAAAAATCCATTAATTTGTTTTCATCCTAGATTTAATCACAAAAGTAAACCGGACGATACAAAATTTAATGATTGTAATCTTTGGAAAATCTTTTCATTTCAATATCGTCAATTAAAAAGAAATACATTACGCGCTACCTAAATGACTTTGGTGATTTAAAATTAACACAAAACTTCATCCTTATATTAGAGAGATAGAAAAAGCTCCTTTTTGGTCTCATCACATCCAAAATTCTATTTCATGATTTTTCAATTTTATTCCTTTATGGGCAGTGGCCTAGCCAGCCCTCAATTTATTCATGATACGTAATATTTTATCATCAGCATAATTCGTTTTACTAAAAATTCACAGTATTATGAACAACAAAATGTTCACATAGCAAGAAGAAACTTGCGGGTTTGCTACGCCACTGATCATGTGATAGTTTCATGTACGTATATCTTTCCTTATTGGTCAAAGTAAATACTGTTTCTGTTAATCCTATCATGCAATTTAATGCAATGTAATTTTTTAATTAGATTATTCATTTAGCTAGTTGTATCTAAGACTGTTGAAAATGTCTTATGTGCTTCGACAAAGAAATGTCTCCAATAAAAAAACCTTCATGCTACAAATTTATTTAATAAATGATCGCTTTAAAATATAAATTTATTCGGCTTACCCCTAATGATGGCCCATTATATTTTTAAATTAGATTAGAATATGATTAAGGGAACCATACCCTCAAAATATTAAATGACTAACTTCATCATTTACTTTGAGCAGATTATCTATGTTCAGAAAAGCAGTTTTTGTTGCAACCTCTTTTATTTGAAATGATAATTCCATAGAAAAAATTTTTTACTAGCAATTGTTGATGTATAAATGCTACTTATTAATTAAGATTTTTTGAAAATATCTTTTCCATTCATGCCCTGACCTGTTGTCTGCAAGTCTGTGAAAAACTGCACAACAGTTTTATTTGGAAATAATTACATTACAGGTGGTTTTAGTGTTAGGTCATGACCTCCATAATGGCTGTCAAGTACAAAAGAATATTTCATTCATGCTGTTGTAGGCAACAGCCATCGTGGGCGAGCTACATTGTTTGATAATTCCCTAGAGGTTGGTTTATCCAGAAAATGAACTATATAGTCGATACAAAAAGCAAGGTTGCCATAGCGATGGTTTTTGGTATTCAACTCTATTAAAAATTCATATATTTTGCTCGGTAATTTCATGGTAGCTTTTCTTCCATGCACTTCGATTTAGTTCAAGCTGACTGATGTTTTCCTCTGTCGTATAGTCGTCCAGATCTGACAGGGAAATCAAAGGCTAACAGAGAAAGATATTGATTGAAATGTGAGGCAATCTAAACTCTTCTTCGTAGGATGAGGAAGATAAACTCTACAGTTGTATAGTTGCTTGAGTATCATTTTCTGCATGTACGGCGTTTCAAATGCGTAGCTGTTTCTATGAGGCAAAAACTTGGCTTTTTGTAGTGATCAAGAGGGCAGAAGTCTGTATGACATTGAGTTAGTAGTCATGAGGCTGAATGTAGCTAACGAGCAGTTTGACAAGAATGTGGAGCTTGTGAAATTTTTGTCCTGGAACTCGGGAATGTGATTATACATCTAACGTGAGTGATAAATGAGTGTTTACTAAATACAGGTTTTATGCATGATCTCTAAAAAAACAATCATTATGATTTTACGTACGAGATGTATCCAAATACTTCCCATCAATAGCAAGCGAATTCTTTTAGTTATGCTAAACACATCTTGCAAACTACTGAAAGGAAACCAACTCAGTCATTAAATTTGCTTTGGCGAGCCATTTAAGGACATGTCTATTTGGGAATATGTCTATTTGCTCATAACTAAAATATAAAGCATGGGTTGGAGCCTAACTCACTCACTAAATCGTGATATGTTAGATAATCTTGTCTGGCTTGAATAAGTAAGATATAAAGCATGTGTTCGAGCCTAACTAGCTCATTAAATCGTGATATGCTAGATAATCTTGTCTGGCTTGAATACGTAAGCCTGCCTATCGCTATATATTATTAGAGCTTCAACAAAATGTGTAAATTTTCATCCTGAATGTACACATTACATATTTGCAGAAGGACCACGCACTTCCATGTCTTTATGTTTGCTATTTCTGGCTGAATTCCCAACTTATGTAAACACAATTAAAGATGCTATTTTGCTTTTTGATTTCGATACCATTGTCAAAACAAGTGTTCAAAAAGGTACGTTGGAAACTTCAAAATGAAATGTTTTGTGCAAAGCCTTCTTTAATATTTTGTTTGTGTATAAGCACAAAGATGCAATTAAAACTTTGATTAAATTCAAGTGCTGTAGCAAGTCAATAAAATAATTATGAATAGTCAACATGAAATCAAATTTTATAACAAGTTGTTATTGAACCACAATTAACACAAATATATAAATAGAGCTTTGCTTTTTCTTCACACACGCTTCAAAGCTGTACAAGTGAGACTTATCACAAGATGGCGAACTTTACTTATGCGATGATTGTAATAGCTTGTCTTTTTGCTATTTTTCATGGGTAAGTTGTAATCTTTTTAAAACTAAAACGTGCGAGGTGTGAAACCTATTGTATTTTTGAGGCGAGCATGATTTAATAGGACAGTGCTTTATAGTGAAAAGGTTGAAAGCTGCTAAAATAGTAGCAATGGACAGTTTTAGTATTTTGCATTAAATATGCCGTTATTAAATGTTTTTATGTTAGAAAGTATGTCATCTATGGATCAAAAGAGATGAACTGAATTTCATGGTTGTTTTATTGTTCGTAATCTGCTTCTTCGTAGCTATAAACTGTCTCCTGCAATTTCGTAGCAATCTCTGTAACTGCATGAAATGACACTAATTCATATCGTGTTCTAAGATCCTTTGAAATCATGTTTTAAAGATTCTAGTATGCTTATATGAATATGAGCTCCCAAATTTTGTACTACGCCACTTTTGAAAGTTAAAATTTACAAAAAGGTTTATTTTCGTACTGTTTTGAGCCTTTTAGAATTTTTAAACTATGATTGAATATTTCTTAATCACCATAAACATTTTCCAAACCAATTCAAATAGAATTTTTTTGATAAACGGAGTTTAAAATGTGGAAGATGATGAATCGGCACAATTTCTAGGAATTTAACTTCTGTTACGTTACGTATTATTATTAGAAATTGTTTAAAAATTTTGAAACTTGTGGCTGTGTTTTATGATCACAAGAACATCATGCTGGATTATGGTCAGTAAGCAAGTGACACAGGGTAATAAGTGTTATCATCAGTGGCGGATTACTAATTACGGAGCACGCCGGCTAATACAAATTTGTTAAACTTTAAATCGGATGTTTATTCCTCCAACTAGGCTCAATCTCATGATGACGTTTGCGTTCCTTACACTCCTATAGCCCTTACCTTTGTATTTCCCAGCCTGTCTTTGCAACTCATATATCAACAATAAGGAATGAATTTAAACTTCAAATTGGGGAAAGCTAATACTTCATGTTTTCTAAGCATCGTGAATTTCAACAGTAGATTGTGCGGTTTTCAACAGCATAAATGGTCTAAATTAAGAGCATTTAACTCTAGTCCGGAATAGCAGAATCTAAAAACTATTTATGTCTAGAAACTATGGACCTCTCAAATGCCCGGCCTGTAAACTTCAGCATACAGAGCCTACTATGTAGTCGGCCACTGAATATTATGCTTTAATATGTCAGTTGACTGTTTTGTCTCATATCATTTAACTATTTCCGTAGAGCGATGTTGACTAATGCAAAAGAAGATCGTACAAAAGATGACTTCTCAACAATCAGCCTCGACATGAAACGCACCTTAAAACCTGATCCAAGAAATGTAACTTTGAAGACACAAATTGCATCCATAAAAGCACAAATAATTACACTTCAAACATATCACAAAAAACTTGGCGCACAAAACAAACACCTTCAAACATTTAAGTTAAAACTCCAATCCAAAGTCAACAAGACAAAAGGACAAATATCAAACTTATAACCTTGCGAAAACAAATAAAGAAGCTCGAAGTTCAAATGATTAAGCTTTCCATACAAATGAAAACACTCGAAGCACAATTAGCGAAAACACAAAACATGTTAAGAACTCTTGAAAAACGATCGACAACGCTTTCAAAAGAACAATCCATTAACAGTAGAATTTCACGGTTCGTTCATATATTCTTCATTGACGTAGCTTTTTACAATGTTTTGAGTTGGTAAAGTTTTGTGACCTCATAACGATCAACCGACCTCTTCAAAATCTTAACTTCGTCAATATATCCTGCATAAAGATCTTGTCCATAAATTCTGCCACCAATAACCACATCGGAATTGCTGCTGACGATGTTACCACGACAACAAAGGTTGTCGATAAGAGCGAGGCGATTGTTGTAGTAAAATGACACAGTGTATCCGTCATACGTCATCACAAAATGATGTCAGTGATCAATGAATGGCATTGTGATGTCGTCCCAAGATTTCTTGGATTGTAACGTGACTAAAGTAGCTTTTATGGTGTCCATTGTCCCACCGTTATTGGAAACAAAGATTCTCCAACTCCTAGTAGAATCACTTTGATTATTGATGAAGCTGCTGATAGTATTACTTAATATACCACCTGACTTTTTGAACCAAATACTGATTGTTAAACTTGAAGCCCACTCATATCCATTTAGAGTTGGTACATGTAGCTCGGAAGAACGTGAATTGAATTTGGCAGCTCTACAAACGATTTCGCTTGATGATTGCAAAACATCTTTGGATTTAACATAATGTAAGGCATTATTACCTTGGCATGCATCTTGCAATGACTTTTCAAATTTGTAATACGCAATGATAGCCGTGGTATTGTAACCTAAACCCCATTTGCTTTATTTGAAATGCATGAAACAATTTTTGAAATTTGCTCCCCCCACCCCTTCAAACCTCATCATCTTTTTACATTTACATTTGCACTACTTCTTCAAAAACATTTTGTGTAAATGCATATTACTTTGACTAAGTTCTTTCCATGTGGATTTATTTAATACAGATGTTAGCCCAAAATAATATCTTATTCATATAGATCTCAAAGTCTTACTAATTTTGTACACAATAAGAGCATTCATTGCAAACATACGTAAAAGCAGCGTAACACTCTGCAAGTTTACAAGAAGAATTTTTCGAATAAATTTTATAGAAACAAATCAGTATAAAAGAAGTTCCAGCTGTATTATTAACTAAAAGATATAGAGGTTGTTATATGAATGTCACATATATTTTACCAAAAAAAGTCTGAAAATATTTGAAGAAAGAGCTACTTGCTTACAAATGAACCTCCATCTAAATGAGAAATGTTAAGCAAATAATACATTAACTGCATGCTGGTAGTTTTAACAATTCTTAAAAAAAACTGCAAGTTACAAGGCTTCCATCACCCTTGCTCGGAATTATTTGAAATAAAAGATATTTTGCAAAAAACATAGTTTGTTTTTTCTATGAAATAAAAATAACTGAAACGAATGAATATAAAACAGATGTTTGAATTTTTTCTTTTACATGTATTGATGATTAATTTCTAAATTCTTTTTAATTGATTTAATTTATAAAGGTGAGATCAACTTTATACATATGAATTTGCTGATGAAAAATTATAGTTAATATGACTTCATCTGTTTAAATACTGCTCTTTTTCTTTCAGGAATACGCCCTTTTTCGAAAGGAATGCTTAAATCATTTCAAGCATTTTTCCGAGGAGGAACCGGAAAACAAGTTTCGTCATGGTAATGGTAAAATCTATTGTGATGTTTAGGGCGAATTTGGACTTCATCAATAGTTCAATTTTTGAGTGGTTAGAGAGAGTATTATACGCATGTATGTAAATTACCCATAAACACAATTGTTTTTTCTTCAATAAAGGGGTTTCTTTTTGGTGTACCTTAGTTATGCGCTTAACAAAATGCTTAAATGTTACGTGTGTATGAAGGTTTTTTGAGAAGTGTCTTATTTTGCTCGTCCTTCCGGTAGGGTTGTTTGGATTTTAAAAATGGAATGATTCCTTTTGGATATTGTTTCATTAATTAGCATTAACGTAAAAATTTCATGTCCACAAAATTTGATTTACCTTTTCCCCTTCAAATTTGTTTCATTTTTTAATTAAAGAAAAAGTAATATTCCCATTTGACAGTAACTTTGTTTATGCATTACGAGTCGGTTTGATTAGCTAGTAACATTAACACTTATGAATGTAAGAATGTACACAAATGTAAGAATTATTTCGACAATGTGAATTAAACAAATTTTATACACTGTTATTACCTTACGCTTGTTTTATGTGTTACGATAAGTTGAAAATTTATTACGGATTTATATAAGAATCGCACAAACACCCCTTCCATCCCTTCCCCTATGAATCCAATATTTGGCAGTAATCTCCTGGTATAAATCGACTTGTTGTGTCGTTACTTTTCGGTTGACAGCTCTCAAATTGCAAATACTCTTTGACACGTGTGGGTTAACAATTTTATAAAGCTATGTTTGTATGTTACAAGTCTTAGTCTGTTGCAACTTGCAATAACTCTACATCACTATATTGTTGTAAATTCATAGTCCGCATTCCTTTCTTTTTCATTTTCTCTTTGTTCTTTGCTTGGAATTTCAAAATAACTAAAATACTTTTGTACTTAAATATTCTAACTGGCAAATGAACAACAATCACTCCAAAGACATAATTTTGTGCAAAACTGTGATAACTTGTGATGATTTCTTTACAAATTGTTAAATGAATAATGACTGTAAAGATTTAACTTTTTCTAACCACTAAAGAACAAAAATTTAGATGTATTATGTTGTCTATGAGTGGTGTGAAATCATTTTCTTGGGTCGGAACAAGATTGCTGTCGAGCGAGATGATATAAGATAGTTTCATGTGAAACTGTGGAAAACATCGCTATGATTTGATTTTTTTTTAAAAATGGCTTTTAATGGCGTCCATAATTGTAGAAACTGTTACTTGTAAATAGACGTCTTACCTACAGATATGTAAAATTATTTGCAGGTAGTTGACCAATAAAAGCGATAATGCTTACATAGTGAATAATGATGTAAGATAATTGCATGAAATGCATGATACACCAAGATTGCGTGGAACGTGGCGAAAAGATAAAATTAGCTTCTTACAGAGCAACATATCATTAAAGAAATGAGTGAAAAGTCGTAACATTAGAATCATATAATTACCGAAATCAGCTCTAATTTTAGGGAAGTTATTAGAAAATTATTATTTAACTACAGCATTTTTAACAATTTTTTCAACTCTTTTTTAAATGTTAAGGATTATAAAGGTTGTTTAAAAAGACATAAAAGCTAAAATCTTTTTATTATATGTTGAAAGATTCATTAGAAATAATGATCAAATTTATAACATCACAGTCTTTGGAAATTTCTTATGGTTTTATTTTCATCTCCGTGAACTTTAAGGATTCAAAAACTTTCCAATGACCCCAAATCACACCTATGTCTTTGTCTTGATTGTAATTATATTGTCCATTCAGGTTGGAACTACAACAACTATTATACCACCAAGCACCTTTTAAGTCCGTGGCACAATTTGCTCCATTTTTATCATTATCTGAATCTTTTGTGGTAAATGCCATACCTTTATGATAAGATAATGAGTCTCCAGCAGTTCCTAAGAAAATTAAGAGTTCTCATAAAATCGTATTTAATGTTGTTATACAATTCTCCTTTTGACTTGCAGAAATTCCCCCAACTAGGGTTTTATGCAGTTGTTGTAAGATTCTTAGAGCTTTTCTGTGGTCGTTTTTTCTGTGAGGGAAGGAGGGAGGGTATGAGAGCTGTCAATCAGTTTTTTCCGCATTTCGTATAGTAAGGAAGGAGAACTGATGTAAAAGCCAAAATATATTATATAGTTCTAAGTTTTCATTTGATATATTCAGGTGCATGCAAGAGATCTAACGACAATCTCATGAATATTGTTACCGTTTGAAGGTAATATTTGTTAGGCAGCTGCTTGACTTCGATCTCACTCTCATTCCCCAGAACATTATTTTTACATCCAGCCTGACTAATGACTGGTATTTAATTTTTATTTCAATAGTACTGCAAAATTTTTTATTTATTTCATATATACCAGTAGTGTTGTCGGAGACATAATTTTATATTTATGTTTTTCATCCTTCTATGAGTAAATTTATCCACGTAAACTTGAATGAATTTCAGTAACGTTTTAGGTTCTTGTCACGAGTTCATGAAAAAACTTTGCCTTTTAGTGATGCATATATATTTGATTCCTGAATTTTCAATCATATACTACAGGCTTGCTTTTATATTAAATGTTTCAGTGTTCATTTCACAAGGATGCGAATTCTTTTATATACAAAGTATTTTATTTATATTTTATTCCATGATGTTTAGGCGCATACTCATTACCTGTTAACAAAGCTTAAATTGAATTTTCATTTAATCTTAACGATACGGTATCCACAATCCATGAATGATCTCTTATTGTAAGTCAAAAATTGTTTTCGTAGGTTGATTTGTGGTTGTTCAATGTATTTTGTTATAAGTTTGTAAGATCAAATTGATTATATTTTTTTATGATCTAACAAGACTTCCGCTAAAAATCAACCGTTAAAATATCTATGTTTTTCCCAAAATTGCAGACCTGTCTACGCAAGCTGGAATCACTATAATCATTCCGACGTATAATGCTTATATCAAAATATTGCTTAGAAATTTGTCCATCAAATGTTTATATTTACTTATTGACTCACCAGAATATGCACCAAGACTCAACTGATATTTATGTGTTTCATTCTTTACAGCAAAAAAATCATATTCAGCATATGCTTTGTTTCCTAACCAGTCTCCCAGGTCAACACGAAGTTTATTTCGCCTTGCTGATGTTAGTCGGTATATTTTATCCAATCCAAGCCAGAATTCAGAAGCAAGATTACCAAATCCTTGTTTATAGTCTTTCCAACCGCGATAGAAGTTTACACTTCCATCTTGACGACGTTGAAACACAGTCCAACCTCCACCAGATGACGTCATATCACAGAAGACACGGAATCTGCCCTGGCCATCTGGATCAATTACATAAACTCCGTTATTTTTTTCACCTTTTTTGTAAAGATCTGCACAGTCTTTTTCCTGAAAAAAGTTTTATTAAAAAAGCTATTGCAATGTACGTCTTATGGGTTTTGTAACTCATTAAACCTATAAGCAAATTGTTACACAGCTTTCCTGCGGATAGATCCATTGTGCTAAATAACTATTTTCTACATTCTATACCTAAGTTGTTTTCGAATATATAAACTCAACACAGTTTAATTCAATAGAAATAAAATTAACAATACAAAATAGTAAGTTTCCAGGTATGACTAACTTTCATAATAACATTTCAAAATTCCTTATATGGTCATGCACGTGTAGTTGTTTACGTACTCCATCCTTGGAGTTCATCTTAATGCCGACTCAGCATTTTAAGTCTTGTTTTATACCACAGGAACACCTGCCAACTTGCCCGGTTTTATTGGTTTCACCTAAATCTTAAAACAAATCTTCTAAACGCCAGATTTTCGATCACTTTCACCCTTCTATAATGACATGTAGATAGTGAAAAAAATTTGAGCAAATCAGGTCGGACTGAGTATTTAATATAAATATTTATAAATATTTAATATAAATATTTATAAATTTTATATGTTATGCACCCAAATTTTCTACGCACTTTCTTTTTATAAACAAGTAGTCCACTTGGGTGTTCTCTGTTTGCTTTTTCTTACAAAATTCCCTTTTATAAATTCTTCTGTTTATAAGTGCGTTTGTTATCACAATTCTCAATTAAACGCTTACTCAGACTTGATTCATTCAAAATTATTTTACTAAATACATGTGATACCAAAAATTTCAAACAGGAGAAGTGATTGAATATCTGGTTAACTGAAGATTTGCATTAAGATTTAGATGACAGTCGACAAAATTGGGGAACTGGCAGGTCTGCCTTCCTATGGTATCATGGTAAAAAAACATTAATTAATGCTTTATAAAGGAGTGACTGAAAGTAAACAGTGTAGCATACTTTTTTGCTCATATCATGCCAGTCTATGTTTGATAACTATCTATGAAGACGTTATCGTGGATAAAACGTTACTTTCTGCTTATTGTGCACACTTATCGCTTTGAGGCACATAAATTGCCTGTTTTTACAATATTTACTATAGCACCATGAAAAAATTAATAGTTTGATGGATGTGGGCGACAAAATTCTTTTTAAGCACAGTAAAGCATGTACCCAAGGCTATTTGGATTAAATTTTGGCATTTAAATATTTTCATTTTACCAAGCCTTTAAAAATTAAGCAGTCAGATTGTAAAGAAATTCATGTCTTGTTTGGAATTACCAAAAAGAAATTTCTGCCTAAGAAATTACATCTCATAATCTTCCTAAAATGACACATGTACACTAAAGGAATCGTAAGGGACGCCTGAACGTCTATAATTGGGGGGAGTGGTGGAAAATACTGATTACTTTCTTTTGAAATCAATTGTTTTTTACGAGCTGTGACTACGTATATATGAATATTCCCCCCTTTAATTATCACTGTTTTGGAGTTCCTGGGAATCATATATATCACAGGATTTATTTTATGACTATTGAACAAAAAAGAATAAATTTTTAATTAGGTCACTATGCTCATATATTATTACTGCATGTACTTCAATTTTAACATTTTTGTTCATTTGTTTTGACTTAAATTGAGTGTCTATAATAATTAACACACGTAATATACGTCTATAATAATTACGTTCACAAACGTAAATTTATTCTCTTATTTACGTATTTAAGATGAAGGTCATAAAATTTATATCACCATTTCACCATTTTCTGGTTGAATATTAGACTGTTAAATGTTTCCCTTAATAAATATTTTTATTCAAATTAACTTTATTTTATTAAATTTGTAAAGCAAAAGTTTTTTAATTATAGTTGAACTTGAATGTATTCTGCTCTACGCAGTTTTGAGAAAATTTTCATGAAATTGTATTGAACGTATTTAGTGAAATTATAGAATAACTAAATAATGTTGACTTTGTTAAATTCCTACCGTCTTGAAAAGAGCTTGATAAAAAGTCCATTTTTCTTTGACGAACAATGTGTTCACTCTGCTTCTGGTTGTTGCGTTGGAAATATGGCAGTTTATCTCAGATTTTTTAGCCTCGTCTAGATAGTTAAAACCAACACATCTCTTCTCTCGATGACATTCAAATGAACATTCAATTGCACTGTCAACGACATGACTTGCAATGATATCTTTTGGTGCCAAAGCATCACCTGCATAATGAAAAGTAAAACGAAATTAAATTCAGCGCGTATTTTACATCGATAATTTCTTGTTGAACAGAGTCTGGAAAACATTTCTTAATTCATCAGAACTCAAGCTTTACATAAATAATTCAAGGAAAAGATGGACGTTATACGGTTAATATATAACAAAAAAAATGTCGTAACTTTCTTATCTATAGCAACATGTACTGTACTTTTATATTCCAATTGAGTATGTTTGTGTGATTATTATGCACATTCTATTTAATTAAAGAGGTTCAGTGAGTGAACACAGAAAAATTGCATAGCAATACCATATGTGCAGACTTGATACGACTGTTGCAACTACGTATGTGTTTAGATGTCAAACGTCGGAGTGCAGTTAATGATTTGAAGACTTAAGATAGTTGCTGATGACTAAAATGGCTTTTTCTAAATCATGCTCTTGTTAGCTTTTCTAAGCTTTACGTAACTTATAGCTTATACATAGCTTATATTCATATATCTTTTACAACTTTATTAATATTGTTTTTCTTTTTAAAGATTTTTATTTTTCACAACACAGTTGTTGGCGTTGTCACTCCATTTGTGCACGAAAAAGGTCATGAAATTTGTAAATTAAAAAAAGAGAATAACTCAAATTTTCACTTGTAACTGCTAAAGATAAATAATAAAAATTTTTCCGTGGTATTGCAATTATAAAATAAAGCTAAATTGAGACGCTGGAACAAAATTTTCAGATTTAAGAGTGTCATCTAGAATATTTTACAATACAACTAAAAGCTAAATGACGATAATTCAAAATTTGATGTACATGTATCAGCTATAGACTTAAACTTTTCTTTTCTTCAAAGCAAACGAATAAAAGTACATTATTATATTTCATATTGACAACATACCATTTTCATTTATTTTCCTGAATGCAATTTGTGGAATTTCGAATTCTTTGTTTGTTGCATTGCATGCACCGATTACAAGAAAAGTCACAAAAATGTACCCAACCATCTTTTAGAACTGAGTGATAACTTCAAGTAAATGAAAAAACGTTTGCATACACGACTATGGGGCGCCGAAGCGGACAAAACTGCTATATTGCAAATGTTCATGTTAACTGAAAATATTCATGCTAAGTTCAAATAAATTCATGCTAAGTTCAAATATATTCAAGCTAAGTTCAAATATATTCATGCTAAGTTCAAAAATTCATGCTAATTAAAATTCATAGTCTACCCGCAACACACCTGAAAATCGTGGGGTGAAGCTCAAACATTGCATAATCTAAGGAGGAATATTATGGAAAGCCATAGTGGACAAAAGTAGTCGAGAATTTTTTTGGAGTCGAGTTTTTTTTTTACAGTCGAGATTTTTTTTTTACAGTCGAGATTTTTTTTTTATAGTCGAGAATTTTTTTTTATAGTCGAGAATTTTTTTTTTTATAGTCGAGAATTTTTTTATAGTCGAGAATTTTTATAGTCGAGAATTTTTTTTTATAGTCGAGAATTTTTTTATGGTCGAGAATTTTTTACAGTCGAGAATTTTTTTGGAGTCGAGAATTTTTTGGCAATTAAAAATCAAAAACTAAGTCTGATTATAAACTAAGAGAAAGATAGCGAAGCTTTTTCATTTCATTACTGTGGTTTTATTAGAAATGTCAAACGTCTCAAGAGCTGTCGACGAAGATTTAGAAAATTTGTTATTATCGATACAACACTGTATAGAACGTATAGATAGGAACGATATTCTTGGTAACTTCAATTTTTTAGAACATTTATGTGATCGCCTTGAAGGACATATTCGAATAATAATGGCCATCTCCTTAGTCCTTAGAAATCAACAACATCCCATATCGCCGCTCATTGCAAACTTACTCAATATATTAAGAGAAAAACTTCAATTTCTGCGAACACAGATTACTTTATGTAATGAGCAAGTTGCGATACGTTGTAGAATTCCAGTCCCGCAAGAAGCAAGCTCTGGAGGCAGACGTAGATACATTGTTACAGCAGACCAAATTGAAGAATTACGCAGTACGGGTATGAATTGGAAAGCCATTGCCAGTTGCCTGGGAGTGAGTGCCAAAACTCTTTACAGAAGAAGAATAGACTATGGTATAGCAGACACTTACTGTGACATAACAGAACAAGAGCTTGAATGGTGCATTAGAGATATTTTAAGATTGACACCCTTCTCTGGCGAAACTTACGTAAGAGGAGCTTTGCGTGGTCGGGGTATTCATATCCAAAGGTGGAGAGTTAGGGAAGCATTAGAAACTATTGACCCAATTAACCGTGCCATAAGACGGAGATACGCTATACAAAGGCGGGTGTACAATGTGAGGAAACCAAATCATCTCTGGCACATTGACTCCAATCACAAACTCATCACTTGGAGATTTGTCCTGCATGGTTGCATCGACGGCTATAGCAGAACTATTATTTATTTGAAATGCTTCACGAACAATCTTGCGCATACTGTTTTGCAATGTTTTGTCAATGGTGCACAAAGATTTGGGATTCCATCTCGCGTACGTGGCGATAGGGGGGTGGAAAATGTACACGTTGCACGGTTTATGATAGCTAATAGAGGTCTAAACAGAGGAAGCTTCATAGCCGGACGCAGCGTGCATAACCAAAGAATTGAGCGCCTTTGGGCGGAGGTGAATAGAGTGAGTTCCTCCTATTATAAAGATCTATTCCAATTTATGGAGGAAAGCGAGCTTCTTGATGCGCACGATGAAATCGATTTGTATGCTCTGCACCATGTTTACATTCCTGCAATACAAGCCTCACTCAATGAGTTTGTCAACCAATGGAATCATCATGGACTTCGAACTATGCGGAGTATGTCGCCCCTAGCACTATGGCGTTCTGAGCTTAATGAAACTGATTTAACAGACGTTAATATCGATAATGTAAATTTATATGGCATTGATCCTGATGGCGCGGTAGGTGATATCGAAACGGACAATATGGTTGTTGTCCCTGAAAATTCAGTTGAGTTGACCGAAGATCATGTCAATGAAATACGCCGCCTTGTTCCGGAACCTTTAAGTGATGACGGCAATCACGGAATTCACCACTACCTCACAGTTCGTCAATATTTGCAAAATCATTTTCAGGAACAATAGAAACTATTTAATGAATTATTAGAATGAATTGAGCCTTAAAATATATACCATTTTATCAACAATCGTCGTAACTGCTTTCATTGTCACATATTAGAAGTCAAAGGATTTTTTAAGAGGTGTGCCGTTCTTGCATTTGGTGAAGAGAAACACAATATACATTATAATTTATCTACAAAACAATTTTTTACTACATAAATGTATCATATAATGGGATATTGTGAAGTAAAACTCTTGATAACAGAACACTATAACAGAACAGTTGTATACGTACGTATACAGTATAGTATAACTTCAACCACAACATTGTTGTTTAATTGTTCGTCTTTATCCAATTATCTATTAAACTATGTAAAATGACCATGCAGCTTCTCGTCGAAAAATGTTATTGAATTCCTCGGACAGTTCGTTGTATGACTGGTAAGTTGATGGTATTATCAGTAGAGGAGCACATGTGTGCGCAACAGGTCGACGTGCGTTACCTGATTCATCACTAAATGCAACCTCGATTGAATCAACTGCAATGATGTTGCTACCAGTAACATACTGGAGAAAAACACTAATAACGTTGTCGTCAAGAGATTTAACAAACCGCTTTAAATGAGAGAAGCATTCCCGTTCGGCATCAGAGCCTGGGCTTGAAATAAAAAGCTTGCAAACCTTTTTCTGGTTCGGCTTTTTTGTTTCATAAAAACTCACCAAACTCTCAACAGTTTCAAATTGCTTAAAACCTTTCAGTTGCTTCAGGATCGGTGACCATGCATTAGCCACGTATTTTGGACGCTGTATTATTTCTTGATGGGCTAACTCTTCAATAATTTTTGGCATCGAGCTCTTTTTAATCACCCTGCGGCACTTAAAACTTGAAAGCACGTCAGCTACATCTTCGTCCAATGACGGGTCGGGGCATTCATCACTGATACTTCTTTTTAAAGTGTCACTTTCGTCCTTTGATATATATTGATGAAAAGACTCTACTAGCCAATCCTTAGGAATCGCGTCCTCCGAAAAAAGACAGGAAGCAATAAATGCACTGGACAAAGTAACAGGAAAATATCCAAAGTTAATAAATCCTGCAACAAGAATACGAGCAATACTTTTCCATTCACTCTGTTGGTAGTCATGACGTATAGCTGGGACTTTTTCGGAAGCACCAGTAGCCAGTGAGTTATAAAACTCTCTCCAAAATATGCTAAGCGCCTCTCGTTTTACACCAGAACCTCTTCCGTTTTCGATATCTCCTGCTTCGTCGATAAATACAATCTCTAGGCAACACGACAAAATACTTTCGTCCTTGAACGCAATAATCATGTCTGCTAACACATTGTGGCGGTTAATGGCGATTTCCTTAACCAAACGATTGTTTTGAATGAATTTACCACTGTACAATTCACCATCTGCATCAATATTTACGTCTCCATCATCTTTCAAATCAAATAATATAGCACTTTTACAATCACAAAAAACAAAGATTTTTATCAGGCATAAGTAACAAATTTATTTTTATAACACTTTTGGTAAAAGTGAGTGATCAATGTCTGCAGATAAAATTTATCACAGTTTAATAATATTAATAGTAGTACTAATAATAATAGCAATAATACAAATAATGCAAGGACTAATAAGGATACTGATGGATAAATGCTAGGGTACTTGGGATACAATTAAAGATAACAGGCATAAAATATTCAACTAGTTTGTATAGTTTCTTTGGCATACTCTATATAAATAAAAATAAAAATAATACTGATGATGATAATGATGATGATGATGATGATGATGATGATGATGATGATGATGATGATGATGATGATGATGATGATAATGATGATAATGATGAATATTGTGGAAGACTTAAGGAAGATATAAGGATACATTTAACTATTTGTATTTCAAACAACATGGTTTTAGTGGTTTAATTGTTTTTATTATAAACTATTCAATGTAGTTGTGATTATTTGATTCTTTAACTGGGTCAATAACTTTAACAATGTCTGACTCATTTTATTTTCATATGCATGGAAACATTAGTTACCTTGTAAATCAAATGGTTCTTCCAAGTTTGTTTCAAACAATTCACACTGGTTGTTTTGCATTTCAGTAGAAGGTCCAGGATTGATCATATCTGCAACAGCATCATCAAGCTGCTTATCATTAATGGCTTCATGTTGCTTCAAGGGTTCATCTATGACCACAGTAGCTTGATTTGTTTCTCCAAATTGAACTTGATTTGCTTGATAAATTACAATATATGAATAAGTGTTTATGACAAATACTGAAATATAGACATTACACAATTTTGCTCCTTTCAATGTATAAAAAGCTTTATATTATATATTTTAATCTTTTTTCATCTCTAGAACACGTATATATACTGCTATAGATTTTTCATAAGATTTTACTCCAAAACAATAAAAAAAGAATATTTTTTCAAATCCCACCTTGAAAATTGTTAGTTAAGATTTCATTAAGACTTGAATCATTTGATAGCCTCCATAATTCATCATCCTCAACATCGTCAAACACATTTTCTGGAAGACTATACCTTTTACGTTTCTCTTTATTTGTAGGCTGATTTAGGATTTGTCTACATGGCCTAATATAAACTGGTTTGTTGTTGCTAAAGATTCTGTTGATTACAGAACCATTTAAATATTGACCTTGAGCTAATGTAGGTTTGAGAAGTGCTGTATGGACAGAATGCACAATCTCAATTTCCACGTCATCAGGCAGGGTTCCTTGAAAAGCTTGGCGTATTTCAAGTTCTACGTCAATGTCAGTCCACTCTTTATGAAATTCAAACGCACTGATGATGTGTCCATTTTCCTGCAGAAAAACTTTTCCTCCTTGACGAGGTACATTCTTGTCATCTGGACCTGATAGTAAGATAAGATCACGCGAGAATGGCCCAGTACTAACTTTTTTCGATTTAGAACATTTCCTCCGACGATTTGATCTCATAGTTGACCGTTGGTCACCGAAATATCTTCTGGTATTGTAGGAAGGAGTTGCCAGATGTGAAGAGGAAGCTGTGACGGATGCATGATTTGTGCAGTGCGACTGCGTTGTATTACTTGATTGATTTACTTCCATACCTGATGATAATGAATGTTGTCCAAACGTCTTTCTTACTTCATTCTCAACCGAGTCGTGAACTTCAACACTAGCATAGTTATTGGAAGATGCCTCAGTACTTGCCAAGGCATCCGACAATTCTTCGATACGGTTAAATATTTGCGAAAGTATCTCTTTTGCGCCTGATGAAGATTCAGTCGCCATATTGTTTTTAATGCGCCTATAAACGCGGAAAAATTGGTGCGAAAAAATCTCGACTGCCATAAAAATTCTCGACTGTAAAAAAATCTCGACTCCAAAAAAATTCTCGACTGTAAAAAAAAATTCTCGACTGAAAAAAATTCTCGACTGTAAAAAATTCTCGACTGTAAAAAAAAATCTCGACTGTAAAAAAATCTCGACTGTAAAAAATTCTCGACTGTAAAAAATTCTCGACTATAAAAAATTTCGACTATAAAAAAAATCGACTGTAAAAAAATCTCGACTGTAAAAAAAAATTCTCGACTGTAAAAAAAAAAACTCGACTCCAAAAAAATTCTCGACTACTTTTGTCCACTATGGCTTTCCATAGAATATGGCAGAAAGGAATAACTTCTCGAGTTTTTTAGATATTTTGAAGGGTATTCTTTCTCAAATACAAAATGTGTATGAGGAAGGGCCACTTACTGACAACCGCTCTGCTTCCTTGGATGCTCTTGAAAACTTGTCAGTGAAAATGGACGAAGCATGTGATACTCTGGTAGTTTTACTCAATGGTTTGAATCCAACACATTTTCTATGGGAGCTAATTTTTCAACTTCTTCAAACTTTTTTTGCGTTAAAACAGTATATTGACGAAGAAAATAACCAACTTCAAAATGCCGAATCGTTTGTACAGCCTTCAAGTGTCCTAGTTTCCTCTACAACGTGTGGTGAAGGTCGGCCCCGCTATGATATTAGGGACCTTACGATGCGACAACGGCAACTGCGACGGTACCGGAGTTTGATCCTTTTTTTAAGTGAGCATGCGCACGCACCATCTGTACGTTGTTTACACGTTTTGAAAAGACGGAACCGACGTGAAAACAACAACTTTGGCGTCGCTTCAGAACGGCAGAGAAAAAAAATCAAAAATCTTGCAAAAATCATTCGATTGTCAAATGGCGAGGTGAGTTTTGTTATCTTTGGCTTAATATATGTAAATGAGGTTATGGTTGACTCAGCCTTTATGCTTAAATGGCTACTTATGGCTTAAAATGCTTACATATTTTTCTGAATATCTCTTTGTAGCACTACTGTTGCTTCACGTGCATCTATGAAATAGTCCTCAAGCCATGATATAGCTTTATCACGAGAAATCTTGCTATTTAGACCATGGATTCACAGAAAGAGGATCAACTGAAAGAGGCCAAATTTGGGAAAACATTGCTAAATCGCTCAATGCTTTGGAAATGCCAAAATTCCATGTATCTCAGAGATCTGTTCGCGATCGATATCAACTTCTCGAAAAGAAATACAAAAGAAAACAATCAGAAGAAGAAAGAGCCAGTGGTATTTCACCCGAAGAGAGTGAACTTGACGAGGCTATGGAGGACATCATAGCTCAGTTTGAGGAAGCTGATCATTTAAATGAACAACTCACGTTCGAGAAAAAACAGAGAGCTCAGGCAGAAGTTGAAAAGGCTGTAGAAATGCGTCGCTGCTCAATGGAAACGTTCAAAGAAACGAAAAAGAGGAATGGCGAGGAAGAAAATAACGAGCCATCTGCTAAAAAGAAGAAAAAGACCAGTGGATCGGATGTCATGCGATACCTGCGAGAAAAAGGCGAAATTGATATAAAAATGAAAGCTGATGAAGTCGAGCTGAGAAGAACGGAAAGTGAACGACATTACGAACTTATGCAGGAAGAACTACGCATGAAAAGGCTTGAAGCTGAACGCCAAAAAGAGCAGAATGAGCAACAAGTTATGCAGTTAACTAATTCCCAAATGATGCAACAACAACAGATGAAACAGCTATTTGAAGTGACTCAAGGTATGATGTTACAGCAGCAGCAGCAAAGTGCTTCTTTTGTAGCTATATTTGAAAAGTTTGCAACAAAATTCAACTATAAACCGTAACAATCATTGTGTTTTATTTGATTTTTTGTTTGCATATCATTGTTCTGTTGAAAGACAGTGTTTATAAGACATTTAATATTTCTAAACATAAACATAAATAAGAATAATGAAGGATTAGGACTAATTTTTTGGTCTAACTTACATTGTTATTTGTATTGTTTGTATTAAATATTGTTGTTTTTAGTTATTGTTTTGGTCTATTCATTCTGTACTCTGTTAAAACATGTCAAACGTTTATGTAAACATTGCAGCACAATACAGCATTTATAATACCTCTTTTCATTCATTGTCAAAAAAATATTCATCTAAAGCAGGTGGATCAAGCTGAAAATAAGTGGAGGTTGTTGACTGATATAGGCAAGTGCGTGCATTATGAATTAAGGCAGAACAAACATACATTTTCCCCACTGCACTCAAGTGAACTTTAAGATTTTTCTTAAAGTCTACAAATTTAAAATAGTTAACAACATCACCAAACACCCACTCTACTGCCACCCTGACAGAGCTCATAGATTTGTTCCATGCAAGTTGGTCTGCTGTTAGCCCAGCCTTTGTATGGAGCTTGAAGATGTGGTCTAAGAGGGTAAGCTGGATCCCCATACACACAAAGTATATCTCCTTCAGGATTCATTGAGTATTGCTGCATTTGATTCAAGATACCAGAAATTGCCAGCATGGCACTGTCATGTCGTTTTCCTTCGACTGGGCCATACAAATTAGCAATTAGTCCATTAGGGGCTGCTATAGACTGAAACTTTATGGCGTGTACTCGTTTATGACCGTTGTAAAGTACACGTTGATTTTTTCCTGGTCTAGTCACAGGTCTGACTGTACCATCTATGAACCCCCAGCAGTTTGCCAATGGAGCACCTTGGCTGTGTACTGCATCAGCAAATATTTGTAAATTGGAGGGAGAAAGCCAGGGTTGATTTAAAGAAGACAACAAATGTCCCCATCGCTCATATGTGAAGTTGATAACTTCGTTTATTATCATGCATAGCTGTGGAATGGGTCTTCCAAATGTTGGCACCAGATCTGCAAAGCGGCAAGGATAAGCAAACCTCATCAAAAATATACAAAGCGCCTCAATGCTGTCGACTTGAACACCATTATAACAAGTTACCTCTAGAGGTAGCTGCATTACGTCGCGTAGGTGGTATATATCGCTGCGATAAAATCGAAAATTGTTTTTGCACTCATCGTCAGAAAACTTGTGAATGGAAAACTTGTCGTACTTTCTGTAACACATATTCGGGTTTTTTGGTTTATATATTTCGTATAGCAACATGCAGTCATCTACACCAAGAAAACCATCACCATGAGAAAGTAACAGAGCGTCTCTGATGCACGGCATCATGGAAAATATATAAATATGGAAGCTAGCTGTTTAGCGAAAAACTTTTTATCAACATAAAGATTTCCCGCGCTTTTTACGAACGTCGCCTTATCGCAAGGACAAATTAGCTACAACGAGAACGGCAACGGCAACTAGTCGATCCAGTCCCTTCAGAGTAGATTGAGGTTGCCGTCGCAGTTGCCGTTGTCTCATCGTAAGGTCCCTATAATGAAGAACAGGTGCTGTTCTTAAAGGAGACATGCAAGCTAGAAGACAACTTTATTTTATTGTAATGCCTATAGCGTGAAAATAAGACGTACCAAGTTTCAAAGTCGTCCGCGAAATATTTAAAAAGATATTTAGGGTTATAATCGGTAAAAACACGATATTCGATGACCATTGCTAAAACGCCGTGAGATTGTTTAAGTCTGGGAACTGGGAAAGAGTGACGTAATAGTTGACATAAACAAGCTTCGTTCTTATATCGTTCTACGACTTGCACGCAATACTTGCACGGCTTTCGGTAGTTTGCTATTATTGTTTTTTATTTAACAAAAATTAATGGATTCTTCTGAAGAAGAAGCCGATTATGATATTGTCGTCAATAACAATGAGGTACAACCTTACATGTTTGAGCCTTTGGCCAACGCGGAAGGTGGTCATAGTAATGACAATTCTTCGTCATCGGAAAGCGAAGATGAATACATTCACAGAGTTGGAAATGTTGAATGGTTAGTTGCATTTTATTGATGCTTCATTGTTTTTCCCAAAGTAGAAAGAATGTTTTTATCTTTTAGGTGCGAGTGTGGCTTTTGTGTGGTCATGAGTACAGGACGGGAAAGTATATGTTGCCAAGAGGTAAACAACACTGATCCTCTGATACATGGCGATCATATTTGCATCACACAAGAGGAAGAGTTTGCCACAGTATGTACAAACGAAGCTGTCTTAAAAACAGCTATGGTCGTGTACACACATGACATTGGACCTATGCCTGAGTGAAGAAAACGAGTAAATATTACCTTAGAAGTGTAATTACGTGTATGTCGACAAGTGTATGATGCCGATAAGTATCTTAGACAAAATTTTGTATCGTTCAGAGCATTACGCTACACGGCGTACCGACAGTGGACGGCTTGGGTGGATGGCAGGTTGGGAAAAAAGTACCGACTACCCATACATTCTTGTGCTGTGGACAAAATCCGGAAAGCATTTCCTTCGCCTTCTGGAGAATACAAAGGATTTGAATATGCTCAACACTACTGAATGGTTGGGCTTATGGCGTATGACAAAGTCTGTTCATTTGTAATTATGTTTATTTCATGTGGGACTTTATTTCTTTTTATTTATTAAAGCGAGATTTATGTTGCTTAATGGCTTCAGCTTTGCTGATTTTTGATTTGTGGGTGAGTCAATGGGACAGGTATTTCTTTCACTCCAGCGACATCAAGAGCTTTGGAGAGTGTTGGATTAATGCGTCTGCAGTACAAAACTTCTTTCATCAAGTCCTTAACATATCCAGAAAAGCAAATCATTATTTATGTTGGCTTTGCATTGCACTTTGAGAAAAGGTAAGTATTTTTCTGTGCTAACCATAAGTGCTGTCAACTTTCACTGGTTTGATGACCCCTTGTCCTTCTTTTGACTTTGAATAAAGTATAGTCAGGTGACTGGATAGTTGGTACTAACGTTGCATTGTCATTGTCGGATTCTTCATTTTCGCTTAACTCATTTGAACATTGAGAGTCTGATCCATTGTTGCTATTGCTCATCGTCGACGTGCTTTCTGTATCAGACCATACAGCGCTATCCTCAAAATGTTCAATTTCACATGACGTCGTCTGTGTGCTGTGATTTTTTGTTGAAATGAACTCAACCTCCGTACCTTAGCATAAAATTATCGTATTGCTGGATTTTTCACAAAAATCAAAACAGCCGAAATGGAAAGTCTATACCTCTACTTATCATATTTGGCACTTTTGTTTGAGTGGTTCTTACCTTACGTGTTTTTGCGGACGGATTGTTATGGCTGCTTGGCATTTCACATTGCGCTTCTAAGGTACGTTAAGGAATTTTTTATGAGTTAAAATAACAAAGAAATGATCAAACGACATTAGTCTGAATTAGTTACCACTGTATATGTTTGTGTTTCGCTGTCTACATATATTTTGACATCTTTCATCTTAGACAAACTTCCTTTGAGGTAAAACGCACAAACATTTCGAGCCGATGTCGACACATCGTGGTCGTCGTCTACAAGAACGTCGTCAATAATCTAATATTATAAAATTTGGTAATGCTATATAGCTTAGTTTTTGATAAATGTAAACAAATATTGCTAACTATAACTATAATATTCACCTCTTGCCTTCGTCTCTTCTCAAATGCAGTTCTAACATTTGTTGGCTGCTTCCTTTTAGATGCTACACTTGTGGGTTCCACAGAGTATTCAAAAATTGTGGGTACAGCATCCTTCTTAAGGCGAAGCCGTCCTGCTGTCCATCCTACTGATTGCATCGCTTCAAAATTTTGCACGAAGCACGAACTCTCGAAATGTTGCGAGCACAATTTTGAGCTCTTTGTTGGCTTCCAATTTTTGCGTCGGATTTTTTCAATCCAAATATCTCGCATACGCTTGTTTTCGGGAAACGAAAAAAAAGAAACCTTTTGCTGCGTTTCGTGGTTCTTAGAAGAACCGTTTTTACAATTAAATGCGGCACAATAAACCATATTTTCAATGCTAAATTGTCGTGTTGTTAAGAAGTTACCAATATATTTTGAACGAAGCGCGCAATTGACCGCTTTTAGCGAATGTCAACTATTACGTCACAACGACATCGGTAGCTGTCGCTAGCTCGTCGGGCATTTTCAATACGTTATCAGTAAAGCATCAATTTTAAACGTCCATATCTTCAAAAATATTTATCCTTTGAGTCTCAAACTTTGGTGAACTATTAGTTGGAGCTATACCTTCATGTAAAGTACAAAAATAACAATCCGAATTTTATGTTGCATGTGTCCTTTAAGGTCGAAGCATTTTACCTGGACAAAAATTGCTCAGATTCTTCGTGTTTCTGATCGTACCTTACGAAGAAAAAGACAGAATTTCACTGTGTTAGAACAGAACTTCTCCAATATATCTGACGCTGATCTTTGTAAAATTGTAGAGAGCATACGCCTCCTCACACCTAACATAGGACAAACTCGTTTACTTGGGACCCTTAGATGTAGAGGGTTGAGAATTCAAAGGTGGAGAGTGCGGAATTGTCTAAGAAAATTAGATCCGATCGGTACAGCACTACGTGGCCATGTAGCCATCTATAGAAGAAAGTACAGCGTGCCATATCCCAACTATTTGTGGCATCTGGATGGCAATCACAAACTCATTCGTTGGAGAATGGTTGTACATGCATGTATAGATGGTTTCAGCAGGCTAATTATATATCTATCTTGTCAAAACAATAATTTAGCTTCAACGGTCTATTCTTTATTTCAACGTGGGGTATCCGCACATGGTTTGCCAAAAAAAATAAGAACTGACCATGGCGTGGGGAATGTACATGTAGCCAGGTACATGCTTCAACACAGAGGAACAAATCGTGGCAGTGTACTCACAGGAAGATCTGTTCATAATGTAAGAGTGGAGCGTCTCCATTATGCTTTACTTTTCAATTTCATGGAAGAGGAACATTTACTTGATATTGATAACGAGCAACATTTGCTTGCTCTGCAGCTGGTGTTTATTCCAAAAATTAACAAGAGTCTAGAAGAATTTGTGAAACAATGGAATAGCCATCCAGTCAGCAGTGCAGGTCATCAAAGTCCGGAGCAAATGTTTATTGCTGGTTCTCTTAATGCTGCTTCTGATCAGCATGAATGTGAAAATTCAAATGAGGTCTTTGATAACACAATTGGCTCTGGTATTGCAGACGATGAGCAGTCGCCAGAGACTGGATTTGCTATCTATGATGAGGATTATGCAATAATTGTTCCACATATTGAACTTTCAATTCCTAGCACTTTAAACAGTCAACAGTTCCTAAGTGATGATGGCAATTACGGAATTTATCATTATGTTTCATGTTTACAAGAAATACATGAACATGAACAACACAGTGAATAATACAAAGCTTTTATTGAGCAACATAACAATAAAGCAGCTACTTAATTTACATTGTCTTTATTATGTACTATAGTACTATAGTTAGAAAGTATATGGTGACCTGAAGCAAGCTCAAAAAGAAATCACTGGAAGTGTAACCACTAGCACAGTACTCAGTGAACAAAAATTTCAAAAACAAAACAGAACTAAACAGGTTTTGTTACACATTTACATTATAAAATTGGTTTAGTCTCCCTGGTCAAACAATGTCAAACTCCCAAAAGCTCTTCTCTCTAAGTAAACTGCTAAACTCTTCACACAACTCGTTATAAGACTGGTATGTTGTAGGCAATTCTAAACTGGGCTTACATGTGTGGGCAACTGGTCGTCTAGCAAGCCCATCCAGAGATACAAATACTATTTCTATACAAATACTATTTCTATAAAATCACAAACCACTATATCACTGCTGGTAGTGAACAGTTAAAATGCTACTTGTGCATCCTCAGATAAACTTTTCACAAACCTTTTCAGATGATCAAAACAAACTCTTTCCGCATCACTTTCTGGTTTGGCAGACAATAATTTAAGAACTTTTTTGGTACTAGCGGCTTTGTCCTCAATCATGCTCTTTAAATCTGCAATTGACTTAAAAGGGTCAAACACTACAAGAGATTTTAAAATTTCTGACCAACAAGATGCTATGTATTTTGGTCTCTGAAAAATTTCTTGATGTGCAAACTGAAAAATTATGTTGTTGATATTCTCTTCACTTGGAGCATGAAAGCACTTGTAACTGCTTAAAAATTCAAGTGTATCTTCATCCTGGCTATTGAAATTTCCATTCAAACAAGCATTGATTACATTCTTTTCATCAGTGGACACATAAAGCTTAAATAACTCTAGCAGCATGTCATTAGGAACCTTTTCTTCACCAAAAATGCACAAGGCCACAAACGCCACTGACAAATTTATGGGAAAATATTTTACAGTTGTATATCCAAAAATTATAATGCGAGCAGCTGCTTGCCAATCACTGCTCTGAAAATCGTGTCGGATGCTTGGGACTTTTTCTTTTGCACCTACTGACAAAGAGCTGGAGAAGGATTGCCAAAATAAAATCAGAATTTCCCTAACAACTCCTTCACCTTCACCCTTCTCCACTGCTCCATTACTTGCCATGACTCGCAAAACAAGCTTGTAATTAATGATATCATTATTCCTGAACTCATTGATCATGTCTTTCATGACATTTGTTCTATGGATCAGAACATCTTTCTCTTGTTTTGCTTCATCAGTTAAATCAACTGATAACACTAAAAAGTAAACACATTAAGATACATAAAATGTTGTTATAATTTTTATAAGCATCAGGTTACAAAATAATTGGCAACATCAAGTTGTAGTACATTAAAGCCAAACTTTAGGTTACCTTGAATTGTTTCATTTGGCTGATCAGTTACAAATGCCTCAGGTTGAGTAGCTGCAACAGGTTCCAAAATTTTCCAAAGGTTGGCTATTTGTATCAGAAATAATTTCACGAGGTAAGCCTGCTACTCCACCAAGGGTTTGGGTCATAACACGACAGGCCTCTTCAGTAGTGGTTGATATACACCTGATAAAGTCATTACTACAAAAAAAAACTTTAAAGAAAGTTGTTCAAATTAGTCAAGTTGAAGAAGACTTGCTGGTGACCCAATAAAAACCTTGTCCTCTTCTACAATAGCAGAACAAATAATCAAATAGCATAGCAGTTGCAGCCATGCAAATAACAAAAGATTATTTATTCTCACTTGAGATTATTCAGAAAAAAACCAACCTTGGTTGATATTCAAAAGCTGGATGCATTAACATATCATCATCAACACCAAAATCTTTATCCAGCTCTGTACACCTAAGGTATATAGCGCCCTGTCCTGCTACTTTAAGAATAATTTCAGCGGTAGGCTCAACCCCATTGGCCAATTTTAGTGGTACAAGCTTTCCATAGCAAGCCTAAAGCAAATAGCACATTTTAGCAGATTTATACGAATCAATGCATAGCACTTCACGTATGATATCTATATCTTGTATCTAATAGCAGATAAATAAAGAAAATATTGAACATAACGTTTAAAAAATGCATCTTTACATACCTTTACATATTCGAACTCAGACGTAAAAAGTGGACGTATTTGGTCACAAATTTTATTATTCAACGTCATTGAATCCCAAGCAGTGTCAACTGGAAATCCATGCACAACATTCCCCTCCGTTTCAAGAGTGACACGAGCGTTATGTGTTGGAACCTGCCCTTCATCTGGATCTGGTATATACACTAGGTCCTTATAAACAATTTTTGGGATCTGATCTGCCTTACGCTTTCTCATCCGATTTTTCTGGGAACGTGAAGTACTTGAGCCGGAAATTGAAGGCCTCGTGTTCCCCCCTGGACAAGTGGGAGTTGTTTCCTGGTGGCTGTTGGTGTTGTAACTATTGTTTATTGTCGTTGTTGTCGATGTCGGTAATCGTAGTGAAGGAAATCTTAAGTGAAGTTCGGCCAGTGGCGTGCGGTCATGCAAGCGTAGGCAAGCGCCGCTTGCCTAAGCATTTTACCGAACAAAAATTTTTTGGATCAATCTTTGAGCAAAATCAGTTTAAATTTTTCTGTTCTAAACAATGTCAATGTAATCTTTTGTCTAAATTGTCTTTACAGTTGAAATGCTTGCTATTTATACGCGATTTACTGTCGTGGTTTTCGGTTTCACTTTGCTACACTTGTAAGATGAGTCAAGTGGATTAAATACACCTTAACAATTTCCTATTTATTAACCAAGGCAAGCGCACTTGCCTTCGGAGCTCAATTTGAACATTTGCGCATGCGTTAATCTAGATTTGGAGGCTTCTTATTCGAGGAATATCGAGAAAAGGCAAGCGGCGCTTCTAAGAGCGCCGCTTGATAGCGATTGGTCAACAGTCTTGTACGCTCGCAATTTTAAAGGACATTGGCAACGAAAATTTTCATGGCATATTTTTGAACCTTTGTGATGTCTTACAACTAAAATAGAAAAATTTTTTCTTAATATATTTTGTTGCTGAGATATTTGCAGCAAAAGTTTTATAAATTGCGCCATCTTGGATAAAATTTTGATAAAATTATCTCGAGCGGTAGTGACGTCATTGGCTGGTGAGCAGTCAAAACAACAATACAATATACTTTGTGATTGACTGCGTTACAACACATTTAAAGCGTATTTTACGGGTTTTTTTTTGCTGTAATGGATGACATACACGAAAATCAACCGGGTGAGGTTCTGCCCTATCAATATGAATCTGAAGTGAAGGCCGAAACTAGTGAAGAAAGCGGTTCCGAACAGGAGAGTGAGCAGAGCGACTTGTCCTCGTCGGAGGATGAAATACATGCTGAATTTGAGAAAGCAAATGCTTGGCGCCTTCAAACTCTTAGTTGGTGTAAGTGTGGACATTGTATTTTGTCAAAAAAGGCAATCGAGTGTTTTTGTTGCCACGAAAAAGCGCTTGAATACGATGAGTATGAGGCTTTGCTAGGCCAAACAGAAACTCAAGGAGTAAATTGCTTGACAGCACACTAAGAATTTAGGGAGAATATGCTCTCAGAAAGTGTGTTAAAGATAGACGTGTGTCGGCATCTTGAAGAAAACTGGCCCCTGTCTGATGAGGATCTAGAGAGAATACACAAGCTGTATCGATTAGTTGCCTATCAAAGATGTTCTAGGTGGATTCATCAATCTAACAAACACGAATTGTACAGCTGGAATTTTCCCGAACGAGAGCTGCAATCGTTGCAAGATTCATATGGAACATTCTTTAATCTTCAAGCACTAAAAAGTGAACTAATCGTTGTATACGCATCTGCCGAGCTCAAATCGAAACCTGTTTTTGATATGATATCAAAAATAATCGAACTTGACTTGAAAGCCTGTTTTCCAGAGGTGTACCGATTGTGTCAGCTCATTCTTACTATACCAAGTCGTTCTCCTCTGCAGAAAGATCATTTTCGGCTCTCAAGCGTATCAAAAAGGTATCTTCGCAGTACACAAGGGCAAGAGCGACTTTCTGCATTGGCTGCAATTTCAATCGAGAAGGAAATGTTGGTAAGTTTGCAGGGGAAGCCACGATTCTATGAGGACGTTATAAAGGTGTTTTGCGCAAAGGAAAGACGGATGGAATTTACATTTAAGTAAATCTGTTGTAGGATTTTGGACTATTTCGTTCTGTTACTTCTTCACGACAATAGAAATGCACGCATAGCCATTTACTTAAAACGACTTTATATCACAATACCACATGTAATACTTTTAAACCGTAATTGTGTGATATATACTCTATAAAAGTTTTTGAATTTTTTAGATTTTTTCAATACTGTTTCAGTCATGACAGATACATTTTTTCGACAAAGTACTCCCAGAAATCGCGAGAAATGCGCTCCAGTAGCCTTCAAAATCCAAAAATTTTCTGGGGAAGCATGCCCCCAGAACCCCTAGATAGCTTCGCGGCATGCCGTGAACCTCACCCCCAGCGCTTGCCTATTAAATTCGGTCACCGCACGCCACTGGAAGTTCCTCGTTCACTGATGTTTGAGATGGTGAATTATTTCTCGAATTTGATTGTGGCTTAGTATGCTCATTAAAGTCGACACCAGTTAGTCTCGCAATCTGCGTAAAGGCGTCCTGGAGAAGATGTCTTCTTTGAATTCTACTTTGCTGGTCCGCCATTTTAGATTATTTGCAAATAGCGGGAAAATGGTTTTCACCCCACGATTTTCAGGTGTGTTGCGGGTAGACTATGAATTTTAATTAGCATGAATTTTTGCACTTAGCATGAATTTTTGCACTTAGCATGAATTTTTGAACTTAGCATGAATTTTTGAATTTAGCATGAATTTTTGAACTTAGCATGAATATATTTGAACTTAGCATGAATATATTTGAACTTAGCATGAATATATTTGAACTTAGCATGAATATATTTGAACTTAGCATGAATTTATTTGAACTTAGCATGAATATATTTGAACTTAGCATGAATATATTTGAACTTAGCATGAATATTTTCAGTTAGCATGAACATTTGCAATATAGCAGTTTTGTCCGCTTCGGCGCCCCATACACGACTACCGTAATGTATCTGCTGTCATGAAGAACTAACTATATATACGTGTACAGCTGTGTTTAGTTTGACTAAAATTTCGATTCAAATGTAAATATTGGAAACATGTGATGAGCTTGGCTACGCCATAAAAGTCAATTATTTGATGAATCTATCGCAAAACATTTCGCTCACTTTATTTGCAGGAAACGATTGCTGGAAAAATTTGGTCAATTTGGTGAAAAATATATTATCTGTGTGCTTTATTATTACAGTTACAATCCTTTTTGGTGGTCGACCATTGATGATTTAAGCAATTCATAAATAATGTACAAGCTTTAATAAAATACAAATTACACACAAACGCTGTTAACCTGCCAGCTATATGCAGGTCTCCTCGTTTAAAAAAAAAGACGAAACTTTCTCTCTAAGGAAAAGATTAAACTCACTGCAATTGAATCTCTATGAACTTCCTATCAATCCATGTATATTTGTATGAAAAGTTGCTATCTATCCCTCTCTCTTTTTTTTCTGTAGGAATCTATGCATCTACAATGCTTCTACAATATTTTATTTAAAAAAACATTTTTTGTTAATTATCTTTTACATGACAAAAATTCCTGGTACATTAACATACATTTTAGATAGTTAAATTTTAATTAAAATAGAGCTGACTTCAAAGCTTTCGGTGGATTTTGTACGTGACAGCAAAAATGAAGCGCATTTTTCAACAAGCTGATAAAGGTTTTTGTAATAACAATTAAATGTCGATGATTTAGGTAGTTTATTGATGATTTAGGTAAACCATAAATATTTTACAAGCTTTAATATGATTTTAGCCGGAACGCTTACAAAGTATTTTAAATTATTTCAGTAAAAATGTTTCAATGTTGATCATCACCAAGTAGAAGAAAGCGAAATGCTGTCAAAATTTAGTTACAAAGAGTTGCAGCTGAATATATGATGAACACTAACTAGCATAATGTTGCTGAATATGCGCATAACTGGGAATTCTATTGAAACGATGTCCTCTTCAGTTTAAATCCTATTTCATGAGCTAGGTAGCAAAACATTAACTATAAATAGTAAAATATTTTTTCTGCAAAAGTTCAATTTTATTAGAGAGAAAAAAGTTGCAAAAATTTAGTGTAGCCGTAAATATAATACACCAATGGCTAAATTATCTGCATACAAAACAAATACAAAAATTTACACAAACGCTATTAACCAGCCAGCTATATGCGGGTCTCTTTGTTTAAAAAAAAGATGAAACTTCCTCTCTAAGGAAAAGATTAAACTCACTGCAATCGAATCTCTATGAACTTCCTATCAATCCATGTATATTTGTATAAAAATTTGCTATCTGTCCCTCTCTCTTCTTTCTGTAGGAATCTATGCATCTACAATGCTTCTACAATATTTTATTTTAAAAAATATTAGTTTTTAATTATCTTTTACATGAAAAAAATTTTTGCCAGTACATTAACATACATTTAAGATAACTAAATCTTAATGAAAATAGAGCTGACTTCAAAATTTTCGGTAGATTCTGTACGTGACAGCAAAAATGAAGCGCATTTTTCACTAAGCTGATAAAAGGTTTTTGTAATAAAAATTTTGAAGCCAATGCTTACAGCCTAGAAGACACCATCAACATTCATTTTTTAGTCTTAAAGTTGTATCAAAGAGACGTTGTAGCTGTTTTACTAAATAAACCAAAAATATTCTGCACCAGACTTCCATTCAATAATGAGCGTAACTCTTCTGTTTCATTATTTAAGAACAAAATAAAGTCTTTATTGCTGTGGCGTTGGAAACAGGGGACAGTGGGATGCTAAAGCACGTTTCCCAGAGGATGCAGTCCGCCCTTTCATTGAAGCAGAAAAATTACAATGAAAGAGAATGTTTACTAATAGTCTATTTTGACTATAAAACATACATATCAACAGAGCAGTGAGTGGACTCGATAGTATCACGTAGAAATCTTCTGCGATTTTTTTTTCATTAGTTTATTACGTTCGCGATTAGACGACCGGCGTTGCTCAAATTCAAAATGGCGACTACTTGACAACATGTTGCAGACAATGGTACTTATAACTTCTAAAATCCCCCCCCCCCACAATTTAATGTTCTTTTTGACGCCCCTACTTTTTTGTCGAAGTCATGATGTGTGATGAACACATAAGGCAGGAAGCTCTGGGTGTGTAGCATCCATTCATGTAGTTTACATTAAGTATATTATCTGGCCAAGCAACAGTTCCAATGTTTTACTTCCTAAGGGATTCAGATTAACAGAGTAAAGCTGCTTAATGCATTGGTAATGACCACGAGCTATTTAGTTTTGCAATTACGCTGTTAAGCGCTGTTTAGGACATTACTGCTGACATTTGTTTACGTTAATAGTACTCTATGACAAACACCAACAACTCTGTCATATACAAGAAGTTTATGATATAAATCTCGTACATATTGTTCTTACCAATTGCTTCAATCAACGGTTCAATCAACGGTTGATGACCATTCCTTCAATCTAATTTTTAAAAGTTGATCAAAAACACATGAATAAAAAAACAAGAAAGGTGATGCGTGAAGTGAAAAGATACAAACATTTGTTAGAGCTCAATAAGTCTGCAAATTGTTTTCAGCACAGTAAAAATTCATCAAAGATATAGAGCATTTTTAAAAAACTAAAACCTATTTAATTCAAAATGTAAGAAATCAGAGACGGCTGCCGCTGTTGTTTTCTTTTCTTCAAGGGGGTAAAAAGGAACTTTGTAATTAAATTCAAACAACACAAAATTCGAAAGCTCAGACACTGATCTTTCATGATGGTAAAAAATCATGGTGACTTATTTAGTAATTTTAGTTATGTACAAAAACGAGCTGAAGTTAGGTTGCCTTTTTTCCGACACGGTTTCAATAAATATTATAACAAATCCATATTAAAAAACCACGAATAATGACTGTTGAGATTTATTTGTTTTTAAAGACTAAACAACCAACTTTACAACAGAATATATAAAGTTCACTACAGATGTATTCATTATCGTCATGAAATCATCACTTTATTAAAATTTCCTGATGGTCTTATTTTCATTTCAGTGAATTTCAAAGAATAAGAAAATCCTTTCCAATCTTTCCAAACAACACCTTTGTACCAAGATGCGGAAGGTTGATAATTGCCATGATAATAATACCTATTTAGGTTGGAATCATAACAATAATAATACCACCAAGCACCTTTAGCATTTACAGCGCAGTTTCCTCCGCCATCTGTATCATTATCTGAATCGATTGTCGTAAACGACTTGTTTTTATGGGCGGATAATGAATTCCCAGCAGTTCCTAAATGGTGATAATTGTATTCAAGAGCACACATTTAACAGTGGACTTTTATTATTCATTATATTTGGTCACTACATGCTTACCTCAATGCTTGTGTAATATTAATGTTTAATCAATGGACAATTAACAAAAATATTTACAATAAAAAGATTCTTTTTGCGCTAACTAGGCCAGAAAAAGATGATTGGTTAAAATAACCATATGATTGGTTACAGTAGCCATAAAAATATTGGTTGAAGTAGTTTAATGCATCTGAAGTAACCAATTTTAATGGTTATTTCAATCAATCAGTTTTACAGTGTGTGTCATCACTTAGTTCTTTAATTACGTAGAAAATATTAAATACAGTTGTGTTTTTTCGTTATAACATGTTCAGGCCCTTACTAATAATTTGTTGCACACAAAGCTGGAACTGAATTTGCAGTTACATTTCTTTGATCAAGTTTTAAGGTGCGTTTCATGTCGACGCTGACTGTTGAGAAGTCATCTTTTGTACGATCGTCTTCTGCATTAGTTAACATCGCTCTACGGAAATAGTTAAAAGATATGAGACAAAACAGTCAATTGACATATTAAAGAATGATACTCAGTGGTCGACTACTTAGTAGGCTAAGTAAGCTGAAATTTACAGGTCCGGGCATTTAAGAGGTCCATGGTATTAGACATAAATAGTTTTTAGCTTCTGCTATTCCGGACTATAGTTAAATGCTCCCAATTTACACCATTTTTACTTTTCAAAACAGTAGGATCTGCTGTTGAAATTTAACAAACGTAAAAGCAACGCAACACTTTGCGAAGATTTCTTATAAGTTTACAAGAAGGATTTTGAGTTTAAATTTTATAAAATCAAATTACTATAAAGTAAATCCCATCCGCAGCAGTAACCACGCAAAGGATCTTGACTGTGTTTTATTAATCTGTCATATAAGGTATTAAGAAGCGTCAGAAAATATCTGGAGAAATACTTACGTGCAAAGCTCCACCTATTTAGGAAATATTATGCAAATACTACATTTACTGCATGATGACAAATTTCAGTACCTTTCATAAAACCAAATTGTTTAAGACGATTTTTAAAATTATTTGTTGGGCTCAAATATTTATATTGAGAATCCGCTTCCCACCTGGCACTTCATAGGCAACAATACCTATATGTATGCTAATACTTATAGGTACAAACTATTAATAAGTCACCCGTTTCGCTCATTCTAAATGGGTATTACTCAGAGTTCTAAATTTTAGAATGCGGAAGATAGCCAATTTAGATTGCTTTCTGTGCTATCTAAAGGCTATGTTTGTCTCTCCTGACCTCAATATCTCTGGGCACTGTTAGTGTGAGACAGAAAAGATGGCGCTTAGTAGGAGCGGCAATCGCAGGGTAAAACCATACTCTTTGACTGTGAAGACATGCTCTGCGTCTGGGAAACTTAGTAGGAAAAATATTTCTCTCTCTCCTAATGTTGTTCTTCCCATTCTTTTGATCGATACATTTGAAGGCTTTCAAGAAAACCTTAACGAAGGTACAAATAATTTATGTGGAACTGGATCTCGATCATTGAGTTCTATATACCGTTCTATTGAGTTCTATATATCTATATAGTTAAAACTTTCAATCATTGAGTTCTATATATCTCGATCATTGAGTTCTATATATTATTATAGAACTCAATGATCTCGATATGAAAGGAGGAGAGTGAATGAAAACGAATCCTGGAAGTGTTTGCAAGATAATTTAGTAAAGTCGTACATCGAAAATTGTGCCATGTTGCCAGGACAACTCTGCGTAAAATGTTTAGAAGATGGGATACCAGCAAAGAAAGCAGAAATTAGATGCCGTGAGTGTCAGTGGAATCCCTTCATCGAACGAGGAATGTTTTCCATTTGGTTGAAGTATGGAAGGTAAGCTTAATTCTTTCTGGCGGCACAGATGAATCCCTATAAAATTTGCCTGCCAGCAAAACATAAACAAGTTAAGTCGTCTATTAGAAGGCAATTCTAGGTGATTATTTCCAAAAGTCAATTCTTCAGATGAAATATTTTTGCTTTTTTACATTTGGAATTTGACTTGTTAAGCTCTAGTATTCATAAAATGCTGGCAATTTTTTACAACCATGTCTTAACTCTAAAGTAACTTAATCTGTAGTATTTTGTTAAAACTATCAATCATTTTCAAGAAGGATATGCTGCTATATGCTATGCATGGTGCCTTATGGAATGTATACATGTTCTTATGCTTAAATAACTACTCTTTAGACTGATTGTGAAATGTTTGTTCCATTACTTTTTGGTGGTATATTACGTGACAGTCAGCATGCTAACTGCTCTTCAACACAATCACGTACTATAATATATGTGGATTGAAAGGTACAGTATGGCAACAATAACAGTATTTTGACTTTGACTACATGTAAATGTGTAGATGTTAGTAATACTGTTAAGCATTAGCTTCATTTAGGCCAATAATTTCTATGTTAATTATTTGCATAACAATTAATCCAATTTTTAATCTCATACAAAATTTAGGTCAGGAGCATTTAAAAATTGTTGAATTCTGTCAGTGTATTAAGGATGCTGAAAAACTAATTAAACTCCAGCTGTGGCCAGGCTCATCTTCTAAACCCAAAATTGCATTTCACTTTGACTACATGGATTTTGCTGAAAAATTCTTGCTCGAGAGCCATGTATCCTTGCACAAATTTTGCAGCACTGTTGAAGTTGAATATCCTGAAATGCTACCTAGAGTGGTATGTATTTCTCATAAACTTGAATTGTGTACCCATATGATAGTCTACCCATGAAATAGTGGAAATAGATGGGTTGTACTTTGCAAAAAATTTTATTGAATCACTGTTATTTACAAACAACATAAATAATGCGTATTTGCCTCAAATAAGGTAAGAGCACATTCAAATTGCACATGAAGTTTCCTTTGCTGTTATGACTTTGTATTCAACCTTATTTTATTTTTGAAACAAATGCACAAGTTTACTAGGTGTTCATTTTATTCTTGTTAAGGTCAAAAACATATAAAATGTGTTTAACAATGGATCATTCGATGAATACAGGTATGTTATATGTTGTAAAACAAAAGTCTATTTACAGTTATTGTAGACCTAATAGTTAGATTATATGTGTAGAGTAGTACAGTCTAACCCGTTTTAAGTACACACCATTGGACAACAGACTAGTGTTTTGACTGGCTTAATGAAAGTGTCAGCTTGATTGAGGTTTCATCATTATACTTCCATTATTATTAGCTATATGAGATTAAGTTTTGGATTTTACACAGTATCTGCTTAGTACAGGGTCATTTGATACAAGAGGTTTGACTGTATGTATTATATCATTTAAGAATTTGATTTTTTTGTCAGATATTTCAAACACCAAGTCAGATCATTAAAGTTGATACAGAAAGACCTGATTGATTATAGAAATTGCCCTCTTTGCCCACAATTCAGTATTTGATTTCTTTTTTTCTACTATTTGCTTGTGAACTATTTTAAATTATATGTTTTTTGTCACATATATTATCAGAACATTTAAAGTTGTTGTGAAATATGAAGTGTTACATGTTTACCATAAAATTCGTTTCATTTTATTAAAGAGCTTTGTTTGCTTTAGACTGGTGAGTTAGGTGTGGCCATTCATTCCATGGATGCTTGCTTTGGTCTAACTCGCAAAAAGTTGGCAAGGAATAGTTTTGCCGTCCCAAACCATGGCTGCCTTAAGTTTGCTGATCAGGATGAAGTAGATGATTTTGTTGATCAATATAGCAAGTCTAATAACAAAGTAAGAAAGGTAATTATTGCATGATGAAGGACTTTGAAGCCTTTTCAAAAGTATTCTGTGGAGTGAATAGTTTGAAAACAAACTTTAAAAGCAATGGCAAAGCCAGCACTTTTTTACTTTTACATTGCAATATTTTTGTATTCAATCACTGGAAAAACTATGAATGGATTTGATTTTCTAAAGAAATTATTAATAATTTTGCTGACAAATTTGCATTGTAAGAGTAAAAGATTGGGCAGGCTTCGCCCCTGAGAAAAGTGGGTCTATGCTTCATGCAGGTCCATGGGCCTTGATACATACGTAAGTAGCTACGTGGATTTAAAATCAAAATTACAAACAGCCAATTTTTTTCTTTTCCTTTAATTTATGATGCTTATGCATGGTCTATGACTTGATTGTGTAAACTGTCATGTTTATTTTTACAGTAATAAAACAATTGTTATATATGGGCTAATCTATAATGTGCTCCACCTTATTTTAGAGTTGTCAGATATTTAAGGCAGGAGAAGTTACAGAAGCACTTCACTCCAAAGGAAAAAATCAGCTTTTGATGTGTTTGGTAGTTGTTGCAGTCGGCATTCACACCTTGGACGATTTTTCAGCACTAAATATGGGGAAAGGTTAGTGTCTTAGCCTTGGTTTGCACGTAATTATCAATATTCTTGATCTTTGATGAGGTAGTATGGAGAACAAATGATGTGGGACAAGTTCGTTCACCAACTAAACTTTGAATAAATTGGTACCGTTCTAGGCAAACAAGATGCATGACATTTTGTCAAAAGTGTCAATTTCGGTGCCGATATTTCATTGTTATGGACACAAGGCTTCATGCCAGGTAATGAATAAAGCTTTGTACCTGGTAATGACAGGGATGGATTAAGAGGCGGGATAGCGGAGGAATGTGCTCTCCTCCAACCGTGATTAGTGGAGATGGATGAGTGGCATTTTCCTAAGAAATTTATGTATATCAAACCATCAAGCGATCGTAATTGGGGTTTATGGAGCACAATTTCAAAAATCTCCAATCATTGTATATAAGTAACAAAATTTAACGAAAAATGTCTTGCATGTTACGGCAACAAGCAGCCACTAGAATCTTATCCAAACTAGAGCACCCCCTCCCTCCTAAGCTATGTTACCATATCTGTCTTTTGTTGTTCTTTAAATGTTAATTTTGTATTCCTTTTACTTGTTTAGATGGTCAGAAAATTGCCACTCGCTTGTCCAGGCAAATCACCAAGATCACGAACAAGATGAAATTAACAATTGAGAAACACAATGCTGCCATTGATTCTCTTCGTGATATTATAACATCGTCTGACATTTGACAAAGCGAAAGATCCTACATCAGACCTTTATGAGGGATTTGAGTCTGGTGAGGATGACATTCTAGGGGAAGCCTCGGTCCCAGTATACACAAAGAGGAAGGCTATTGAAATGTACTTAATCCTAAAACGATGTGACGAGGAAGAGAAACTTTTAAACTTGGAAATAGAAAGGCTTCTATTGTATTACACCAATCTTAGCTCAAAAATTGATGAAGCACTTGCCGATATTGGTGATTTGAGCAGCGATGAATTCATGCTTGGTTCAAAGCATGAACTGATAAGATGTAAAACCAAATTGCGGAATGAGTTGTTCAGCTTGAAGAAAAGTTTCGAGCTTCCACTTGGAGAAACTTTTCTTCTCCATGCTGAGATTGTCAACTTAACCAATGATGTCAACATTCCCAATGAATCTGAAAGCTCACCGTATGAGGAATCCGATACTGAAAATGAAAACATCGAAGAGCTCTCAGAAGTGGACAGTGACATTGAATAGACGACATAGCTACTATTCGTAAACTAATAGCTACTTTTTATGTACTTATGTAATTTAGTTGTTCACGTATCTAGTATAACTGATATCACGCAAACATTTGGTTTTGTGACGTCATGTTAGTGCACAGTCATTTTCTCTTCCTCTGTACAACACTGGAAGTTTTGACCCGTCGTTGAATTGTGAGAAAACTATGTTCTTTATTATTTATCAATGTCCTACAAGTAAGAGTTTATATGCGACATATATCCCAACCAATTAGCTCTGTCTGCCCAACCCAATTCATCTAAAATTGTGAGCATTCACATTATATGAAATAGCCGAGACGTATCCAAAGCTTTGTCAGTTGATCAACGGGGTCTGGGGCGAGTTTTTGAAAACACCGAATTTCATGATTTGTCCGTCTAAATCATCCAATTTGTCTTTTAACGTTACAAGCCTTCCCATGTTTCATATTTTGCTCAAGATTAACTCGAGATTAACGAGATTTACAGATCGAACACTCTTGTCATGTTGCACGCCTACCGTAATCATTGCACGTATTACGTATCACGCATTCTTGCCGTGAGCTTCAAATATTCTCTACGCAATACCAACCCTCCCTACAATCAGATGGAAAATCATTCCCGCCCACTAAAAAAAGGTTCTCGATATTATATACAATTAACACCAAAAATTAAGCCTTTCCTCAAATTATTCTTATCGTGTGCCTCTGAAATTTATGTTAATTAGGGACTGCGCTAGCTATTTTAAACCATACCATTTTCCGTATGACATTGGTTAAATTAACACCTTATACATATTAAACGCCCCCCCCCTCCTTGCAACGCTACTTACTAATAAAGTCCCGTCCTCGATAGACACCCACCACCTTCACAACATTACCTTTATGATATATTAATTATAGTGGGTTCACAATTTGGCTTATAAGAAGTTTAGTTTGTATTAGTTTTGTTTTATTTGTTCACACAAACAACGAATATACACGTCTCTCTTTTCATTTCGCTGCACCACAACATCTAGAATTGATTAAACGCCCTGGCCGTTGATAAATTTATTTACGGTACCAACGAACACTCAAAATAAAGCAACATATATATCATAAATGAATTCCACTTTTAACATTTCGAGAATTCCGCTGCGTCGACATTTTCACTTTACGGTGCTTTTTGTGAAATGAACAGCACCGCATAATCCAATATCATCGAGCATATGTGATTGTTACACAAAAGTATGCAGTAGCCAGTAGCAATGTTTTGTTACAGCAAATAGTTGACAGTTGTGGCTTTAAATTTTTTTAACAAATTATGTTTCAAATAAAATATTGATTTTTTTAGTTAGTACACCGACCCTTATAGCATGGACCTTATTAGTAGCCGAGTATGTAGCATCTTATAATAAAAACAACCCCCAAAAAACCGATCACGTTCTTTTCTTAACATGAGAATGTTACTTTAGAATGTGATTGTAGGGAGGGTTGGTATTGCGTAGAGAGTATTTGAAGCTCACGGTAAGAATGCGTGATACGTAATACGTGCAATGATTACGGTAGGCGTGCAACATGACAAGAGTGTTCGATCTGTAAAATGGCTTACGTGTTCTGTGAAATGGTGCTCAGTAACGCAGATTAATAATGTTGAGTTTTATATTATTTTAATCCAAACACGTGTTCGGATTCATTTCATGATTTAGACGGACAAATCATGAAATTCGGTGTTTTCAAAAACTCGCCCCAGACCCCGTTGATCAACTGACAAAGCTTTGGATACGTCTCGGCTATTTTATATAATGTAAATGCTCACAATTTTAGATGAATTGGGTTGGGCAGACAGAGCTAATTGGTTGGGATATATGTCGCATATAAACTCTTACTTGTAGGACATTGATAAATAATAAAGAACATAGTTTTCTCACAATTCAACGACGGGTCAAAACTTCCGGTGTTGTACAGAGGAAGAGAAAATGACTGTGCACTAACATGACGTCACAAAACCAAATGTTTGCGTGATATCAGTTATACTAGATACGTGAACAACTAAATTACATAAGTACATAAAAAGTAGCTATTAGTTTACGAATAGTAGCTATGTCGTCTATTCAATGTCACTGTCCACTTCTGAGAGCTCTTCGATGTTTTCATCTTCAGTATCGGATTCCTCATACGGTGAGCTTTCAGATTCATTGGGAATGTTGACATCATTGGTTAAGTTGACAATCTCAGCATGGAGAAGAAAAGTTTCTCCAAGTGGAAGCTCGAAACTTTTCTTCAAGCTGAACAACTCATTCCGCAATTTGGTTTTAAATCTTATCAGTTCATGCTTTGAACCAAGCATGAATTCATCGCTGCTCAAATCACCAATATCGGCAAGTGCTTCATCAATTTTTGAGCTAAGATTGGTGTAATACAATAGAAGCCTTTCTATTTCCAAGTTTAAAAGTTTCTCTTCCTCGTCACATCGTTTTAGGGTTAAGTACATTTCAATAGCCTTCCTCTTTGTGTATACTGGGACCGAGGCTTCCCCTAGAATGTCATCCTCACCAGACTCAAATCCCTCATAAAGGTCTGATGTAGGATCGTTCGCTTTGTCAAATGTCAGACGATCGGGTAAACTGTTTATAATATCACGAAGAGAATCAATGGCAGCATTGTGTTTCTCAATTGTTAATTTCATCTTGTTCGTGATCTTGGTGATTTGCCTGGACAAGCGAGTGGCAATTTTCTGACCATCTAAACAAGTAAAAGGAATACAAAATTAACATTTAAAGAACAACAAAAGACAGATATGGTAACATAGCTTAGGAGGGAGGGGGTGCTCTAGTTTGGATAAGATTCTAGTGGCTGCTTGTTGCCGTAACATGCAAGACATTTTTCGTTAAATTTTGTTACTTATATACAATGATTGGAGATTTTTGAAATTGTGCTCCATAAACCCCAATTACGATCGCTTGATGGTTTGATATACATAAATTTCTTAGGGAAAATGCCACTCCTCATCCATCTCCACTAATCACGGTTGGAGGAGAGCACATTCCTCCGCTATCCCGCCTCTTAATCCATCCCTGTCATTACCAGGTACAAAGCTTTATTCATTACCTGGCATGAAGCCTTGTGTCCATAACAATGAAATATCGGCACCGAAATTGACACTTTTGACAAAATGTCATGCCTCTTGTTTGCCTAGAACGGTACCAATTTATTCAAAGTTTAGTTGGTGAACGAACTTGTCCCACATCATTTGTTCTCCATACTACCTCATCAAAGATCAAGAATATTGATAATTACGTGCAAACCAAGGCTAAGACACTAACCTTTCCCCATATTTAGTGCTGAAAAATCGTCCAAGGTGTGAATGCCGACTGCAACAACTACCAAACACTCCTTTTTCATCAAAAAGCTGATTTTTTCCTTTGGAGTGAAGTGCTTCTGTAACTTCTCCTGCCTTAAATATCTGACAACTCTAAAATAAGGTGGAGCACATTATAGATTAGCCCATATATAACAATTGTTTTATTACTGTAAAAATAAACATGACAGTTTACACAATCAAGTCATAGACCATGCATAAGCATCATAAATTAAAGGAAAAGAAAAAAATTGGCTGTTTGTAATTTTGATTTTAAATCCACGTAGCTACTTACGTATGTATCAAGGCCCATGGACCTGCATGAAGCATAGACCCACTTTTCTCAGGGGCGAAGCCTGCCCAATCTTTTACTCTTACAATGCAAATTTGTCAGCAAAATTATTAATAATTTCTTTAGAAAATCAAATCCATTCATAGTTTTTCCAGTGATTGAATACAAAATATTGCAATGTAAAAGTAAAAGTGCTGGCTTTGCCATTGCTTTTAAAGTTTGTTTTCAAACTATTCACTCCCTCCTTACTTTTAAAGGCTTCAAAGTCCTTCATCATGCAATAATTACCTTTCTTACTTTGTTATTAGACTTGCTATATTGATCAACAAAATCATCTACTTCATCCTGATCAGCAAACTTAAGGCAGCCATGGTTTGGGACGGCAAAACTATTCCTTGCCAACTTTTTGCAAGTTAGACCAAAGCAAGCATCCATGGAATGAATGGCCACACCTAACTCACCAGTCTAAAGCAAACAAAGCTCTTTAATAAAATGAAACGAATTTTATGGTAAACATGTAACACTTCATATTTCACAACAACTTTAAATGTTCTGATAATATATGTGACAAAAAACATATAATTTAAAATAGTTCACAAAGCAAATAGTAGAAAAAAAGAAATCAATTACTGAATTGTGGGCAAAGAGGGCAATTTCTATAATCAATCAGGTCTTTCTGTATCAACTTTAATGATCTGACTTGGTGTTTGAAATATCTGACAAAAAAATCAAATTCTTAAATGATATAATATATACAGTCAAACCTCTTGTATCAAATGACCCTGTACTAAGCAGATACTGTGTAAAATCCAAAACTTAATCTCATATAGCTAATAATAATGGAAGTATAATGATGAAACCTCAATCAAGCTGACACTTTCATTAAGCCAGTCAAAACACTAGTCTGTTGTCCAATGGTGTGTACTTAAAACGGGTTAGACTGTACTACTCTACACATATAATCTAACTATTAGGTCTACAATAACTGTAAATAGACTTTTGTTTTATAACATATAACATACCTGTATTCATCGAATGATCCATTGTTTAACACATTATATATGTTTTTGACCTTAACAAGAATAAAATGAACACCTAGTAAACTTGTGCATTTGTTTCAAAAATAAAATAAGGTTGAATACAAAGTCATAACAGCAAAGGAAACTTCATGTGCAATTTGAATGTGCTCTTACCTTATTTGAGGCAAATCGCATTATTTATGTTGTTTGTAAATAACAGTGATTCAATAAAATTTTTTGCAAAGTACAACCCATCTATTTCCACTATTTCATGGGTAGACTATCATATGGGTACACAATTCAAGTTTATGAGAAATACATACCACTCTAGGTAGCATTTCAGGATATTCAACTTCAACAGTGCTGCAAAATTTGTGCAAGGATACATGGCTCTAGAGCAAGAATTTTTCAGCAAAATCCATGAAGTCAAAGTGAAATGCAATTTTGGGTTTAGAAGATGAGCCTGGCCACAGCTGGAGTTTAATTAGTTTTTCAGCATCCTTAATACACTGACAGAATTCAACAATTTTTAAATGCTCCTGACCTAAATTTTGTATGAGATTAAAAATTGGATTAATTGTTATGCAAATAATTAACATAGAAATTATTGGCCTAAATGAAGCTAATGCTTAACAGTATTACTAACATATACACATTTACATGTAGTCAAAGTCAAAATACTGTTATTGTTGCCATACTGTACCTTTCAATCCACATATATTATAGTACGTGATTGTGTTGAAGAGCAGTTAGCATGCTGACTGTCACGTAATATACCACCAAAAGTAATGGAACAAACATTTCACAATCAGTCTAAAGAGTAGTTATTTAAGCATAAGAACATGTATACATTCCATAAGGCACCATGCATAGCATATAGCAGCATATCCTTCTTGAAAATGATTGATAGTTTTAACAAAATACTACAGATTAAGTTACTTTAGAGTTAAGACATGGTTGTAAAAAAATTGCCAGCATTTTATGAATACTAGAGCTTAACAAGTCAAATTCCAAATGTAAAAAGCAAAAATATTTCATCTGAAGAATTGACTTTTGGAAATAATCACCTAGAATTGCCTTCTAATAGACGACTTAACTTGTTTATGTTTTGCTGGCAGGCAAATTTTATAGGGATTCATCTGTGCCGCCGCCAGAAAGAATTAAGCTTACCTTCCATACTTCAACCAAATGGAAAACATTCCTCGTTCGATGAAGGGATTCCGCACACTGACTGCAATCACGGCATCTAATTTCTGCTTTCTTTGCTGGTATCCCATCTTCTAAACATTTTACGCAGAGTTGTCCTGGCAACATGGCACAATTTTCGATGTACGACTTTACTAAATTATCTTGCAAACACTTCCAGGATTCGTTTTCATTCACTCTCCTCCTTTCATATCGAGATCATTGAGTTCTATAATAATATATAGAACTCAATGATCGAGATATATAGAACTCAATGATTGAAAGTTTTAACTATATAGATATATAGAACTCAATAGAACGGTATATAGAACTCAATGATCGAGATCCAGTTCCACATAAATTATTTGTACCTTCGTTAAGGTTTTCTTGAAAGCCTTCAAATGTATCGATCGTGCGAATGGGAAGAACAACATTAGGAGAGAGAGAAATATTTTTCCTACTAAGTTTCCCAGACGCAGAGCATGTCTTCACAGTCAAAGAGTATGGTTTTACCCTGCGATTGCCGCTCCTACTAAGCGCCATCTTTTCTGTCTCACACTAACAGTGCCCAGAGATATTGAGGTCAGGAGAGACAAACATAGCCTTTAGATAGCACAGAAAGCAATCTAAATCTTACGTAGTGAATAATGATGTAAGATAATTGCATGAAATGCATGATACACCAAGATTGCGTGGAACGTGGCGAAAAGATAAAATTAGCTACTTACAGAGCAACATATCATTAAAGAAATGGGTGAAGACGTAGCATTATAATCATATAATTACCTAAATCAGCTCTAATTTCTAGGGAAAATATTATTTCACCACAGCATTTTTAACAATTTTTCAACGCTTTTTTAAATGATAATGACTATAAAGGTTCTTTTATAAAACATAAAAGCTAAATTGTTTTTATTATATGTTGAAAGTTTCATTAGAAATAATTGTCAAATTTATAACATCACAGTCTTTGGAAATTCTTTATGGTTTTATTTTCATCTCAGTGAACTTTAAGGATTTATAACCTTTCCAATGTGTCCAAACCACACCTTTTTCACTGTATTGGTTGCCACTATAGTAGTGTCCATTCAGGTTAGAGTCATAACAATACCACCAACTATTATACCACCAACCACCTTTGTAGCCAGTGGCACAGTTATTTCCATATTTATCAAAATCAAAATCATTTGTCATAAACGCCCAGCCTTTATGATAAGATAATGAATCTCCAGCATTTCCTAAGAAAAGTAATACCTTTCAAAAATCGCATTTAATGCAGTTATAGAATTATTTTGAACTTGCATTAACACAAGTTTAATGTATATATCATTTAGGCATTGACACTTGCATTTACAATTGATTATTAGAGGCTTAGATATAAAAAGGACTTCAGTCAATCTTCATTTGACAATGGTTCTTTTGTCTTTAATGCGTTCGGTGCCAGAGCCCTCTATCTGTAAGAGTTAGGACAACGGGTCTGGGGTGAGCGCGGAGCCGCCATTTTCGTGACTACTTGCAAGTTAAACTTGTTATAAAACTGTGTGAAATTGGCTAAATGAGCAAAAGAATAATAAAATTCCGACTTGTTTAATGGAAATTTTAAACATATCGGAAACCACAATTAAGCTTTTGGCGTTTTTGTGAATAATAACTGCAAACCAAACTCAATTTCGCAGATTTTAGCTACATTCGATGTTGACTAGTTCGTGCTTTGAAACTAATCGTGACCCACTGCTAGACGTTTTTACGTATGTGAACGTATATTCTCGCAGTTTTCAACTACAGCACCAAGATATTTGTTTTCATTGCTTATAATTTACCAGCGATAAAGAAAATACTCGACATTTTGGCTGCATATTCCTGTTCGGGAAAACACGTTACTACACATATCTCCAGATTTGAATCAATGCTTTGGCAGGTATAAGGTATGTAAAAATAAATCACTGCAGCTCATTTTTGGTTATATTTACATTTGGAAACCGTAGAGGCGACTCAACTGGTAAAAATATATTCTTTAGAAATTCACCACTAATAATCTTATTCTAAAACTAAAAAGTATTTGGAATTTACAATTGAGCTGCTATAATTTATTTTGCCTTAAACTGTGCCTACCATTGAATCAGTGTTATCCAAGTTTTGTTTTGAAGCACTGTGGTCGTGAAATTTTGCTTAGGTAGTACATATTTTGCAATATAGTCCAGGCATAAAAATTTAATGCAGATAGATTACAAAAAAGTTTGGCTGGAAATTATGAATTTAAAATATTTGTTAGATGCAGTAGCTCTTATATTCTATTAATCTAATGTGAAGTTGTTGATTTCTTATTGATTGTGAAACTGAGATTATAGTTAAAGTTTAACTCTAATGCAAAACGGTATAGGCTTCTATTTGGTGAAGCATTTGTTGAAAAGGAAATTATGTTTGTGTATTATAAAACAATTCTGCTGTTGAAAAACAGTCTTGTTTGCTACAAATGTCACTGTTTGTACAGACTTTGACATTGTATATGAGTCTGATTCAAGTTTTAATCTATCTGAAAAAAATAATAAGTTGAGTAATGACAAAACTTCTGCATGTTTTCCAAATGATAAAGACCAAAGACCACACCAAATCATTGATTATGTAAAGAACAGAACAAATTATTGATAACCAAATTGAACATGCTCTGGTTGAAGTACAGTCAGAATGTGTATTTCATTACCGGTAATGTATTTTACCCAGCTGTTTCAGTAAATATTTTATTTATGATTACTGATACTATACTTTCAAAGGATTTCCTAAAGATGCAAAATACAATATTCGAAAGTATATTATTTTAGCATATTGGATTAGCAATAATTATCTCTTCAAGTGGTTAAGAACTTGTAAATTAGGCTCATTTCCGAACATAATGATAAGTCATAATCTTTCTATAAAGAACAGGCTTTGTATGTAAGAAAACTATTGAATCGTTAGCATTAGGACAAATATTTCCAATGATTTTTCACTCGAAAACAATCTTTGTAAAGAAACCTATAGGTGAAGGTCAGTTCGAGACAATGGTCACTACGCACAATCCAATCTATCATAAAGCCATTTCTTTTTTCCCGATCCATGATTCTGGCGATATGCAGTTACATGTCTTAGCTATCAAATAATCAATTATTTTAGCCATACCTCCAGAAAATCAAAATAATTTCTCAAAATACAAACAAACTTGTAATAATCGCCAAATAAACACTAGTTGAAATTTCAAAATTAGGAACAAAAATGGCGGAAATTAATCATGCGATCGATATTGTCCAGTCAACGTTCGCAAACAAGAGAACAATACATGTCCCAACTCTTACAAATAGAGAGCTCTGTTCGGTGTACGTAAAGTTTGACGTATGAAACAGACCTTACTTAATGGCGTACCTGGGTATTTTCCAACGCTCAATTGATATATTTGTGTTTCATGCTTACAAATGTGAAATGTCCATGTAAACTTAAATAAATTTCTGTTATGTTTTAGGTTGCTGTTATAAGTTCATAAAAAAACTTTTAATGTAAGAACAAGTTATAATGTATATATCATTTAGGCATTGAAACTTGCATTTACAATTAATTACTAGGGGCTTACTTGAATGCTTGCATTGTATAAAAAAGATTTCAATCAATGATCATTAGACAATGATATTCACAGTATAGATTCTCTCTTATGTACCAAACAATTTAGTCGCGTTTATTAACTACATGTTGTTCATGTGCTAGGTTATTACGTAATTTACAAAGCTGCAGTTGAATTTGCATTTAATGTTGATGATAAGTTAATCACAATTATTACATGTCACAATCAATCGTTGCAACAGAATCGTTCGAAATTGGAACGACTTTTTACGTTTGTTTGTTGTATTTTTTCGGTAAGTTTTTAAGTTCAAAATTAATTATACTTTTATTGACAAACAAGGCTTTAGTTCGAAACCAACCGTTACTATCCGTTTTTATCAAAACATGGAGAATCCCCGTTGCAAACTGCAATCACTCATATCATTCAAAAATATTGTATATATCAAAATTTTTTTTCCTCAAACGTTTATATTAACGTATTAACTTACCAGAATATTTACCAAGACTTAGTTGATATTTTTTATTTTCATTCTTTACAGCAAAATAATCATATTCAGCATATGCTTTGTTTCCTGACCCGTCTCCCAGGTCTACACGAAGTTTATTTCTCCTTGCAGATGTTAGTCGGTATATTTTATCTAATCCAAGCCAGAATTCGCCTTTCAGATTACCAAAACCTTGTTTATAGTCTTTCCAACCTCGATTGAAGTTTACACTTCCATCTTGACGTCTTTGAAATACAGTCCAGCCACCACCATTTGAAGTCATGTCACAGTAGACATTAAAAGATCCTTGACCATCAGGATCAATTTGATAAACTCCACTTTCGTTCTTGCCATTATTTTGTACCTCAGTGCAATCTTTGGCTATTTAAATTGAAAATGTTAAAAATTCAGTTTCTCAAGGTTATGTTATGGTTGGATAAACGACTGAATTTTGTGAAAAAGTGTTTTTAAGCGAATGAAATCATTACTAGGTATTATTATTATTTGTTAAAAATTGCTTATTTCATGTTTCACAGGCTGGAAACCTAACGAACAAAAGCATTGCATGTAAGATATGTATATTATTGACTACTGTCAATTACATTTGAAGTGGGGATGCTGTTTTGCAATACACTCAATTTCAGAATATAAAGTCAATTTCATTGTAATGTGTGCTTACATGAAATTTTTTTCTGTCTGAATAGAAAATTCCAGTCTAACTCTAATAGCGTTAAATTGAATAGTAAGAAAGTCATATGAAATTTTATTAAACCAGTAGAAATTTAATGCCATGTACTGAAAAACGTTATTACACATTATTTACATACATTTTTTGACCTTATTTATTGTACCTCTTAAAAATATTGCTTATTTAGGTTTTAAAGGAAGTGAATGCTTAATAGTAAAACCTAATTTTCTTACATCAAAAGTTAACAAGATATGTATGAATGAACATTATCAGTGAATACCACCCATACTAAGCGGCGGATGACTAATTGCGCGGCCTGTAAGCTTAGAAAAATTTGTGGGACTTTAAGTGATATAACTTTTGAGGACGTTTCCGTTTCTTGTGCTCCTTTGCCTTTGCTTCAGTTTTGTTACTCATAGTGTAAAAATTATAGAATAAATTTAAATTTCGAACGAGATAAAGTTACTACTTTATCAGTTCTATACATAGAGCATTATAATAGTATATCGTACAGTTTCCAACAGGATATATTATTGAAATTTTGATCATTTATCTCATCTAGAATGGCAAAAAGTAAAAACTATGTTTAAAGAGAACAGGACTTTTAAAAACGCGGGAATGTAAGCTTCAGCTTACATAGCCTACTTAGTAATCGGACAACGGCCATATTTGTCTGTTCTTGGAATAAGTTCATAAAGCAACAATCCATTGGTTGAAGACATTTGATGTAATATTATTGAGGTGCACTCATTCTAGGAGGTCTGGAAGCATGTCTGTCAAAATGCTTTTTAAAGTTTGGATTTACAGAATTCTTAGTTTACGAAAGCCAACCAATAAAAAACTCAAGACTGTCTAGTATGGTGTATCTAGGTTAGCAGGGCCATAGCTAGATTACTAACTTCACGAGGAGTGTTAAACCTAACCTTTACCCTTACCCTAACCCTAACCCTACTCCCTCCTTAATGTAGAGAAAATCAAAATGTGTTAATTGTAAAAATCAAAATGTTGCCACTGGCGCACTTCACCTTGAGAAAGCGTCGTTTCTAGCGCACCTCACAGTTTGAGAAGGAGTGTACACAAATCTAAGCGCCCCAGCCCTAGCTCGCTTACGTACTTCTTGTAAATATGCTAGCATAATTACAGCGAAGGTCAAACCCAGGACAACGGCAGAAGACGGCTGGCCGTCGGGGTCTATTATTTAGAAGTAGCGTATAATAGGGTACGTGGTAAGATGAATAGTGAATCCAAAAGAGTACGTATGAAAAGACAAGAGCAAAAATAAAGAAGAGAAAGAGAGAAAAAATTGAATAATATAATAATAAGACATAGAGAAGAACATCTTAAATTACAAACCAGGCTGCTAATACAAATAGGTACGATACAATTAGAAGAATAATATTTATATATTATATAGAATCGAGATGGATACTGTTAGAGAGATTCTGCAACTATATAAACAGGGTGTTATAAGTGGAAGAGCTCTAAACTCATTCCTTGAAGCTTTTTAACCACTAGAATGTACATCAAGAAAGCGTACGAATACAGCTCCACCTGAACTTCCTTCGGTACCCTGTAAGCGCGGACCTATTAAGCCTAATGACGTAATAGCAAGTAGGCCGCCTGTTATAACAAATTCTGTAGGTTGGGAAGCTACGTATGGAAATATGAGCGACCAGCGTTAATACGGTATTACGCACTTCAGTTTCTAAGTGCAATTCCTCCAAAAACTAAAACTCCGATGCCTCCGGCGGCCGGTTCACTCCCTTTGCCAAACGTGAAGTGTTCTTATTCAGTTCTAGATAATGAAAGAAAGCCTTCGGAATCATCTAGCGCTTCGTGTAGCAAATCTTCATCAAACAACCGTTGAATATTAGGGGATTATACTTTCTATAGTGAGTGTGATAATTACTCTAGCAGTTCCCATCTGTTGAACAACTAATGTTCCATCAGTAGGTAAGTCTACAGCTATAAAATCACTATAGCTACATTCAAGGTTAATATCACCAAGACGATGTTTTCGTTTCACTTAAGACAAGTAATTTGCTAGGAGTTTGAAGTACTCGTAGCGTTCCTGCACTTGTAAAACATTTTCCACTTAATGATATTCGGTATAATCCAGCGGTTTCGATGGTGATTGTAGAAGAATCTTCTTCACCTTTTTCACACATCACAGCATTAGTCCAATCTGAACCTCTTTTACCAGTGACTGAAGTACCAACTTGAGTGTACACAACTACTGGAATTTCCAGTCGCTTTTTGTGTTTTTCACGTCTTCTATGATGCTTTACACGACGGGCGTGGTAGTTTTGCCGGACTTAGCAAAGCTTTGAGAGTTTCACGCGTAGGTTTATCTACGTCTGAATAGTTCCAAGAAGATATGACTATTTTTTCAGCCTAGAATTATCTTCTAGTTGGAATTTTTCAAAATTTTTCTCTCTATTTTGTCGTAAGTATACTTCTACTGCTCGGCGAAAGAGATCGTTTGTTGATTCAAATTCATGAACCGAAGTTTCAGCTGCGTTAGACATTTTAATGTTTGTATGACAAGACACAACTGAAGTGATAAACACTATATATATAAAGTGAAAATTTATTGTTTTAGAATTAAGAAAACTCTAAATAGTGTACCTCATATCTTCGCGTCTAGTTAGGGGGTATTGTACTAACATATGACATCAATTTGTTAGTGGTATCATGTACGAAACTAATATAAGCCCCCCAACTTTGCTCAAACACAGTAGATCTAATGTTGAACCACTCGTTTTGAGACCGTTTAAACAAAATATTTAATAATGCTATTTTATTATTTTCGATTTTTTTTTCAGTAGGAAACTTTACTAAAGTTACATTTGCTCCGCTCATATCTGGGGGTAAAATCCATTAGGAGAGTTCAAAACAGGTTAATCTCCTTGGTCTCCTTTAAGCCAATCAGCTCCTGCCTGTCCTTGAGGTCCTTGACGTTATGAAGGCCCCTGAGGCCCTGTAACTCCAGTATCTCCTTTAGGCCCTTGAGGGCCTCATCGAGGTCACGCGGCCCCTGTAGACCCCGGCTCTCCTCTTGGACATGTTAGACCTCTAATGCCTTGTTGCCCTTGAGGCCCTTGTGGTCCCTGAGGTCCTGGAGGTCGTTAAGGCCCTTGAGCTCCTGTGGCCCCGGGTGCACCATCGCTTCCATTGGTCCCATCAGTTCTGTTATCTCCTCTAAGACCCTCATCACCTTTCTCTCCTTTTGGTCCTCGAAGACCCGTATCTCTATGAGCCCCTGTAGCTCCTGTATCACCTTTTTCTCCCTTTGGTCTTCTAGTACCCGTATCTCCTAGAGCCCCCTCAGCTCCTGTGTTACCTTTATCTCCCTTAAATCCTGAGGGCTTTATACATATACGTTCTTACCTTATTAAAATGAGTCACATGACGTCTCGCGAGGATCTATAGACGATTTTCTGTATCACGTGACTCTTCATCCGATTCCTCTGTATCACTTGAAACAGGCGATGGCAGGGTAAAATGCAGTAATTTTTCTTGAGATTGTGACTAAATAGATGCTAGCACCGACTGTGTTTCAGGTAGATTATAATTTTTCATTACACCATATGGGTCGTCCATTTTTTTTCCTATTATATAGTAAGATAAAAAACATTTATCTACCTTCATCTTTCTTGAGATTGAATTTCAAGTATGTTCAGGTCAGTTACATCTATGGAAGAGCGCGAAAATTAGTCCAGGAGTTTGTAAAAAACCGCGCGGAACTCAAGCGGTGCCAAGTCGATTTCAAAGTGTCTCGACAGCACGAAGGAAAATGCTTTGAAAGGGCGTCTGAACCAATTGTTAATGCTGAAAAATCTGTAGCAGAAGCTATTAACAAAAACCAAGACGAAGAAATTGAAGGGTTGCAAGAAGTCACTCAAGCGGTTAAGGAGACTCAACAGCAGCCTGCCCAACGGCTAGATAATCTAGTCATTTTAACAAAAGACAAACCATCTTGGAAGGCTATAGAGAATTCAAATTTGCTTAATCGGTTGGAGGCTGGTGAGTATATAAACGACATAGATTTTGAAAATCTTGGAAAATCTATCGGCCCGTCTACAAGAAGAACCGCTTCATCAGCTGACCGAGAGCTATGTAAAAAAACCTCGAACGTTACAATGTTTTAAAAGAAAAAAGAAGAAGTCGCCCCAAACGACTCTTTAAAACAACACGAACAGGAGCTGGAGTGCACTATTATAATAGCCCATCAGAGCTTATCGACCGCCTTCACCTTTCCTGCAAGTCTGTAGAGGCTGGTAATGACTCTCGTGAGTTGAAAAACGATATTGAAGCGATTCTAACAAAACTGCTAGACGAAAGTACGATATCGAAAAGTTATTACCGAGAAATTAGAAATAAATACGTGCGTTAAAATTTTCTTCTTATATATTTATACAGAGCTATTGTTCATTGTCGATATAACCATAATGGCCTGAGTATTAGAAGACGAAATTAGCATTGAGATAGACTCAACAAGAGCCATTGCGGCACACGATGGAGAAGCGAATGACTTTCAAATTGGCAATAGGCTACCTATACCTTTAGAGGTTAACAAAAAATATCAAGTGGCTCTTACTGAAGCTAGTTTGTGCAATTCGTGAAAAAATGTCATTACAAAAAACAATCAACTTGAGTTTGAGATTAGAAATGGAAACTATGGTGATACTGATGGGGCACAGAGAGGAGAGCTTAAACAGACTCCAATTCAACGGCAAAAAATCACAATACCCCAGGCGCTTACAACATTCCCGATATCAATCAAGCTATTGAAAATGCTATGGAAGCATTGGGGGTAAAGTTCGCACATGAAGATGAAACCGCAAGACGTGATCCACCCTTCGTGCTCTCAGTAAATATTCCCACATCTAAATCTGAGATTACTCTTAAAGGTGACCTTGTAGTTTTCTTTGACACAGATAACAGCATGTGCCCTATTCTTGGGTTTACTGTTGGTGGAGATGATATTACTAGAGGAAAGACTTTAAGTCAGAATCAAATTAACATTACAGATGTACAGAAGATCCCTATTCACTACTCCCTTGTTAATTCAAGTATAGTAAACGGGAATCCTAGTGATGTTATTAAATCGTTTACTCCAAACCGAGGACCAAGACGTTTGTTGGAAATAAGTCCTAGTCCACCGACCTACTTACCACTCATAAAAACTAGCCTTATTAATAAAGTGAGAATGGAAATCACTGATCAGACAAGAAATAAGATTGATTTAAATGGGGAGCAAGTAACTTACACTTTAAACATCCGTCCAAAAATGTGATCATACACGCTCATTAGCGGATTCCTATTTAGAAGCTGTTGCCATAAGGGCTTATTTTCTATATATAATATACTAGGCAAAATGATAGTTCCTATGATTAGACGTGGTATAGTTCGTCAAAAAATTGTCGGGGGGTTATTGATTGGAAACCTCGTGGGCCTTGCTGGTAAGGCAAAGTGTGCGCTATTCAGTGCGGGGAAGTACGCAGCTACAGCTTTAGGATCTCGCGTAGGTAAGTTTGCTCCAAAAATTAAGAATGTGGCCGTGGGGCTGGTAAAAAGGCAATTCGTGACACGGCTACAGCAGCCAAAGGGGCTGTTATATCGACTGCAAAAGAGCAGTTCTCGCATGAAAACGTATGCAGTCTTGTTGCCAATCTCGCCCGCGGAGACGTTAAAGGAGTGGCAAGAAAAGCTAAATCACGTGCATCTGCAGTGGCTCGTGCTGGGACTGAAGCTGGTATTAGTACTGCAAAAACGTGCACAAAAAGTGCTCGCACTGCTTTTTAACGAAAGAAGCTAGATCTAAACTTAAAGAGCTGGTTGGGACTTCTGAAGCTAGAAAAGCTCTAGTATCGCGTGCTGAAAGCCTTGCTAAGCAGCAGCTGACTTCTCGAGACTTACGTATTCTAAGCAACCTCGTGTCAGGTAACGGCATGATATATGCCTAAATATCACATCAGACTAAATATCAGAAATAACAATTAAACTACATCGGTCTGATGATCGGCAAACGCAAAGTTTTTATAATATATATACTGTACGAACAACAAACTATCATAACAATGGCTAAGGATATGATATTCCCAGCACTTCGACTCTTTAACGAGCCCATCGATGACCGCTCTGTTGAGCGTCTGCAGTACAAAAGAGTTCTTCCCCGCGATCCAAACTTCGATAATAAGAATATTAATATTGACACTGAGAACGTTGACCAGCTTATATGGCTTCACAAAGCCGTTCTTGAATTTCGAGGTCGTGTGGTAAAGAACGATGGCACCAATTATGATGCCGCCGACAATGTCGCTCTGGCAAATGGTGGCTGGAGCCTGTTTGAGACGGTCCAGATCCAGGTTAACAACAAGACCGTTAAAGAAATAAGTCAGTATGCTTCAACTGTCAACACGATCATGCAGCTTGTAACTGATTCGGATGATTCGTCCAGGAGCACCGCCACGAGTGCTTTCTGGTACCGCGACACTGAAGCCACCAGTCGGGCTGTTTCTAATAGGCATGTAAACAGATCTAACGCTCAGTTGCTTCCTGCTGCCAATGTACGTAACGGTGTCGCTTTGAATGGCGGCAACTTCCGGGCTAACTTTACCTCAACTCAACAGAGAACCCTAACTTCAACATTGGTTTCGCATGTCGCCGCCAGCTCTGCGCGGGCGCCAAAGACGTTACCATGATGCTTCCCCTCGCTGACATCCTTGGCTTCGCCAAATACATTGATTTAGCTTCCATAGGTATAAAGTTCAATCTGAATCTCACTCGCGCTTCTGCTGAAAACTCGCTTCATAGAGCAAATGGGGTAGATCCTGGAAAATTTCAGATAAAACATCTTTCGCTCTGGGTTCCTTTCATCAGACTTTCGATCGAAGTTCAAACCATGATAGAAAGCAAGTTGATTGCTGGTTACACACGCATGCTATACTTTGAGCAAGGTCATATTTACCGAGAGAGATTCACCAGAGGTCAAACCACCGTCTTATGGCGTGTGACGACAAACGGAAGTGAAGAGCTACCAACACACATCTTCGTAGCGTTCCAAGATGCAGAGCGCTCAGAAAATCAAGAACAAACTATACATGTGTTTGATAATGCTAATTTGCGTCAGATTCATGTGCGGATGAATAAGAATCACAAATATCCTGAAGAAGAGCTTGAAGTCAATTACACAGCTGCTGAAAGAAATTACAGCAGAGCTTACATGATATTCCAAGACGCTGTGATGAAATACAGCGACCCGGATACAGGCTCTCAAGTAAACTTAGGAGACTTCGCAAACTTCTTTCCTATTTACCACTTTCACGTTAGTCTTCATCCTGAAACTTTGAAAAAAGCTCCAGCAAACATTGATGCTCGTTGGATCTTAGGTGGCCCTTTTAATAGTGCTATTAATGCTGCTGGTGAACAGGCGTACCACGTGTACTGCTACGTGCTTAGCGAGCGTTTCCTTTAGCTCAATGCGATTAACGGTAAAGTGGACATAATGGTTTAGTCTGTTAGTCTGATGTGATGATTAGTCTGATGTCATATGTTACGTTTAATCCAATTAATTCGCACCAGAATTAATTAGAAATTAAAAAAAACAAAAATTTTTCGACTGTTTATATACGCAAATTGTTTTGCATGTGCACAAAAATGTCGGACATTGATAACGCAATATTCGTTAAAGCTCTCAGACCCGCCATGGAGCGAATAATCACTCAAGAGTTTAAAGGCGCTGGTATTAATCTTCCTGGGTCAAGAAGTATAGAAGGTGGTAGCTTTATTGGAAATCTTGTTGGAAAACTCATACCTACAATCATTAAACTCATACCAAAAGTGCTACCGTCTCTAAGCCTATCAGCTATATCAGGTGCTATCAACGGCAGCACGCAAAAAGCAGTTGCTGGTAGTGGTATAGTTAGAAGAAGAGGTATCACATCATTTAATGGACCTGAGTATAATAACAGTCTTCTTGATTTCGGTAGTAGCTCTGGTAAGAAAGGTCGTTCTGGATACACAGTTCACGGTGTTAAACTTTTAAAAGATCAGAAAACTACCTTGGCAAAAGCAGTTAGAGACAAAAGTGGATTAACTTTGCGAATTACCAACAGCGCTCTTGAAGGTCCTGATATGCTTATGCTTACTAATACACAGATCAAGCGAATAATGGGTGCAAGATCCAAAGGATCTGGAATCGATCTAAAATTTTCTAAGAGTCAGATTACAGCCATGACGCCCGCGCAAAAAGGTGGATTCCTTGGTTCTTTGCTTGCAGGTATAGCTGCTCCCATCGTAGCGCCTGTCCTAGGAAAAATCCTTGTATTAGGAACGTCGGGGGAAGGAGTATTTCTTCCTGGGACGCAGTGACGCGGGTGAGGAAGTGGAAGCCGCTATCAAACAAAGTTATCAATCGTATAGTAAATGTAATCTAAAAGCAGTAGCTAAAGGTTTTAGGGGGGTGTTTTCAAAAGACATGCATCCTATAGAGCCTCTTAAAGCTGAAGAAAGTGTTATAATCAACTTACAAGACTTTCTCGATGGAGGTGGGATTCACTGGATTTGCGCCTTTGCTGATTAGTTCTGTGTAGATTACTATGACAGCTTCAGCTTTTCACCATCTGACGCATTTAAAAGTGGATGGAACGGTCAAAACTTGTTGTTTGCTATTCTTGCAACGAAATACAGGATCGGCGCTCCATTATGTGTGGGTGGTACTGCCTTCTCTTCTTACACGATCGGGTTCACAATAGGTCAGCGACAGATATTCAGTTAGACTTCGATTCGCGCCCTTCTGCGCATAACGAGCGTATCGTAAACCGGTTTGCTAGAGAAACTCTAAGAGCGCGCTAATAATTAACATCGCGATGAATTTTTCACATCAGACTAAATTTTTGTGCATTATATAGAGATGGCCATCGCTTACTGTTTGTACTGTAAGAAACGACAACGTGTTGTCAAAGGAAAAATCGAATATATAAAAAGCCAACCTAGGCTCACGGGGTGCTGCCGAGTCTGTGACAGAGGCCTCTCCTAGTTTCTTTCTAAAAGTGAACTTCTGGATAAAAAGGGAGGAAAAATAAGATGTTTGAATAGTGCGCTTCCACTCGGTATTAATCCTATTGATTTGGCAATCAAAGCCGCGGATAAAATTGATAAAATCAGAAAAGCTTGGTGAACACAACACATCAAACTAAAACATAGTCAAGTGAAAAGGACGGTCGCGTTTTGTATGCGTTGCAAAAGACTGCAACTAGTTATAAGTGGTATAGTTGTAAAACATAACGGCAACCTCAGACTTACAGGGCGCTGTAGTGTATGTGGTAGTGCTATTTCTAGGTTTCTTTCCCAAAGCGAATCTCGTGGTAATGGAGTAAAAATAATCGTTTCTACGGACGGAAGCGTTGAGGAACGCCTCGTAGAGGCGTACTACAGTCCTGCGGGGTAATGGCGCGGCATTGCTGCTATCCCAAAGCTGGCAAAAGAAGCTATTGTCGGCGAGGATGAGGCTCATGAATGGCTAACTGGCCATCTGGCAGATCTACTTTCCCGCACCAGCGCGAAGTGCTATCCCCCGACCAAAGTTTGACATCAACACCCCGAATGAGGTCCACCAGGCCGATCTCTTTTATCTAACTCACGATCGAGTTGGAAGACGCACATTCAAATACGCATTGACGGTCGTCTACGTAGCAAGTCGGTATAAGGAGGCCCAGGCAATCACAGACAAGACAGCGACTCAGGTTGGGAAGGCGTTAGAGTCTATTTATGCCCGTGGGCCTCTTCAAAGGCCTTAAGTTTTACAAATCAAACCTAGTTCGGAGTTTCGCGGGGCTGTGCAAAAAGCGTGTGATAAAAATGGTGTCACGATTCGACGGGGTTAGGTTGGAGTTCATAGAGATCGGGGGATCGTAGAAAGATCTAACCAAACTTTGGCGGAGCGATTGTTCGGTAACCAGTATCATCGCGAGCTGGCTGAGCTTGGAACTCGGAACAAAGAATGGGTACCATGATTAACTGAGGTGGTTGAAGCGCTCAATAATGAAACTACCCGTTTGACGGGCGAAAAGCCCTCCCTTGTGATTCGGAAGAAGAGCGTTAAGGCCAAACCCGCTGCGCCGGCGCTTCGTCCAGTTGGTTTCAAAGAGCGACGCTTGCCATCGGATGTTATGGTGCGTTATTTGTAGGCGCCTGGCGAACTTGAGGGTGGCGGACAGCGTAGGGCGACCGATCCTTTATGGAGTGTGACCTCTCATCAGGTCGAGCGGGCTGTGTCTGAGGGTGGGAAGCCTGTGTTGTATTATTTGAGCGATGGGCCCAAGCGCGCGGTTGTACGCGAGAAACTCCAAGTTGTGCCCTTTTGGACCGAAACACCGCCGGCTTAGTCGATGGGGTCCTGTCACGCTTTTATTAAAACTTTCACTACCAGGTACTACCTTACGCTTAGCCGTGGAGCAGCTCGTCTTCTGTATTTATCACATCAGAACTAATTATCAGCATAATTACGCATTTATTATTTATTAGCCTGCGGCACCGGCTTCCCTATGCCCGTATGCTAGGGTAGAGATCCCATCGGCCGCGATCCAACGCTTCGTGTCCAACGGGCTCAACGATGTCTTGTTGACATGCTCGTCAAAGATCTGATGCCCTTGACTGCGCAGCATATCCATGCTATGGCGGAAGCGCTTTGCTTCAAATAGCGCCTCTTTGTACTGGGCATGACTGATATGCCTTTTTATGACGGCCTTCTTAACACCTTTGGCTTTGCGCTCCTCCAGACCATCGGCTTTCAGGATAGAGTACATCCTGGGCCTGAGCCCCACAAACTCAGCGATAGGTGCCCCAGCGTACTCGTCCTTCAATTTCCCCAGCACCTTCTTGTTGGCTGTGCTGAATAGTGGATGGTCTTTGCGGTAGTTGCTGGTGTCGTACTGACCGGCGTTGCGTCTCATGTCGGCGTACACGTCCTCAGTCTGGATCTCCAGCACAAGGCTGTCCAGCACAATTTTAGAAATTTAAATTTCCCTTTGTAACCAACTTAATGCTAAAAATATCACTTTTGTATCATAATTTAGGTTTCGTAAATAGATGCCCTTTGCTGCAGCCATTCAGATTGCGGGAAATCAAAAAATATCGCTTCGTTTGAATAAATGAAAACACGAATTGAAATATTTTCGTGAAATTTAGTAAAAATTCAATGAGGTTCTTAATTTTTTACATGAACACCATAAGGAAAAATTTAAGTTCACTTTTGTATAACCTTTTCCTATTTTTCGTTCGTATAATAACGTTCGCAATATGCCACACTACAACCTTGAAAAAAAATACAAAGAAAAATTTTAGAGCTTCAACATGCTTCATTTTTCCGATAAAATGTAGCCATCTACCTTACATAGACTAGTTAAATTCTTCGCTTCGGTCTTTTGTCTGTATTTTTCAGAAATCTTTCTTATAGGTTTTGAGAGCAAAACATTTGTCATAGAGCATTTATAAAAAGTTACAATAGGAAATAATCGTCGAACAAAAATCCCATGTACGTCTTCTGCAATCGTAATCGCCTGGGATATTATAGCATGGGTAACAATGGCGATAAATAGAATACTTGTATTCATTGGTATCAAATGACTGTTTTTTAAAGGCTTACCCCTAACCACACACACAGAATGAAGTTTCAAAATCCCCTCGCTAATTTTCATGACGTAGCTATAATTTGAAATATTTTGGCAAAAAAACAAGCCATTGTTGAATACATTAAATTGCCATTACTTTATAATATCGTGATTTCCGTGTTGCAATCATTGAGTATGAGTGTGATTGAAGTTTTAGAATACGGGCGAAATTCAGTAAATTCACACAAAAATACTCATTCACCATATATCATTCACCATTTGTATCATATATGAAACATATCACCTTGTATACATCAAAAATGTTGAGACTACTATTACAAAGAAATAAAAGTTGTTAAATGTATTTGCACAGGCTTATGCCATCCCCGAGGAGACCTTTGGAAGTTAGAGCTTGAGAGCTGATCGAGAATTTGAAAGTTCTCACAAAATGTCTCTAAGGTTTGCATAAGCCAGTGCAAACACGAAAACATCATTTATTTCTTTTATAAAGCAACAATAAATTGAAACAGACAAATTGAAAACAGACGTTTTAATTTTACCCCTAAAATGCATTTATGATCGATTTGCAATTTGATTAATTTGATTGGTTGAATTCATATCTGTTTTGCACAGACTAATGAAAACACAGCTATTGACCAATGAGAACCACATTTCACTGTCTTTACTTATAAATTGAATTCTAATGAAGTGAATGCCAACTTTATGTTGGTTTCACATAAAATGCTCACTTTAAACAAGCTTAAGTCATTTCTAATGTAACATAAACCACTAATTGTTATCTATTTAGCTTTTAATTCACTTATTCAGCAGAGACTTTCGAGAAACGCCCTTCTTGAGTTAGCTAATAATTTGTGCATTTGAACACAAGACCTTGTCAAGCATTTACCATATTTTAATAGTTCAAGCAATTTTCAAAGAATTTTCATGAAGTCACGTAAGCTTGCAACATAAGTTAAAGGATCTAGAAAGACCAACTTACCGATACATTTCTTTTTTGATTTGTCAACTCTGTATCCAGCGGAGCATAGGCATTCGTAGGAGCCTGGGATATTTATGCATGAGTGATCTTTGCCACAAGGAGAAGACTGACATTCGCCGATATCTAATGTTTCACAATAAAGTTGTTTGAAAATGTGTACCATAAATTAAGCAATTTTATGTCTAATTTAAAGATGTGTAATAAATAAATATGAAATTTTTTTGTTTAATTTATTACGTTTGAATATTTCTTAATTGATTTTACGAGAATGTTAAAACATAATTGTCCTAAAATTTTAATACATGTATTTGATATGAACAAATCAACATCTAAAACGTCAAATAAATTCTGTAACAAATGAGAGTATAGTGAGATCTGTGATTTTTGGGACTGTATGTATTAGTAATTTATTTGTAACACAACTTTCTAGATTCGTTTAGACAAATATTTTTGTAAATCGTACAGACTACGTTTGATTTTTTACAACAAGAATGAGTCTATCAACATAATACATTACTTAACGATCATTTACTGTACACGATAGAAGATTGCTCACCAAGAGCTACAAGCAGAACCACACATAAAGAAAGTTAAATCTGGTAGTGGGATTGCTTAGGCAGCTTTTATGATATAAATAAAACCTAGTTCTTACACAGCTAATAGGTCTATGAATTATGAAGTGTGACGTGTACCCACGACGGTTGCTATTTTGAATTATTTTCATCATTAATAAAAAAACGAAAAACAGCTTAGCCATTTAAAGCAACGAGATTAGCTTTGGAAAAATTCCCACAACAGGGGCATATTAATTATCTCATCCTGCCGTTGCAAGTGTCGTAAATTTTAAGTTTTTTAAGTCAAGATGTTGGATTATCTTTGCAAAAGAAAATGCATCGACTAACAAAGTTATATGAAATTAAAGCATATTATCTATACCAAACAAGCTCGACGATTTACCCGCAATAAATCCTTTGAAAAATTTTTTTACAAGAAGTGGAAAAATCATATTTGATCCAAGCATGTCGTCATTGATATGCATATCTTGGTATGAAAAGCAGCGGTATTTGGAGACGTTGCATCTTGCCGTAAAATTTTAAAAAAATATTCAATCAAGATATGCATATCAATGACGACAATGATTATTCAATATTTTCAAATTCATTGTTTTCTAAGTAAATAAACACAGAAAAACCAACAAAACAAGACTAAATACAAGCAGGTTGGCTACGACCAGGTCCAAAAGTAGAACGCTGATTAGAGGGGGGGGGATTAAAAATTCATATATGTGCGAATATTCAAGTTTTGTGACCTAATGTGATCAGCAGTAGGGCGTGACGGACAAAGAAGTTATGTAAATAGGAATGGCTAAGAAGGTATGGCATTTTCATTATTGCCTAAAAGCATGTCTTTTGAATTTATATAAGTTTGGGGAAGCTTCATGTAAGGCTCCGTTTTTGACATATTTACTCAGGCAAACCTATTACTAAACATAACTCTCAATTATTTTTTTATTTAAGTGACCATTTCCTGCATAACATTTCTTTATTGAATTGACATCTCTTAGTATGAACCAAGATATACTTGCATTTTTTCAGATTGGCCAAATTTGGTACCACATTAATATTAGTTGAATATGTTAAACTATTTTTGGCGATAAGAGAATTATTTGTCTTCAAGCCATTAACACTTCACCTTTGGCCATTGATTGAATTCTTAGTTGCATAAAAAGTTCAGAATTCGCTTTTAGTGCTCAACAATCTGCTACATGGTCGAATGAGTTATCTAGTTCTAACATTTTTTGGCAGGAAAACAATAACTAAAGAATGCACCAATTTTACCACAAAATAGTTCATTTATGTAAAGTACCTAATGTATTGATAATTATAGAAGCTACTCACAGTTTAAATTACGTCTCTCACGTTGACAGAAGAAGTTAAAGTGACGCCCACAATCAACGTCATTCCACTTGGATTTAAAATGTAAGTCATAAATTACAACACAGTCCTCTACACCACCATGATTATTAGGTTCTCTCGGATACCATAATGTGAAACTGGGCTTGCCATTTTGAACTGTGTAGAACTGATTGTCGCTTTTATTGCGATACAAACCAATAAAATGACCATCCCTGCCTTTTCTCAAAATGATTCTGGAAATGGCATTATTCTCAGCATTATTCTTTGGAACAGCAAAATCTCCTCCCTTCTGTTGACAAAGTTTTCTTGCTTTATTCCATGTTGCTGCTTTTGTACTGAAGAAATAACAAGATGATTCTATATGCAACCAATCAGAAGGACAGCTTGCTAGACGAATGAAAAATAAATAAGACAACAATAACAAGTAATTGTTTTCAGAATGATTTGTACGAATAGAATAGAATATTTAATATGCACTTTTAAACTGTAAAAGCTGACTAAAAATGCTTAAACAGGCAGGATTGCGTTTTGCAGAGAAATGTTTTTTAAAACAAGTCTTTCAATACCTAAAGAGTTTTTAAGGAATGAGGAGGGTCTTTGAGCTGGTTTTGTAGAGTAGCCACAAGTTGCAGATTAAAGTATAATAGAATACAATTCTTAAAAAAATTGTACAGAAATTTTAAAAGAAATAAAAGAAATTGATGTGAAGCTTATGTAGTCCGGCTAACACTTGACATTTTAATTATAAGGGGAAACCTTCGTGTTTAAATGGATGGTTATAATAATCGTTAAGTGTTGATGTGGATTTGTTATGTATTTATATTGTGCATAATTAACTGTCTGTTTTAGACTAAAAACTAATTCATTCCATAATATTGTAATCGAGAAAGAAATACTAAAATAAGGAAATCATAACACCAAAAATGTGCATGAACTTGAGGTAAGCTGTCAAATATAGCTCATTTTTACGCCCATTTCAAATAACATTCCTAATTTTCCAGATTATAGTCAATTTCATTGTAATGTGTGCTTACATGAAACTCTTTTATGTCTGAATAAAAAAATTCCAGTCTAACTCTAATAGCGTTAAATTGAATAGTAAGAAAGTCATTTGAAATTTTATTAAACCAGTTGAAATTTAATGCCATCTACTGAAAAACGTTATTACACATTATTTACATACATTTTTGGACCTTATTTATTGTACCTCTTAAAAATATTGCTTATTTAGGTTTTTAAAGGAAGTGAATGCTTAACAGTAAAACCTAATTTTCTTACATCGAAAGTTTACAAGATATGTATGAATGAACATTATCAGTGCATACCACCCATACTAAGCGGATGACTAATTGTGCGGCCTGTAAGCTTAGAAAAATTTGTGGGATTTTAAGTGATATAACTTTCTCCCACAAAGTTCAGTATTTTGAGGACGTTTCCGTTTCTTATGCTTCATTGCCTTTGCTCCAGTTTTGTTACTCATAGTGTAAACATTATAGAATAAATTTAAATTTCGAACGAGATTAACTCACTACTTTATGAGTTCCATACATAGAGCATTATAATAGTATATCGTACAGTTTCCACTAGGATATATTATTGAAATTTTGATCATTTATCTCATCTAGAAAGGCAAGGAGTAAAAACTATGTTTAAAGAGAACAGGACTTTTAAAAACGCGGGAATGTAAGCTTCAGCCTACATAGCCTACTTAGTAATCGGACAACGGCCATATTTGTCTGTTCTTGGAAAGAGTTCATAAAGCTACAATCCATTGGTTGAAGACATTTGATGTAATATTATTGAGGTGCACTCATTCTAGGAGTTCTGGAAGCATGTCTGTTAAAATGCTTTTTAAAGTTTGGATTTACAGAATTCTTAATTTACGAAAGCCAACCAATAATAAACTCATGACTGTCTAATATGGTGTATCTAGGTTAGCAGGCCATAGCTAGATTACTAACTTCAGGAGGAGTGTCAAACCTAACCTTAACCCTTACCCTAACCCTTACCCTACCCCCTCCTTAATGTAGAGAAAATCAAAATGTGTTAATGCTAACATATGCTATTGTCATTTAGAGAACCATACACTTTCAATGTTGTGTGCTGAGAAAATTTTAAGCGTATTGAAGCTTTTCCATAAATTTATTACTGATTTCCTGCTTGATTGTATTGATAATGATGAACTTGCATGTGTGGCTGTGAGCCTTATTTTTGTGGTTACATGTAAAATGTGGATGCAGCAAATTCCTTCCACAGAAGCAACAGCACAGAGAACAGCTCAGGATTCTCAACAAACAACAAAGTTTTAAAACTGCACAGAGATGCTCTTTATTCATGATCGGTGATAAAAATCTTGATAAAGACAGTAATCAATCCATACCTTTGCACGAGTTACATTCCCCTGAGTATCCTTCCATACACGTGCAGTTCAATGTTCCATTAATTTTACGATAGTATGTGTTGGGTCCACACAAAGGAAAGTAAAAAGTGCTTGTCGCTATATCGATCAATAAAATTAAAAATAAAATCAACCAGGGATTTCAAACGAAACATATTCTTCCTCAAAGAACACAATTTGTCCCTCAGTATGCACGTTGATGTACCCAGCAAGCAAATTGGTTATGCAATGTTGGTGATTTTGGTGTTCCCGCATTTCGTAAAAACAAAACAATTAAATAAATGTTGAACATTTACAGAGTATAAACAATTTTGCTGGCTGTTTGGGACACTATAAAGGATGTACTAAAGAAGTTAGAAAATTGAAAAATGCTTAGAAAATTATCAATTCTTCAGTAGTTCTCACAAAATGTGTCAAAGCTCAGGTATTTTAGCATGACTTTGCCTTGTTTATTTAAAGTAAAATGAATAAACAATTAATCTTGAAAACCACGAGAGTACTTCGTAATCGCCTCAATTTGAACAGCATGCACAAAGAAATGAAAAGTTTCAAATCTAGTTTAATCCAAAGATGTAAAAGTTTAAACTCTGTTTTGCAATATACTGAAATTTTAAGGAATTTCATAAACATTAAGCTCACTGCACAACATGCTCAATTTGGACGTTTTTGTCTTTTAATCTATTTTCCTAAATGTTTTTTATTTAAGATTGATTTCAAGCCCAAGTGATTGTTTAAATGATGTAAGAAACAATAAAGACTTAAATTTAACACCAAATAAGTTTGATAAGAATAGACAAACGGCAAAAATGTCCAAATTAGACACTTTACACTTTGAACTTAATGCTCATCAAATTTTCTATAATTTTGGAAGGAAGAACAACCGTTTACTAAGGCAATGTAACTTTCAACTTTTAACGTCTTTCTATTTTATGAACATTAGCGTGGGAGTTTTGCAAGTCTTAGATTATTATGTCAAATAAGTAAATATTTAACTACCGTTTGAGTCAGGAGTGATACTGTTATAGCTACAGCCAAATCAAGATAACCGTTGTTTACAGGAAGAAAGTATTTACGTCTTGTACGTTGATCTGTTGTGTTATGGACACTAACGACACTTTGTCCAACACTAGTCACGATATAAATGAAATCCCCAAATACTGCCATGGGACCTCCTGAAGTTCCAAAATCAATTACATTTTGGGAGTAGTAATCACAAGAAAAAACATTTCCGTTTGAAACTCGCCAATAAATCTTCTCTTTAGCCATGTCAAGCGTTAGATCAAGTGCTATTGACTGAAGTGAAACTGAAAAAATATGATGTTTATTTGCAGTCATGTTCCATAACCATAAGAAACGTTCTGTACTTTCTGCCAAGAATAGATACCTTAATAAAAATATTTGTTTTGCACATTAGTTTTCTCTATACGTACTGAAATACATAAACAATTGGCAGGCTAATATATGCAAGAAAGGAAAGATAGGATACTTTTTTAGTTTAGACAAAGATGTTGTCAAAGTATTCAGAACTACCTTCATATATAGACGGTTTAATGGAACATATTCATAAAATTTGATAATATAGCAACATAAAGCTATTGTAACTAACAGGAAAAGATCACCTTTATCATTTGAAATCTCTTTAAAAACCGAACTAAAATATATGAAGTAATTAAACATTGCATGTGGTTCAGAACATAATAATAAATGTAATACGTTATTTTTATTCACATAACTTCTATAATGATTGCTATTGTTTGAGATTATTGTCGGAATGAGTAATGCTGTAGTTTGGAGTTGCTGCTGAATGAATTGTGTTGGTAATTGATAATGCTGAAAATTAGCGTGGAATTTTTGTTCGAATTGAAAATTTGGTGTTGGTAAATGATATGCACCATTTAATAGATATAAAATTAAGAAAGCTTTGTCATTTCAATTTTAAGCTTTCTTAATTTTTCAGTTTCATCTTGCATGAAAAGTAGCAGCTCCTTGGATGGATCATCGTTTTTGTTGATACTTTTTCTGTTTGTTTGGACAAACGATTTTTAAACTATCTTAACCTTCTCTTTTAATTGTCAATTTTTTCATTTTTTTTCTGAAAAATCAGAAAAAGATTGACACTGGAGCTAACGCTATTGGTATCATTTAAAAATGATGATTCTATCGCCATGTCATTTTCGTGTTTTTAAGAATCTTTGGATTGGACAAGCTGCAAAAACTGCTTGAACACTATGGCCTTTACTTTATCGAAAATGTTTGATGCAACTGGCAGTTTTGATTATCATCGCATCATATTTGCATTCTCATATACATTTCTTAAATGTATTACGCATTTGAGTAACAGCAAAGTCCATGTGTTCTTGTCGTTCATTGCACCTTGCCCCGAACTCTTTAAAAACTTTCTCGTATATAGTTCCGTTCTTTTGGCTTTTTGTGTTCGTGAAACTTAATTTTTTCTTGTAATATGATAACAATTAATGCCTAACATAAAGTTTTAATTAGAACTATAAAAATAGACCAAAAGCTGTAAAATTGAATTTATACCGACAATTCGTCCTTACTCAAGACATATTCAGGCAAGTAATAATTTATAATGAGATTTTAAGACAAGATATTGTATTTACAAAAGGTGTTAAATTACGTCTAAAGGAGGTGGCGTCAAATGGATTACATGATAAAGAAGTTGGAAAGTAAAATTTAGTGAAGTTAAGAGAGGCGAAGAGTGAAGGCTTGTATTTATTTATTAGAAGGCTCTCATGAATGGAGAGTTCATAGGAATCTTTGAAGAGGAAATCATTTTAAAGTCGTAAACTATTTATAACATATTCAGAAAATTCTCGCTCCACAAGGCTTTTAAGCCAATTTCTTTTTAATCACATGATTATTATCTTCAGATTCATCATTAGTGGAGTAGCTACAGACCTAACGTTTGCCTAAGCTACACTAAGAAACACTGCATGAACTAAAGGTCGTGGAATGATTTTCCATTCAGGGGATTTGATTGGATGTGTGATTGAATTTATTAATGGGAAGTGTGCAGCCACTTAATTTGCAGCTCTCAAATTTTCAATATGCTCTGCTATTCAATTAAAGTTAAAATAAGGCTTGAAAAACTATAAACTTGATATAGTGATTATGTTTTTTTAAATTGCCACATTTTGAAAACTAAAATCCATTTTATATTTTCATGTAACTACGTTGGAATGTGTGTAGTTCTTTTATCTTCATTACAAAACGAAAAGTTGAAGTTTTTACGTTCACCACATTCGTGAATATTTTAAAACTTTATTGCCATTCCGTATTGAGATTGTTGCACATCTCTTACACTGCCTCAAAAAAGTATACAAAAGAGCACAGTATAGCAAGAAACAATGCTCCCAATTTGTTCAAATCTTTTGTGTAGGGCATATCTTATTAAGCATATAATTACCATGGAGGCGTCAAGCAAATTGCTTTTTCTGACAAAGAAAAGCTTTCTTAGGTTGCTACCCGAAGCCAGTAATGGAATTAAATGTACAGCACTAAGTTGCACAGTAAAGTTGTACTACTTTTTTGTAGGTTGTGGAAAGCCAAGGTTCTGTGAGTATTTGACTTAAGTTTTATGTGCAAAGTAATTATTTAATCTTTTATTTCAGTTTCTACCGCTTTGTTTTATTTCATTTAATGACTTCATCATATATAAACATTGATCCCTCCATTGTTACCTTTTTTCTCAAAGCTCTTTGGTTGCTCAACATAAATATCGCTGTCGATTTTTGAAATTTCAGGATCTGCATGTTATTTTCTACTGCATGTGTGCTGAATAATCACACGAAACGTGTTCATTATTGCAGTTGCTTTGAAATGCCTTATAGTCACGCAATAAAATTTTGCTGGCCAAATCTCTCCGATAGACGTTGATTTTAATAAAATCTGTCGAACTATATGACGTTTGTTTCTTTATAGCCAACAAAATACTTAATATTCGCTCCCTTGGGAAAAGAGTTTTGATTTCCCTGGAAAATCGATATTTTTTCTATTATTAAACCTTGAAAAAATAAACCATAATACGGACTTATAAAATTCAACTTTTCTATTAAATTAAAAAACAGTCTCTAAAAACAAAACTCTTACCTTACTTAAGAAAACCCTCCAATAGATTGACATAGTTTATTAATTTTACGCTTACAAGTAAATAAAAAATTTCAATATCGCCTTACCCATGTTTTGAGTCAAATGCAATGCTGGAAAATTGTAAGCCTGGTTGAAGCCTCATAACACTTGTATTTTTCAAATAAATTTGGTAGATAATGTTCGTGGAGTCAATGTAAAAGATACGACGACCAATCCAGTCAACTGTAATATCATGAACAGAAACATTTTTCGCAAAAATTTCGTTTCTAGTCAAGTCAAGATTTCCCCGTTTGATGTCTTTGTCATCAATGTAGTAAAGCACATTCTCAACTACATCAATTTCTATGTCATTATATCTTGATGCATGGTCAGATTTATTCTTACTGGAGCCATTAATAGTGCTGACATGAATATCTCCAGTAATAGAATCAACAGAGTATATTTTATCAAAGCTCATAATAATCAAATATGGCTTTGGATAAACATCTAAATAAATAATAAAAACTATAAATAACAACGATGAGAGTGGATTAAAAATGCAAATTTTATAGACTTTACGATCATAATATTTTGTGAAAGACCAGAATAAGTATTTTTAGAAAGAATTTTTCACTGTAGAAATATTACTAATAACTGAAATTAGATTGGCTGCACAACTTCTACCTATTTTTGTTGAATATTGTTTTGGTGCTATGAACAAGAAACTATGAAAATTTGTCAAATCTAAAGATTATACCTTTGTAAAACACATTTCTGTTTGCATTTGCATCATTTCTTTGTTGTATTGTTTTACTTCCTTGCATGCAGTTGTGTTATCGTCATTGCCATTTTATCAACGCAAGTTTCCATCCATTCTTTCACGTTGTCTTTTAATGTCTCTAAGCTTTTCTTGCAGATTGATATGTCGTCATTACCATTTACTATTTGGCCACTAATAGACAGGATTATGAGAGTCCCAAGAAACGCTTTTGTTGAGCTTGATATCATCTTTATTTTCTATTTATTAGAAGGTGGACGGTTACTAATTTCTTTAAAGCTTTTGTAGTAAAACATTTACTTTATTTATGAAAGGATTATCATCAATATAATCATATAATCATTTGTTCTTAAACTTTTTTTGGTATATAAATCAAGTATTGATTTCTATAATTATGTAACATTTTAACTTCCTTCTCCAAAAAGTATGTTCACGTTTGCTTTCAGATAATTTATGATGACTGGATATTGTTGCAATAGATTAGACAAATTGTTCATTATAAAGACTCATGTTTACAACAATTAGTAGAGTTCATCCGCCTAGAACGTGTTGTGAATAGATGTAAGGTTTCTAGCAAACGAAAGCATAGAAAGAAATAAAACATTTCAATGTCCACTATAAGGAAATGACGCAATATATGAAATTCACCAAGAGCGGTTTAGAAAAATTTAAAATGGGTTGATTTCAAACTTGCTCATGTTAACTCAGTTTACCAGATGAATGGGAAAGACGTATTGCTTAACTAAGCCAGCAAAATTAAATGCAAAATAATCTGTTGCGCAGTGTTTAACAGACTAGCAGGCCTCTCTGTAACTACATGTCGTCTAGTTACAGAAATGAAGGCCGTTAAACAATACATGATATTCTGCTTTACAACATCTGTCAGTCGTATAGAGAAGTTCGACTCTCATAATTATATAAATTCTAAATTGAATGAAATTTATGAGTATTTTGACAGAACTGCTAAAGTAAAGAAAATCTAAAAAGCTAAAAAAGTTTTAATTCTTCAAATATTTTATTTCAGACAATTAAAAGGCATTTACTATCTGTCAAAAATATTCTTGCAATATTGAATAATTGTAACAGAAGAAACAAGAGACGAAAAATGTATCATTTATTTTGCATGCATTCCTTGCTTTTAAAATGACTTCTGTATTGATGTTTGATAATGATTTGCCCCATTTCAATTTGTTGAATTATGTACCTCTCTTTCTTTATCATTTCCCTCAATCCTAAAGCTTAGTTTTAATGGCCAATCAAATATTCTTTATCACACATGCATTCAAGTTTTAGTTTACTATCATTCTCATGTAAAAACGTAAAACAGTTTGCAAATTTTTATTATTCTTAAATGTCTATGATAGTTAAAAAACATTTTTTTGTTATCTCTATTTAGAAAAAAATACTTAATGATGGTTGCTTCAAATATTTTTGATGTAGCTACTATTTTCTCTGGCGTATCATTAGAAAGGGTGTAGATAAAAAGCGGACGACGGACGCGGACGGCGGACGGCGGACGCAGATGTAAGACGAACGTCTGTTTGTACGAACGTCTGTTTGTTGTGGGCGGGAATTGCAAATGATTTATTGTAGGAGTTTCACAATAATTTGAACGAGCTTTATCTTTCAGGATATATTTTTTGACCTCATTATTTAAAGCAATTAATTATGCATATTTCAATTTCAGTCAGTCATATAGAGTGTAACGCAATGAAACCTCACTTAAAGTATACTTTCAAGATGTAACTGACGCACTAACTAACTTGCAACTGCTTCTAACCTCAGCTTTCAAAAGGAAGTTCATGTTGAAAACTGCAATATACGTACTGCTTGCCAAATGACAAGGTGACGGAAAGCATTATAGTGCAGTAAAGATGAACAGGCTCACCCACGTAAGGCCAACATGAGTGAAATGCCATTGACAAAACACGAAAAAAATATATAGAGGTTCCATTGCGTTACACTCTATATGACTGACTGAAAATGAAATATGCATATTTAATTGCTTGAAATAATGAGGTCATAAAATATACCCTGAAAGATAAAGCTTGTTTAAATTACTGTCAAACTCCTACAATAAATCATTTGAAATTCCCGCCCACAACAAGCAGACGTTCGTACAAACAGACGTTCGTCTTACATCTGCGTCTGCTGTCCGCGTCCGTCGTCTGCGTCCGTCGTCCGCGCCGATTTTATCTACACCCCATTGGAAATATGATATAATATATTTCCAGACATTCATAAATATAAATAAGTAGAACTTTATCTTTAGTTGTGATCAATCAATTCGTTTTTATTTCCATCATAAGGATAGACATAAATGATAAAAAGATTTGCGAAACGGTAAAAGATTTTTAAATAATTTTAAATTAGTCAAATTAACAAATGGCAGCTATGTATACATGAAGCATGCCTGCGCTAAACTTAACTACAGAAAATGTTTAAAAAAAACATACAAAAATGTTTCATAATGCTTTAAGTACTTTA